>NW_026099572.1:78423331-78492237 GCF_025091365.1 Daktulosphaira vitifoliae | reverse complement strand
AAAAAAAAAAACACATCATAGTAAAATTAATACCTTCTCCGCTTCGCATCGAAGCTAAAAAATGAGTAAACTATATATTAGGAATATTCATATTTGAATGATGAATGCACATTGCTTTTATATACATAGGGATGAAAAAGTATATGTAATACATATAAGTATAGCGGACTGAAATCGGAAAAAGAAAGGATGAGAAGGAAAGAAAGATGGAGAACAAGAAATATATTATACACTATTCAATTTTATATAAATATAAAAATAGGAATAAATTTATATAGAATAACACCATAGCTTTTTCGTTATAAAATTTCGTTATTCGAATTGTCTCGCATTTTACTATATTTACTAGATCAAAAATGATTTGTCACACCTTTGTAGACCATACCATATTTATTTAAAATTTATTATCTACTTTATTATTAAATTAAAAACTATGATAAAGTAAATAAATTATAACGGTAATTCTTTTAATATATACACCAATATAACTCAAAAATTGTCATTTGTTTTCAAAATATAGCACTTAGAGTAAAAATGAAGGTGAGTAACACACTTTACATCAAAAAGTTCGATTGAAATCTTAAACAAATATTTTATTTTATTCTAGAATTGGCAATTGATACACTTTTTGTTAGTAATAACTTGTTTGATTCTTAATGAAGGTAAACTCTATTATACATTATTTATGCCTATTAAGTTTACCACGTCATTTTTAGCTACGATGCGATACTGAGAAGGTATTGGTTATACTATGATGTGTTTTTTTTTTTTGTGTCTGTTACCACTTTTTCTTAGCTCTCACCGAACATCGTATCTAGTCAAAGACATTACTCTCAAAAATTGAAAAAAATTCCCTCGTTCTCCGTAAATGGGTGAAACCTCCAAAAAAATTACAAATTTAAAAATTGCTAATTTTCGACATTTTTTAAATTCGATATACTGTTTTTTTAAATCGGACCATTTTCCTTAATACAGGGGGGGTTTAAAACATAAAAATGCATATAGAAAGTAGAACTTTTTCAACTTAACTTTTGAAATTTTCCGGAAAGTCTGATACTTTTATATATATCTTAAATTAAAGCTAATGTAATATACTTTATTATGGTAAAAAAAAATTTTGGACTTTATTTTATCTTCATGGTGAAAATAGTCACTGTATTCAAAAATATGCTAAGATTGTGTTTTAATTCTGGGTTTTGTATTTTATTTTATTTTTATATACCTTACAAGGGGTGTATACAGATTTTCAAAATGATTATATAAATGCTATTATAATGTGAAAATTCTCTATTTTATTTTTTACATTTTAGCTTCGATGCGAAGTGGAGAAGGTATTAATTTTACTATGATGTGTTTTTTTTTTTTTTAATGTCTGTTGCCACTTTTTCTCAGCTCTCACTGGACCGATTTCTTTCAAAAATACGTCAAAAGATCACAAATCGTATCTAGTTGAAGACATTACCCTTAAAAATTGAAAAAAATTCCCTCGTTCCCCGCAAATGGGGGAAATATCCAAAAAAATTACAAATTTAAAAATCGCTAATTTTCGAAATTTTTTCACTTTTTTTTCTTAAAACTTCCATAACTTTTTGAAAAATCAACAAATCAACATAATTTTTTTTTATACTAAAACCTTAGATATTTACCTTTCATTTGATATCATTTTTTTGAAAATCTATCACTTAACCTGCTCATTGGGGGGGATTTAAAATGGCAACTTTTTTACAAAAATTAATTTTTTCAACTTAATTTTTGAAAATGTTCCGGAAAGACTGCGTCCTTTAAACATATATCAAATTAAAGCTTATTTTATGTACTACAAAATGAAAAAAAAAAATTTGTCCCGACACTTTTTTTTCTACATTTAAACGGCTGCCGTAGTTAAAAAAACACTATTTTTGTGTTAAAATTTTCGATTTTCGATTTTAAATTTTCAACTTAAAAATGCTATAACTTTTTGAAAAATGTATATATCAGCACAAATTTTTTTTTTCTAAATACATTATAAGTACATCTTTCATTTGACATACTTTTTATTAAAATTGGACAATTTCCCCTTATATAGGGGGCGTTCAAAACTTAAAATATTGTAAAAAACATAGATCTTTTTCAACTGAACTTTTGAAAATGTTCCGGAAATACTGCGTCCTTTAAACATATATCAAATCAAAGGTTATGTTATATACTATCAAATGAAAAAAAAAAATTTGTCCCGACATCTTATCTTCTATGTGCAAATGGCTGTCGAAAATTTAAAAAAAAATGTAATGTTTGCGATAAAAATTACATTTTATCGGGATGTTTTTTGTACTTAAAACTGCCATAACTTTTTCAAAAATGAACAAATAAAAATAATATTTTTTTGTATTGAAACCTTAGATATTTCCCTTTCATTTGATATAATTTTTTTTGAAAATCTAACACTTATTCTGCTCACTGGGAGGATTTAAAATAGTAACTTTTTTACAAAAAATAACTTTTTCAACTTAATTTTTGAAAATGTTCCGGAAATACTGCGTCCTTTAAACATATATAAAATTAAAGCTTATTTTATGTACTACAAAATGAAAAAAAAAAATTTGTCCCGACGATCTATCTTCTATACGCAAATGGCTACCATATTGAAAAATATACTATTTTTGTATGATAATTATGGGTTTTGTATTTTATTTTAATAGAAGTTGATGTTGCTTTTGCAATTATCCATCAATTTTTTAAAATTAAACACTATCTACAGATTTGCATCGAAGCGTTTCTTATGATAGTGATTTTAATCACTGTCAGATTAAATCTATACTGGACCCTACTATGCAATGTCTCTACTATGCCGCGACCCCACTGTGCTACCGTTTTTTTAACATTATAATGCTATAACTTAATGAAATGTGTATGGATCAATATAATTTTTTTATGAGAAATAATATTTTTTAATAATCCCTTATTCATTCGACATACTTTATCTTAATCAGGATATTAATAAGGAACTAGCAGATCATGTAGCTTTTAGAATAATACACCAATTTTTTAAAATTAAACACTATCTAAAGATTTGCATCGAAGCGTTTATTTTTGATAGTGATTTTAATCACTGTCAGATATCATTATACTTGATCCAACTATGCCACGTCACCACTGTGCCGCGACCCACCTGTGCTGGGTTTTTTTAATTACACTGTGATCAGGAGAAACAATATACTTATCAAATAAAAAAAATTTTCCATACTTTTAGTTCTATTTTTAAATATATCTAATTCATAATTAATCTTATTTTTTAAAACTAATGTTAAATTTTTTAAATGACTTATTCTTAATTTTCATTCTTTATATAACTAATGTATAAAATAAAAATGACTAAATTGATTTATGTCCCTTTTTCTTAAATGAAATTTTTTTATATTAACTCTTAATATTACAATACTTTGATATTCTATCAGAAGTATTCCTATTTAAATAATACGGTAGCACAATGTGGACGTGGCATAGTTGGGAAAAGTATAGATGATATCCGACAGAGATTATAATCACTATCATACGAAACGCTTCGATGAAAATCTGTAGATAATATTTAATTTTAGAAAATTACACTGTGATCAGAAAAAACAATATACTTAGCAAATAAAATATTTTTTTCTTATTTTCAGTGCTATTTTTAAATTTATCTAATATTTAATTAATCTTATTTTTGAAGACTAATGTTAAATTTTAAAATTACTTATATTATATTGACTATTAATAAGTATGTTACAATATTTTGAAAACTTCTATCAGAAGTACTCTAAATTAAAAAAAACGGTACCACACTGTGTTTAATAAATACTCGTTTTTATAAATTAGTAATTACGTCAAAAAAAGGTGATGGAAAAAGTCTAATTGCAGTTCCTTAATCTAAATGAGATAAAAATAAAACGAATTTTGAATTTTTTCCACCTCAAAAAGAATTAAGAAAAAAATACAAAAGAAACCATTCAACGGACGAATTCGAACGTCGTACCTCGAGCGTGAAAAACTGAAATGTGACTCGACGTTTCTTCTAACTTAGGAGGCAAAATATTCAAAATAAGTTTAAAATTATATTTAATTTAAGATAGATTCATGTAACTTTAATTAAAATCGATACACACATTACTATAAAAATCCCTTATAAGGCATTTTAGCAAAAACCAGCACAGTGGGAACGTGGTATAGTTGGGTCAAGTATAATGATATGTGACAGTGATTAAAATCACTATTAGAAAAAGTGCTTCGATGCAAATCTGTAGATAGTGTTTAATTTTAAGAAGTTGGGGGAATTATTAAATAAGCATCATGATCTCCTATTTCCATATTTATATATGAATAAATATTTATTATAGCAATTAAATATAGTATGAAATTGATATTTAATAATTTAATATTGTAATTGTTTACAAAAATAGTATTTTTTTATTCACTTTAATGTCCGTTTTCACCATGAAAATAAAATAAAGTCTGAATTTTTTTTTTTTCATATGAAAGTATATTGCATAAGGTTTAATTTAAGATATATATAGAAGCGTCAGTATTAAATAACTCTTATTTCCTTAATTTTATACTGATTAGTAGTTCTTAAATTTTAAAGTATAATTAATGAATAAATATTTATTACAGCAATTAAATAGAGAATGCAATTGATATTTAATAATTTAGTATTTTAATTTTTACGAATAAATTATAAAAAATTATTAAGTTGATATTACTTTTATGGCAAACATGTATAAAAAGTAAAGGGCTTGATGTAATACTTATCAAAGAAAAATTATTTGTTACTTATAAACAAATTAATTGGTCTACAAAGAATTTGCATCATAGACTAAAATATACTTTTTTAAACCATTTAAGTTTGAAATTTTGAATGGGTTATTTTTCTTATATTAAAAATCAATAATAACGTGATAAAAATTTTTTTTATTAATTTTTTATGTGTTTCTAATTAGTAATAATTTCAAAAAAAGGTGATAGAAAAAATCAAATTTCAGACTTGAAATCAGCATAATAATTTGGATTAGTAAAGTATATATTGGTTTATACTTATTAAAACTATTTTAATTTACTTATTTGACTTTACTGTGTAATTGAGTATATAAACGAATTTTATATTACTATTAATTTTGTTATATTTAATTAAAAAAAGGTTTTTTTTTAAGTGGCCATATTTTATAACTTATTTAGCTTTTCTTAACATTGAGGTGGAAAAATAATCAAAATAAGTATGAATGTATATTTAATGTAATATTCATGTACATTTTATAAAAAAATAGTGGACTCTTACTATGGTAAACCATTATATAGTATTTTAGAATAAACAAAAAAAAAAATTGCATATAGTAGATAAATCGTCGGGACAAAATTTTTTTTTAATTTATAGTATATAACATAAGATGTAATTTAACATATGATAACTATTTTTTTTTGAGATATTTAATTGAAATAGTTTTTTTGAAGTCGCTATTTTTTACTATAGCGTAATTTTGCGTTATTTGTTTGAATTTCTAAAATTAAAAGATTTTTTCTAATATTTGGTGATTATAATTTCAACTAGATTTAAATCGTGTTCTTTTAACTTATTTGCCATAAAAATTGGTCAAATGAGAGCTGAGAATAATTAACGACAAATACAAAAATAAACTATATAATAATATATAATATATTCTTATATTGATTAAGAAAGTCCTTCTCACAAAGGGAGATTAAAGTGATAGGATCCTCGATATTTATTGAATATTTTGATTGAATGTTATTTATTACTATTCATTTTGAATTTTTTTTCACCCCAAAAAAGAATTTAAAATAAATGCAGTAAAAGTTATTACGACTGCCGCAGTTCGTTCCCCGAGCGTATAAGTCTGTAATATTAGGAAGCATCCATCATACACTTCGTGTTAGCGTAGATAAAAAGGACTATTTAAACTAAATCAAATATTTAATATAACTTTTTTTAACTTCGAGGAGAAAAATATTAAAAATAAGTATAAATTTACATTTAATGTAATATTCATATAAATTTTATAAAAATTGGTGGACTCATTACTATGATAAACCCTAATAATTATTTTAAAATAAAAAAAAATTTGCATTTAGAAGATAAGTCGTCGGAAAAATCTTTTTTTTTTAATTTATAGTATTTAACATAAGGTGTAATTTAACATATGTTTAAAGGAAGTAGTATTTCCGGAGCACTTTCAAAATATAAGTTGAAAAAATTGACTTTTGTGAAAAAGTTGATATTTTGAATCCCCCTTTGTGGGGATGTAAAGGTTCAAATTAAAAAAAATTTTATATCAAATGAAAGGAAAATACCTAAAATTTCAGTATTAAACAAAAAATTCTTTTTGATTTATTAACATTTCAAAAATTATGACAGTTGTAAGTACAAAAAACATCACAATAGAAGGTGATTTTTTTCGCAAGTATTTCATTTTATATTTAATTATTAGTACGGAATATAAGCTTAAATTTAACATATGTTTAAAAGACGCAGTTTCTATTGAACATTTTCAAATGTTAAGTTGAAAAAGTTCTACTTTTTAAAGGTATGTTTCAAGTTTTAAAAGACTCCCCTTTAAGGGGAAATTTTTCAATTAAAAAAAAAATATTTCGAATAAAAAAAGTATATATAATATATAAAGAAAAAAAAATTGTTTTGATACATACATTTTTCGAAAAATTATAGCAATTTAAAGTTGTAAAAAATGAAATCTAAATTTTTAAAATAAAAATAGTATATTTTTAACTACGCAAGTTATTTGTGCGTAGAAGTAAGTCGGCGCACAATTTATTTTTCAATATATAGTACGCCACATAAGCTATAATTTAACATATATTTAAAAGACGCAGTATATTCGGAACATTTTCAAATGTTAAGTTGAATTCCCCCATATGAGTAGGTAAAAGGTCTGAAATTATTTATAGAAATACCCAAAAATCTACACCATTGTTCGACAAAAAGTACTTGAGTTAAACACTGTATACTCATATCATAATTTATATTTTTTATATATGTGGAAAAATAATTATTAAAATTATACTTTCATTCTCTGGTTGTATTTTTGTAATCTATATAAATTTTCTATTTATAAAATATTAATAAATTAATGTTCGTTTAGGAATTGAAAATAAATATTTGGAAGACGAAAAAATTTGCCCCTTTGAAAAAGGTACGATAAGAAAAGCTGCTGCGAATGGTGATATAGAAAAATTAAAACTAGCTCACGAAAGTGGATGTGAATGGGATAAATATACGACTTCTGAAGCTGCTGCAAATGGACATTTAGAATGTTTAAAATATGCACATGAAAATGAGTGTAAATGGGATAAAAAAACTACAAGTGATGCTGCTGCAAATGGACATTTAGAATGTTTACAATATGCTCTTAAAAATGGATGTAATTGTAATAAAATAACTGCAATGAATGCAGCTGCAAATGGGCATTTAGAATGCTTAAAATATGCTCATAAACATGGATGTAGATGGAATAAAAAAACAACAAGAGATGCTGCAGCAAATGGGCATTTAGAATGCTTAAAATATGCTCATGAAAATGCTTGTCCGTGGAATACAGACACAACAGAAGCAGCTGCAAATTATGGTAATTTAGAAAACTTAAAATATGTTCATGAAAATGGATGTAAATGGGATAAAAAAACAACAAGAGCTGCTGCTGCAAATGGGCATTTAGAATGCTTAAAATATGCTCATGAAAATGGCTGTCATTGGGATGAAATGACAACATATGAAGCTGCACGAAAAGGTAGTTTGGAATGTTTAAAATACGCTCATGAAAATGGATGCCAATGGAATAAAAGGACAACTGAAGCTGCTGCTTTAAAAGGTCATTTAGATTGCTTAATATATGCTCATGAAAATGAATGTGATTGGGATGAAACAATAACAGCAGCAGCTGCTTTTAATGGTGATTTAGAAATTTTGAAATATGCTCATAAACATGGATGCAAATGGGATGAAAGCACAGCAGAAGCAGCAGCAAGGTATGGTAATTCAGAAAACTTAAAGTATATTCATGAAAATGGATGTAAATGAGATAAAAAAACAACAAGAGCTGCTGCTGCAAATGGTCATTTAGAATGCTTAAAATATGCTCATGAAAATGGTTGTCAATGGGATGAAATGACAACATATGAAGCTGCACGAAAAGGTAGATTGGAATGTTTAAAATATGCTCATAAAAATGGCTGTCAATGGGATAAAATGACAACATTTGGAGCTATCTATTCGAGCAGTTTGGAATGTTTAAAATACGCACACGAAAATGGATGCAAATTTTATGAGAACATAACTTTATTTGCTGCAAAATATGGTTTTTTAGAATGTTTAAAATATCTCTATGAAAATGGATGCAAATGGGTAGAAGGCACAACTAGAATTGCTGCTTTGAACGGACATTTAGATTGTTTAAAATATGCCCATGAAAATGGATGTAAATGGGATACAGGTACAACTAATGCAGCTATCTCAGGACGTAATTTAGAAATTTTAAAATATATACATGGTAATGGATGCGAATTAGATGAAATAATAACAATAATAGCTGCTGTTGATGGCGATTTAGAAATTTTGAAATATGTACATAAAAATGGCAGTAAATGGACAGAAGGATTAATTGAAAATGCTGCTTTAAATGATAATTCAGAATTTTTAATATATGCTCACAAAAATGGATGCCATTGGGATGATGATGCAACTAAATATGCCGCAGAAAGTGGCTGTTTAGACTGCTTAATTTATGCTCATGAAAACGATATAAAATGGGAATATGGTACAATAGTTACAGCTGCCAAGCATGGTAATTTGGATTGCTTAATATATGCTCACGAAAATGGATATGAATGGGAATATGGTACAACTAGTGCTGCTGCTTCAAAAGGTTATTTAGATTGTTTAAAATATGCCCATAGAAATGGATGTGATTGGGATAAAGATACAACTAAAAGTGCTGCAACAAGTGGCTGTTTAGAATGTTTAAAATATGCTCATGAAAATGAATGTGAATGGGATATAACAGTAACAGAAGTAGCTGCTTATACTGGTAATTTAGGAATTTTAAAATATGCTCATGAAAATGGATGCAAATGGGCAGAAGGTACAATTAGAGCTGCTGTTTTAAATGACAATTTAGATTGTTTAAAATATGCCCACGAGAATGGATGCCCATGGGATGATGGTGTAACTAAAGCTGCTGCCCTAAATGGTAATTTAGAAATTTTAAAATATGCTCATGAAAATGGATACAAATGGGATATAGACACAACTCATGCGGCTGCCACAAGAGGTAATTTAGAAATTTTGAAATTTGTTTATGAAAATGGATGCAAATGGACAGAAGGTACAATTAGAATTATTGCTTTAAAAGGTAATATAGATTGTTTAAAATATGTTCATACAAATGGGTGTGATTGGGATGATGGCACAACAAAAGCTCTTGCAGCATGTGGTTGTTTCGATTGTTTAAAGTTCGCCCACGAAAATGGATGTCCTTTGGATAAAGATATAATAGTTACAGCAGCTGTACATGGTAATTTAGATTGCTTAAAATATGCTCATGAAAATGATTGTGATTGGGTTGAAGGTACGATGAGAGGGGCTTCTTCAAATGGACATTTAGATTGCTTAAAATATGCTCATGAAAATGGTTGTGAATGGGACGAAGGTACAATAAGGGAAGCTGCCGCAAGTGGTTGCATTAAGTGTTTGATTTTTGCACATGAAAATGGATGTCCATGGGATGAAGGAACAAAGAGTGCAGCTGAACAAAATGGTAATTTTGAATGCCTAAAATATGTTCATGAAAATGGATTTGAGTGTGATAAAGGCACAACATGATTAACTGCTTCAAATTATCATATTAGTTGCCTAACAAAAGCCCATGAAAATAATTATCTATGGAGTATAAATACTATTTATGAACCTACTCGAAATGGTTTGACAGATATAATCATTTATGCTATTTAAAATGGTTGTAGTAATTAGTTATCTGTTGAAATTATTTTATTTTATTAAGTTAGATATTTAAATTAAATATAATAATTTATTTTTTGTGTTTTTTGACAATTTAATTCCTTAATAAATTTTTTTTGAAATATTACTAAAATCGAATAAGCTATACTAACTTTTTTTAACTTTAATGATTTGTTGAAAAGTTTAGGTTTTATAATGATATGTTTTTTTAAGTCTATTCATGAAAATTCACAGTTCTATTATAAGACAACAAGTTCCCTTTGGTACGATTTTTATAAATATCCAGTAACCTTAGTACGTGAAAATTTTGAAAAAGTTCATCCATACGTGTAAAAAAAAAGTTTTAAACTTAACTTTTGAAAATTTTCCAGAATGTCTGACCTTTTTTAATCAATAATTAATTAAAGCTCTTGAAGTGTACTAAAATATTAAAAATAACCATCCCAAAATTGTACTGCTATGATAAATATAATAAGTAGCAGTACTGCCAAAGTAAAAAAAATTGTAATTAAAAAAAAAAAACTTTTAATACGTAGTCCAAAGTATAGGTCGCATTTGTTATATATATATATACAAATTAATTAAGTAATTGACCGTTTTAAATATAAACACAATTATACCAATGCACTGATGAGTATCTTTTTTTCAAAATTAAATAAAGAAAACAAACGGAGGAACCAGTAAAGGTGAAAGTTGGAAACTGAACGCATTATCAGTAATACATATTCGGCGGTGGCCTTGTTACGGTGTCAAGGGCGGGGAGACACCCGATGACAACCGATTGTCATATTATTAAGTGGACGGCTGATATCGAGAGAGACGCGTATGAGCGCCAAGCCTAGATTAGTGCCGTGTCAACTCCCCCCACCAAGCCGTTTGTCTATCTTTTGACCCAGTCAATTTTTGTAAACAAATTGTCGCAAACATAAAGCAGTAGTCCTTAGTAATAACAGTTGTCGACTTTCCACCATCTTCCTTGTATGGGTAACTGATCTTGCGCTTAAGACTTACCGTGTACGACCGTAACAGTCAGTATTTTTGGCAAGGGAGAGTGGATCATTCTGTCCGTTGTTTTTTTTTTTTTTAAAGTTAAGTTGAAAAATTTGTCATTTTGAATCCCCCCTGTGGGCATGTAAAGGGTCAGATTTATAAAAAAAAATATACCAAATGATAAGTAAAGACATTATACATCAATAAAAAAGCATTATATTGATTTGGTTATTTTTAAAAAAGTTATGGCAGTTTTAAGTAAAAAAATTGAAAAAATGTCAAAAATTAGCAATTTTTAAATTTGTATTTTTTTTTTTTTTGGAGATTTTCCCCATTTACGGGGAAAGAAGGAAATTTTTTAATTTTTAAGGGTAATGTCGACTAGATACGATTTGTGATCTTTTGACGTATTGTTGAAAAAATCGGTTTGGTGAAAGCTGAGAAAAAATGGTAACAGACACAAAAAAAAAAAACACATCATAGTAAAATTAATACCTTTTCTTAGCTTGACATTGATGCTAAAAAAAATTAAGTTAAACATGGACAAAAATACTAGTATACCAAAAGCCATGTATAGAAAAAAATATATATATTCATTTAAAATCAAATAATATAACAAACATTACCGACAGTATTGGAAGACATCCGTTGATGTTAATGGAAAATTAATGAAAAACACCAGAGTGGTCTGGACATTCGCTCCTTTGTGTTGGCTAGAAGAAAGAGATAATACGTACTCTCCATACATAATGAAATAAAATACAGCTTATTACATAAATATAATTATAAAAAAGAAAACAATACCTGGTCTTCGAAAAGACCAATACGATGGTCTGGATGCTTCGCCGTTGACGGCTCTACTCCATTAATGGGGTCAATGACAGAAGCAAGATGAAGAGCCAACACCGATCTAACGGCAATTTTAAAACGATAACGGTTAGTCTTTTTGAGAGAGATCAATACCGATAAACAATTCGATTTTAATTATATTAATTTTTCTTTTGTTGCCTTATTTAGCGGTCAGCGGCAAAAATAATGAGTTGTTGACACTGCTGTGCCAGAAAAAGGTTCATTTGCGCATTATCTTGCAAAAAAATAAACAAGTACACATAACAAAAAATTATAAGTGGTCCTTCGAATTTGTGACGTTACAAGGTGTTACGTCGCTATTTAGGGGTTTAGCCTAAATGCCCGTCGACAGTATTCTAAGGGACCAACGGGGGATAGCTGGCTAGGCTATATCTACCTTAGGTACTGAAGTTTCCTATTTAATTTATATTCCCTTAGAGGAACTACCAAGGGTCGCACTACAATATATATATATATAACACTTTAGGTTAACAACGATATAAATAAATATTTATTAAACAATTGAAATATTAAATAGATAATACAACCTGCTGGACACCTAGAGATGATATAATCCAACAGGGAGCTGACGGCGACACACACACACACTATAATATACGGGGTAGCAAGTTAAGTTAATTATTAGACAAGTAGTGATCGCGAAGATGGTAAAAGGTCAACTGTCGATAGGGATATCTTATTATGGCACATTGGCCGTGAATTGCAAAAAGTGTTTATGTGTGCAGTCCGCCCTCCTGTTAGTATTGTTGTATGTCACTGTGTTAATTATATATATATGTCTATTAAACGGTACAACGATGTTATGGGAGACAGAGATATGGGCACATGCAAATGTGATCATATCAAAGGTAAGTAATTAAGAGTAAGTAGGAGTGAAATAGAGTATAGAGTACGAGTTTGACAAAGGAGAATACGACGTAGGTAAAATGAACAGATGTGACAATAAACGAGATCGTGATAGAAGAGGTAGAAATTTTTAAGTACTTAGGATCAGTTGTGCAAAAGAACGGTGGTATTGATCAGTATGTAAGACACAGGATTAAGTGCGGGCGAGTGAAGTTAAGAGAAGCGTCTGATGTGTTAGGCGATAAAAGAATTTCAATGAGGCTGAAAAGTAAGTTCTATAAAACTTTAGTGAGACCGGCTATGATGTATGGTTTAGAATGCTGAACAGTTGACAAGAGAATGGTTCAGAGAATAAGTGTAACAGTGATGAGAATGCTTAGATGAATGAGTGGATTGACTAGAGTAGATAGAATAAGGAACGAACATATAAGAGGGAGTATAGGAGTAGTATCAATCGTGGATAAGATGAAAGGAAATAGGATTACATGGTTTAGTGACGTTATGAGAAGAAAGTAGTCGGAAGCTGTATGAACAGTTATGAAGACGAATGTTGAAGGAAGAACAGGTCGAGGAAGACCAAAAAAGAGATGGAGGAATGCTATTGAATGCGATTTGAGGACAGTTGATGTGAGCGTAAATGATGTGGGAGATCGTGTCAAGTGGAAGTTAATGTTTAATTCTAATATAAATATTGTGAACTGTTTGTTTATTTAATCATAACAATAAGTTTTATATTAATAAAAGGGAAGTATATCTACATAAATAATAATTTATTATATTATTATACTACTAAGATAAAAAGTACGTAATTTAATTTTTTTTTTTTTATTGCTTTATCATCCCATTAAGGGCCATAGCGGCTTTCTCCAAAAGAGAATACTCCTTGACGGGTGGTTAGTCTATCGCTGAAAATTTAATTTTTAAGAGTGTAATACTAATTTAAGTTCACAATAATTGAATAAAATCGAAATATAACATACAGTGTTTTTGTTTTATTCATTACATTAAATTAAAATATATTAACTATAAAAACCCTTGAAAAAACTAATGATGTCATTGAATATTCACGACAAAATCATTTTGATTACTAAACTTTAATCAATGGTTCTTATCAAAACGACAATTTCGGTTATGCCGTGTTTATTGGTTTAGGAGTTCGAATATAGTTGATATTCGTGCGTAATTGTTCACTGTTCCCTCAAATATTTAATACTTACATTTAATTCATCATGAAAGTCATATTGTTACTTTTTAATTTATATTAGAGAGAATATGAAGAAAAGTTGTTCATTGAAAAAAACATATTCAATTACCAATATTACTTTTTATTATTCCTCCAATGCATGGCAACACTTCATCAGAAACACCACCACAAATCGAACATAAAAATCCCTACCTATGTTGTTGCACGTTATATATTTACAATGCTTATCATAATCTACAATATTTTATCTAAATGTACTATTACATGAGATTACTTCGAGTGTTAACACCATGGACATATATTAATATTAAAAATATATAAAAAGATGATTGAACCAACGTGGTCTTTCATACACTCTGGTATATCTAGTGTATAGAAGACCTCAACGGTAAAAATATGATAAGTGTTGAAATAACCATTTTATCAGTAAACACATTTTTCATCAGTATAGATACTGAATATACTGTTTTACAGCTGTCAATACCAAAAACTTAACACTCATTGAAACTAACATAATATTATTGTTACTACAAATAATATTAAATATATATATAGATGTAACACTGGGTTTATCTTGTTAGGGGCTAGTTTTATACTTGAGGATCTTGGTCAAAACCAAGAATCGAAAGCTACCCAACGTCTACTCAAATATTGTCCCTATCTCGGTAAATAAGTTTTAATTATCTGAAGGAGACACAGGCAATCGTGTACCTTAGTTACAGGGGATATATTATAAATTAATGTTAAACTATTGTTTTATGTCAACGACAAAGTAAAGTTATATTTTAGATGTCCAGTAAATATTAGTTATATGTAATGTATAATACATCTGAACTGAATCCTAGTACAGGTGGTTAGTAAGTATATCCAAGTGAGACGGATTTGGTTGGCTATGATGACAATTGGCGATAGACGGGTCGTTGAATAAAACAAGTTTTAGATGTAAACGTGGTGTGGCGCGGTGGTCACACTAGTTGTTGACAAAACTTTAGCGTTAAGCCGCGCCTACCGCCGTAAATGGATGACCATGCGTGCGCTTCTATGATGGCGAAAAAGCACCATGTTCCCAGTGCAGAAGGCAACGGGTAACCACTGTACTTAATTTCACAGGATATAAGCTATGACAAGACTCAGCCTTTAGAAAAAAGAAGAAGAAGTTATAAATAATATAAATAAGACAAAAGTAATAGTATGGAAAACTATGTGTATAACGGCCACTCAAACACAACTGCCCTTTGTTAGTTCGACATTAGTAGCTCCAGGCTACAGACGAGTAGAATTATCACACAAGCCTCTCCCTCTATGCTAATTAATATGTATTACGAATTAAGTAAATGGAAATAAAACGTGTATAATATAAGTGGTAAGAACATAGTAATAAATGTTATTACAATCTAGTAATATTTTACTTTTTAATAATAAGTATTTTGTAGTAAATAATTAAATATTATTATGCAGCACCACCGAACTTATTTTATTATTTTTAGTAATTCGCTAAAAAGAAAATATTACTAATATAAGTAGTGCACAGTCTTTTACAGAACTTAAGTGAATTTATGAGAGTTACCAATAATGTAAAAAAAAACATAATATAAACATTCTATTATAAGCCTAAAGATGAAAAAAACATTTATCGTTTACAACTTAACCAATTAGACTAATTTGCTTATAATACTTTAAATGATAAAAATGTAACTAAAACATTATAAATATTTTCTAAACGTTTTAATGATAATTTGATTAATGTGTTTTCAAAGACTGAAGTAAATATTGATTAAACAAACTATTGCTAGGGAGTTGTGTAAGGTTAATTCGATTAAATAATTTAGCCAAAATTATTTTTGTTGGCCTTTATATTTATTTATATTTAATTTATTCATTAACTATCAGTAAATTAAAATAATTAAGTTAAAAAACGATTAATAAAATGCAAAATATTCATTTAAGGACCAAAAAAATGATCAACACAAAAAGAAATTGTGCTGAAATTATCCATACCATGTTTTATATTAAGTTTGAAGATAACAATTTTATCAAGTAAGCTTTGTTACATAGTATAATTTAAATATTATTGTATAGTAATTTTTATTATTTTAATTTCTATAATGGACACATTTATTATAGAAAATTTCCAGATTGGGAAATATTGCCCATGACAATAGAAAATGAGTTAATTTATGCAATTCGTGAACGTGATGCTATTAAAAAACAATTAAAAAATAAACGAAAAGATAAATATATATTTGATAAAAAAATGAAACATCAATGGAAGGACTTAAAACTTAAAAAAAAGAGGCTAAAAGAGGATGAAATAAACTATAATCAACTTTCATTAGTAAGAAAACTAAAAATACGTCACAAATCGTGTAAACTATAATATATACATAAGTATAGTTACTCAATTATTTTAGTTAAGTAAAAAAAAAAGTATAGTTCAAAGTATATTGAACTATTAAATAAAACCAATAATTATTTTAATAATAAAGTCAAAACTTAACTGTAAAAATACAATTGTTTATAATATAGGAGATAAAAGACAAATGTAATGTATTAATATCTAAAACAAGAGAAGACATCGAAGAAAAAAATTGTTTAGAAATACAAATCGATCCAATGCTACAATCAATTATACAAATTGAAGAAAATTCTAAAAAAATGCAACGAAACGTTGATCAACTTAAGCCATTTGAAGTAATGTTATTAAAAAATAATAATCAACTTCATTGAAATCAATAAAACAAATAAATATTATTTCACTAGGATTTTTTGATGAAAGTTATAGAAGAACCGAAAAATTGCAAAACCATTGAAGATATGATAAAAAAATATGAAAATTTAACTAAAATGAAAAAAGAATTAACGCAAAAATACGAATTGAAATCATTAGAGATGTATGGAGTAAAAACCGATTTGTATAAACAATCAAAAGTAAACTATAATATAATAATAGGATAATGATAAATATTAAATGATACTCGAACATTGTTAATATTCAATCGTAAATTATAACTTATTATACAAACAATTGTTTTTAAATATATTTTTCATACGAAATCGTTTTGAAGGAGGTAGGGGCAATAACATTATATCTTCGTCAATAAACGTTTGATCATTTTAAACGAAAAATATTTTTAATTAATATACTATAAAACACGTATTATACCAATAATTATTTTTAAATGAAAGACATAGATTTTTGAAAAATCTGGTGTCTATATTTATATTTCTAATCCTACTTTGTCTATAGTATAAAACTACAATTTTATACAATTGTACTAGAGTGTTTAATATCTATTTTACATTTCACTCCGAAATTATAATGAAAATCACTTTTTACCTTATTTAATAAATTTTTCATAAAGGAAAAAAGCAAAGAAACTGAAAATATATCAGATGAACTAGCAGACGTTACAGATTGTTGGGTAAAAACAAAAGAAAATATAGTAAAAGTAGACATAGCATTTCGACACCTTGAGAATATGGCAAAAGAAAAAAACATAGAATACGACCTGGTAAAAAAAGTCTATTAAAAGTTTTCTACGAATTATTAACTAAAAATTATTAATTTTAATATAACTGTTAAATATTTAAAAATATATTTATTTTATAATAATTATTAAATATTAATAGATAACATCTTCCATATGGAATATCTACGAACAAACATGCAAACGCGTGAAATATCCAGTATCTAATAAAAAAATTGATATCGAGACTCAATTGAATTTTATTGCAAATGAATATCAAGAGCTAACTAAAGTACTACAAATGGCAAAGAAGATAAAAGAAAAAATTATTAATAAACCGTAAATGAAGTGATAATAATGTCATTCTAGTCATAGGCCTAAATAGTGTTTTCAATTTTGGGATGTGTAAGTTCCAAAAACTAAAAATTTATATTCTTGCTCCACTCCAAATGGTATATCTAAGCTTCTTATTATTTATTTATTCATAAACAATTATGTTAAAAATTATATACAGCATGGTCCACAATGTTCTGACAAATCTAATAACTTTTGATATATCAAATATTTTGCATAATTTATTTTTAAGTTTTTTGGACTATGTAAAAAGCAAATGTTTTATTATTTGTTATTAATAAGAAAATTAAAATTTTTTCTGTTTAATTTTTTTTGAAATGTTAAAATAGTCTTTATTTTAGTTATTTTCTCACAAAAAAATTTAATGGATCGATAACAAATTTTGAATAAGTACAATCATCTAAATACGTTTAGTGGGTAGATACAGATTGTACAGATAGTCGCGTACTACCTTCCCAGGGAGCACCCTACTTAGGACTAACATAGTCCAAGAACTGTAAATAAAACTAATGCAAACCATTTGATGTATCAAAATTTATAAGGTTTGTCAAAACACCGTACATTATCTGTATGTACATATATTTTTTTCCTTGACACTGTAGTATTTCAACTATAATTGCTAAAACTAAAACATATTATTATTTTTAAAAAATATTTTTATCTTTCCTTAATTTTTTTTTTTTAATAGTAAAATCTGTTTGGAAGTTTTGATTTTATCCCAAGTGGTGTTAAGTAACCAAAACACCCCTATATTTTCGCCTATAATTTTAGTAGACGTATGTATGTATTTTTATTAAAAGAATTCAAATAAAATTCAGCTATACACAAATATGAAATACATTAAAGAAATAATTCAATTTTTAGTTTCCATAATAACGTCATAACATGTATGTCCATAACAACACATTTTAAAAAATTTTCAATGAGTGGTACTAATAGAGCGATATTTTCAAGGTGTTTGAATTTGACTTGCTCAGAACCCTTCGAAAGTTACACATACAATGAGGAAATATTCGTCAACTTATGTTTCAGCAAGCAGACCATAATTGCCGTCTCGTCTTTCATTGCCTTAGCCAAGAACTATCTTTGACTGCCTAACATGTGAAAGAGGTCTAAAACCCTCTGTAGCATGTTGAATTCGGGAAATAGAAGAATGTAAAACTGATCATTATTTCTTTATATAAAGTAACTTAACAAAATCAAATTTCCTCATCATTGAAATTATTTTGGGAGGAATTGAGTGGGTTATAAAATAGATTATTTGTATTAACATAGAAATAATAGTTATAACACACAAAATATATACTATGAACGTATTTGTTTGCATATAAATAATAATACATAAATATGTATGTGTTTAGCGTTCATAATGGTAAAATTGTTTCCGAAATACGTATTCGCGACTTTTCAGTAATTTTTTGTGGTTTTTGAGTTTAATATTTTTTAGTTTTTAAATTAATAATATTTTTAATATAGTTTTAATTTTATTTAATAATACATAAAAGTTGTAATAAATAGTGATAAATAATAATGTCTACTTTTGTTCGAATTATTATTTGTATTGTTTTAAAACATTAGTTGCGATAATAATCCTTTGAATTTTAGACGTCCCTTCGTATATTTCTGTTATTCTCACATCCTTTTAAAATCGTTTCGCTGGCATATCTGACACATAACCCAACCAGTCAATATGTGAATGCTTTGATGGGCATTAAACGTTGCCAGCTCAGAAATCGCTAGTTTTTCCATGACAGCATACATTTTAATTCATATTAATGCATTTAAAAAAAATATGCTTTTAAACTAATATGTATAGTATAAATGATAGCAGGTACTATTTAAGCTTTTTTTAAAAAAAAACATTGGTTTAAAAAGAAAATAAATTTGACAAAAAATATGTATAATAATTTGATTTTTACTATAGAAAAAATTAACATAACATTAAAAAAAAAATTTATTCAATGAAATATTTAAACTATAGTATGCATTTTAGGAACGGCTGAAAATAGAATTTTAACAAAGTATCAGCATTATAGTAGCTGATAGTATATTGATTGATTCTCTTAGTTTTTGTTATCGTCGAATTTGGTGGTATAAGTGATATTGTTTATCAATTTTATTCTCTAACAATCGTGTTTGTTTTTATTATAAACTAAAGCTTAATATTCAAACATTTGAAAAAATTTTAGTTTCAGAATTATTTTAAGTTTAAGAAAATATTTGAATACTAGGCGTGTAGGTCGAACACAGAAATTGGCAAATTGGCGCGATTTTTTACTACTACACATCGTTCTATTTTAACCCATATCTATAATGTAATTTTGAAAATATTCGAGGAGGGGGTCCAAACCCGATGGTCCTTTCTCTCGATATATGTCTGATTAGTAATTTTATGAGAACTTTGAGTAATATGCTTAGCTATGATTCGAAATAACAATTAATATAACATTCTTTCGTATGTAGTTTCTTCATGACTTTCAGAGATGCGGCTCTTCAAATCAAAAGCATTGTACTTTCTAATTTTAAATCCAGGTCAGCCATTTTATTCTAGAAAATTTAAACGAACATATTTTTATATGATCTAATAATTTGTAATAAGGCTATGGAATTTATAAATAAAATACATTAATTCCTGAATTTTTTACCTTTTTGACATCGAATTCCATGGATAACTATTAAAAATTAACATTGATATAACACATAAATATTATATGATAGTAATAATTAGTATATAATTATAATATTTATAAATAGAAACTGAAAAAATTAGAAGATTTGAAAAATGAAACTAGTATAATATATTTATATTATCTCTATAATGAGTTGTCTTACAAAAGAGTCGAAAACGCAACTATTAACCATTTTTTTAAGATAGTGTACTCCATTGGGCTCAAAGTTTAAAAATAATTTAATATTTTAATTCACAATTAATTTTTTTTTAATTGTGTAAAATTAAATTTATGTCATATAAGATAATATATCATTTTGTTAATTCAATTAATTACATTCATAAGCCTTACGAGATTAGATATCTTTTGAGTACTATAATATTAGAATTATCTATAATCAATATTTAGCAATCAAACGAAATCTTGTATACTTAGTTTATATAACATTTCGGTTCAAAAATCATAACAGTAGTTTTTTTTTAATATTGAAAAAATAGTTATATTTTCATGCATATCGACTTTTTATCAAATTTACTCACTTATTTTTTTACGTAGGATATCGAAAGAAGTCGGAACAGAAATATACAACTGAGTCTTTGGTAAAAGTCACTAATAAATTATCAAAACACTATTATTTTCAGATATAGCAAACGAGACACTTAAAAATAATCAAAAGTCCATATCCACATAGCGCTAATATTTTTTACTTAAATTATCCTAATGATTTAAAAAAATGTCAACTTCTAATGATGACCTTTTTCAAAACTGTAAGCGTTTTGATTATTTAAATAAATATATTTCAATTTGATTTATAATATTATGAAAAACTAATAAATAAATTTTAATTGTTGTTATTGACGACTTTAATGATTGATGATGTTCACGACATGTTTTATGCGTGCATCGTAAAAAGACATACTCACGAAAGAGGATTTAATGTCATTTTATTTTAACACCATTTAAAAATATTATTAACGTTATATTTATGCATTCCTTGAGAATTAAAAATAAAATATTAATGGATGAATAAATTATTACTGAACTTGATTTTCTTGTTAAATACAAATTTTGACATCAACATAGTTGAAATATAAGAAAACAAATAATATAGAACTAGTCTTATTAAACATTTAAATCTTCCTCTAATTAACACATAATTTACACTAAGCTACTTATAGGTAACTTTTGAAATTAAACAGATATAGATATTAGTTTAACTACCAGTAGATATACTGAGTTTAAATAAGCTTCTACTGTAAATGTTTGCTAATTGTAAATTAATATGGTTTTTAGTTAGTGCTAACCAAATATAAGTATTTGTCAAGGTGAATTCATTGATCTATATTAACATTTGACTTTATTAGACAAGAGTTATGTGTTCAAATTGAATTTTTAATATACAGATACAGTATTTCATATACAAAAATTAAACAAATTAATTCAATTGTACGCAATACAATGCCTTTTTTTTCTCGAATGTTGACACTTTAACAAAGTTAATTTTTAGTAAATACAAGAACCTAACTTTTTAAGAATTATTACATGATTATATAAATTTTAAGCCTTTTGCTAATAGTAGATATGAAGTTTCATTTCGAACAATTCAACTAGAAAAAGTTTTTTATCTAATTTTTTCTTTCCTTAAATATTTATACGGAAATGAATAAAATATTATTATGTTACTTAGTTATAGCTTAAATAGTTCTAATGCAATAAGTTTTTAATGTAAAGAATGAAAATATTGTTCCAATATTAAGTCATGTACTTATTTTGTTGATCAATTCACAATAATTGCTAAAATGAAATACGCAATAAACAAATAACAGTAATGGATTTAAGTTCTTAATTTTAATTATTTTATTTTAGCATCAAAACTTGATGTGTTGATGATGTTTAACAGCTTTGTGGACTTATGTAGAACATTGGTATTCCCTATTGATTGTGACGCGACTGGATCTAGAACAATCTATTAATGTGTAAATTAACCAAATGTAATAAGTAATAATTTTCACTTAATATTTAATAATAATATTAGTAATATTTTGATTGAGGATACTGAATCGTGAGCATAGTAAGGTCATTGTTGTTTTATATACTGGCGTCATAATAACCGTAAACAAAACGAGACGTCACTTAAAAGAAAGATTCATTCTTTATTAGGAAAAATAATGAAAAATCTTATGAAACAGAAAACAAATTTAACAGTAGCTTAAATCGCGAATAATTAATTGTATAAATTAACTTTTTAACAACCTAATAACTTCAAAAATAATATATAACAATTGTATCTGTAGAAATTCCAATTTTGTGAAAACATGTTTTTATCCTTAAGTAATGCTATACACAAATCTTTATTTTTATAAAAACCACATATTTTTAATGTTTCAAATTACCATAATTACAATAACATGGTCATTGGTTTAGTTATCAACCCAAACTGATGACACAGTACTATGTTTACTTTTTTATGGAGTATTATTAAGGATTATTTTTTTCATTAAGCTTATCATCAATACAGACCGTACTTTTCTTTTAACTTAAATATACACCACAAAATGATCAGTTTTTAACTAAATTGCATCAACATTAGAAAATTATATTTTTCTTTGGCTTCTCATTAACTAACTTATTTCTAAAAATAATTTCAGTATATATTTAATGACCATTGGTGGTTAACCTTCAAAAGAAAATATTTATATTCCCATAATTTAATCACTTTATAGATTACATTGAAAAATATTACTTTTGTTTGTATAATAATTGGAATAATAATATGCAGAGAATTGATCAGGTATACAAAACTATTCTTAGTGTAAAATATCTGTTGAGAACCGTGTTCCCATAAGACCAGTTTTAGGTATTTTTGTAATGATTAATTTATTAATCCCAGTTGAAGCCAAATAACATTCACTAGCTTTCACGGTTTACTAGTATCTCATCATTTGAAAGTTTCGTATATGTTCTGATTTTTATAAAAACAAATTTTTTGCATTAGTGGTGACAATAATTTTACTTTTTACTTGCTGATTCATCCTTGTTTTCTTTCTAATGTAATCGTCGAAATTCTGTAAATACGACCAGGGGACACAGACACAACTTTCACGTTTTTTTCACGAATATCTATGTTAGTATACGAATATATGTTAGTAAATCTTGAGATTAAAACACCAAATACATTAGTCGAAGAAAATTCAAATTATAATTTCCTATTAAATTTTTATTAAAGGACTTGGCTTTACTTCATCATTATTAATCATGCAATAACAAATAATCGGAAATATATAACTTAATAAAAATATTTTATTTCTCTAAGAATAGACGTTGCAAAAAATAATCTTCCAAAAGAAATAGAAATTAATTACTAAGAGATAATTAGTGAAGACCACTAGTGGTAGTTTTTTTGCGCAATAGGATAAAACAAAATTTTAAAAATTTATGTAAACATTAATTATTTATGCACACAATTTTTTTATTATTTCCTTATAATAAATTCTTGAGATCATAACGACGATGAATTCTAAGATGACGTCTTCAGTCTTTTTCTCCCTCTTTATAAAATACTTTAATGAGCGCGTCCAGTCAGTTTGATAAGTTTAATGTGAATTGCTGCGTACATTGTATATGTATATGTATAATTTTTTACATACACGATATTTTAATTCTAGGTTATGGCAAGCAGCGCGCGTACGGTCGAAGTTATAAAAAGACGAGCTATTCGCTTCTGGTTGTCAGTACCGAGTTCAATGTCATTAACAGAGCGGCTTCAATAATTTTACTTTGTTTTACTGTTTTTACTTGACATTCTAAAAGTAGAATTGTTTGTTTACAATTTCCATTTGCACGTTTTCGATCATTCTTTCTTATTTTGCAAACAATTGTTATCAATTTTAAATCGCTTTAAAATTTTATTTTTTTTATCAAATATGTATTTGAATCCGTGGATTAGAAAGCACTCTACTATAAGACAGGTGATCAACAAGTTATTGTCGATCAATACGAACAATACGAAGAAATTTGACACAGTTTTCAAAAAAAACAAATCAGTGATTTCGATGTCAGGGATGACAAAACGAAGTCATTGAAAGGCACTATGATTGCAGTCTTCTTTCAATTCAGGCTGCGTGAAAAAAATTCAAGTTCCTACTTAGGCACTAGTTGAAAAAACAATGAATATATGACATAATAAAACTGCGGCCAATATGAGTACTTTGAAACAGAAATGTGTCAAACAAAATATAACAGAACGAAACTCAATGTGTGGATAATGTAAGAATAATTTTTATTTATTTATTTAGCTGATAAAGAACAATTAACCTTTAATCTTTAGTCCTTTTAGACGACTGATATCAGCTTCCTAACTTGTGTAATATTTCGTATTTCTTTCCATTTAATACTGTATCCTAGGTAACATAACGAAGTTTATACAAAAGTTATCATTTTGAGTTACATAATTTTACTTATAAAATTAGAAATTACTTATATGTATTGTAATTTGCATACATGTAATGTTATCAGTTCATTATTTATGTAGAGACTAACGATTTAGAAAAATGTTTTCAGTAACAAATTTTTAATATTTTTATCAAGTATTAAATTGATAACAATAAATAAATAATAATGATGCAATTTTTATACAACTAACTTGACAGATTACGAAAACTGTTCACACACGCACTAATTTCAAAAATAAAATCAATAATTTTTATTATTAAAGTATATATATTTCTAGTTATAATTTCAATATGTAGGTATATAAGTTTCTAAGGTCATTGATACAAAACTGCCACATCTTTAAACTTAATGAGAAAAGAGACGGATGTTTAATAATTATGCAATGATTCATTTTATATTAGTTTTGTTACAATAGCTAGATAATCCTAATTGAATTATTTATAGTCAATGACATAATAATCGTTTTTTATTCTTTATCAATATTTTTCTTGTGTAGTTTTGACTAATATATGTCATCCTGTAATTCTTAATGTTTATATTTGTTCTCACGAATAAAATAACGTGTTTTGATAATATAAAGTCGTATATAAAAATAGTTAAATCGTAGAATTGTCACTTTTTAATTATTTGAAATCGACTTATAAAATTTGTGTAGTTTGCAAACTTGTTAGTTGTATTTATTTAATTACTTACAATAATCCATAGATCCGATTCTCAAAACAATAACCAAATGCAAGATGATATAAATAACATTTAGGCTTTGTGTATTTTGTTTGGTCTTTAGCTTAACCATTAAATATTATTGGGTTTTTAAAACAAGAATATTTTACATAGCGCGCAAACGACTGGCTATTTAATTTGTTATTATGCATTGTATATTAAACAAATTAGATTAGTTTGTTGTAATATTATGTTTGATATCATATTGTAACTTTTTATTATGCATGACCTTTTTCTTTAAAATATAATTTAAATTTATTAACTTTTTAGTGTTTGTTTTGAAAAAATTCTATTGGTTTACAAAAGCTATAAATTCGAGAAAAACGAACTTTAGAATGTGTAAATTGTTAACATATTATCTGTGTAAGAACTAAGAAAAACATTTCAGATGTAAATACAACTAAAGAAAATGATCTCATTTAGAAATATATTAAAAGTAAGCATCACTATTAATAATTCGCTTAATTTGAATAGATTTAAATTGTTTGTTTTTATCTATTATAATTAAACATTGTAATAGAAAATATTTTTTTTCAAAATATTCTATTCATTGCACTTAATCAAAATCATTTAATAATAAGTTGTTTTACATAAAAAACTAGTATAAAGTTTTTTACTAAACATTTAATTATTGTTTTAGATTTTCTTTGCCTATTGAGAACACTGCACTCATGTCTTAATTCAATATTTTTTAACATATTCTGCAATAAGTATTATATTAAAATTGTATTTGTTTTTATTTAATGTTATTAATTTACTTATATCATAATTATTTATTAGTGCAATACTTATACAATAAAAAATATATTTATGCCAATCGTTTTAATTCCTTCTATATTGTATTTATACAATATTGTACTTTATTACTTAATTTTTAAGTTAAATTTTCAGTGTCACAAAATTTTGTATATACTAATATAAAAACTTTTTAATGAATATAATAAACTGATTTTGAGGTTTTAGTATAAGTAATAATTAATTTTATTCAGTGTCGGCGCTTGATATTGTGGCACTTGATGCAAAAACATTTTTGTGGAATCTTTTTATATGTTTGTGAGACCTCTTTTAATTTACACAAGACGCATTATAAAAGTACAATATAGGTAAAAGGTTTATAAGTTTATAAGTTTATTGTAGGTATATGACCCCACACGTGTTTAGAATAGTTAAATGATATACTATTATAACCAATATTGATTTCTGTAAATATTTTTCCGGTATTTAAGTCATAATGACATTTGAAATTTAATGAACTATTTCAACATACCTAAAAAAAATATGTTTAAGATCTAACTATTTATGTTATATATTACACAACGCACAAAATAAAGATACAAATAATTTTTCTTTGGCAACAAATAAACGTAAAACTAAAATTAAGCTATCTATTGAGCAATGGAAGTTTAAAATAAAAGGGAATGTAAAATATTGTTTATAATTGTTCAACAAAATGTATTTATAATTTTTTTTTTTTTGAGTCTGTCGCTACTTTTTCTCAGCTCTGACTGGACCGCTCTAAAATTGAAAATTTTGCCCTTATTCACCGTAAATAGTAAAACTCCCCCAAAAAATTACGATTTTTAAAATTGGTAAATTTTGACATTTTTTTAATAAAAAACTTATTGAAAAATAAACAATTCATAATAATTCTTTTTAGCTTCGATGCGAAGCTGAAAAGGTATTGGTTTTACTAAGATGTGTTTTTTTTTTGTCTGTTACCACTTTTTCTCAGCTCTCACCGAACCGATTTCTTTCAATGATACGTCAAAAGATCACAAATCGTATCTAGTCAAAGACATTACCCTCAAAAATTGAAAAAAATTTCCTCGTTCCCCGTAAATGGAGGAAACCTCCAAAAAAATTACAAATTTAAAAATCGCTAATTTTCGAAATTTTTTCAATTTTTTTTACTTAAAATTGCTATAACTTTTTTAAAAATAACCGAATCAATATATTTTTTTTATTTAGATGCATGGTATCATTACCTTTCATTTGGTATATTTTTTTTTTATATGTGACCCTTTACTTGCTCACAGGGGGGGATTTAAAATGACAACTTTTTCAAAAAAAATTAATTTTTTCAACTTGATTTTTGAAAATGTTCCGGAAGGTCTGACACTTATATATATATCTTAAATTAAAGCTTATGTAATATACTTTATCATGAAAAAAAAAAATTTCGGATTTTATTTTATGTTCATGGTGAAAATGGCTATCGAATCCTATTATTGTGTGAAAATTCTCGATTTTATTTTTCACATTTTTAACTTTATAATGCTATAACATATTGAAAAGTGTATGGATCAACATAATTTTTTTATGAGAAATAATATTTTTTAATAATCCCTTTTTCATTCGACATACTTTATCTTAATTAGGATATTAATAATGAACTAGCAGATCATGTAGCTTTTGGAATAATCCACCAATTTTTTAAAATTAAACACTATCTAAAGATTTGCATCGAAGCGTTTTTTTTTTATAGTGATTTTAATCACTGTCAGATATCATCATACTTGATCCAACTATGCTACGTCACCACTGTGCCGCGACCCCCCTGTGCTGGGTTTTTATATTGAAACCATAATTTTTTTTCTTCTATTTGATATACATTTTTTGAAAATCTGACCCTTTACCCGTCCACAGAGGGTGAATTAAAAATAGCAACTTCTGCACAAAAATTTAACTTTTTCAACTCAAGTTTTGAAAATGTTCCGGAAATGCTCCGAGTTTCAAACATATGTTAAAATAAAGCTAATGTTGTGTACTATGAAATAAAAAAAAATTGATCTCGACACCTTATCTTCTACCCGCAAATGGTTGCCGTAATTAAAAAACATGCAATTTGGGTGTTATATTTATGATTTCATATTTTATTTTTTCAACTTTAAATTACTAGAACTTTTCGACAAATTTATGAATCAGTACATTTCTTTTTCATAAATACATAATGCTTGCTTTTTTCATTTGATATACATTTTTTGAAAATCTAACTCTTGATCTGGCCATTAGGGGTATTCAAAATAACATTTTTTACACAAAAGTAAACATTTTTAACTCAATTTTTGAAAATTTTCCGAAAATATTGACACTTTTATTTAATTTTAAATTAAAGCTTATGTAATATACTATACTATGAAAAATTTGAGATATGGTGAAAATGGTTATCATATTCAAAAATATGCTATTTTCGTGTTAATATTCTTGGGATTGTATTTCAATTTATTTTAATATACCTTAAAAGGGGTACACTAATTTTCTTTTAACTCAAATAAATTAATTTTAACATTTAATTCAGCTTAAATTGCCAATTTTATCAAAAAACGAATGCAACAAACGTTTGCCGTTCCAGTAAAAATTATTGTCTGTGGCAATGACTTTTCTGTAATTTTTCTTTAATTCTTTTTAAGCTAGAAGCTTGCTTTTTAATAATCAACTAATTTCTTAAAATTTAACACCATCTACAGATTTGCATCGAAGCATATAGTATCAAATATAGATATCATCTATACTTGTCTCAACTATGCCACGATCACACTGTACTGCGCTTCATTGTGCTACTTTTATTTTTATATATTAATACTTGTATTTAACTAATTATTAATAATATCAAAAATAAGTAATAATGAAAAAAATCTAATTACAGATTTGAACTCAGCGCGAAAAAAGGGTTTAAAAAAATATATTTTTGACTCTAATGAAAGTTCTTTTTAGACTATTAAAATTCCCTCTTGAAAAATTAAAGTTGACATCCTTATCAAGTGTAAGTTATGAACATAAAAAGTACTTCATGACTATTAAATTCAGGAAAATTGGTAACTAAGAGAAACTAATAAAAAAAACATGGTAAATGAATAATGATTACTCAGCGCAAGAAAAAAAAGATAGTCTAAAAAGTTTTAAACACTCATATTTAGTATTAAAAATTTTTTTTTTTTTGGAAATTTTTCTTAGGTATGTTAAAATTACAAAAACATTGAATACTTATAATTAANGGATACTTATATAATGTTATACTTATAATTATACTTATACTTATAATGTTGGAACATTGAATACTTATAATTAAAATTTGAATATATACATTGAAATGTTGTTATTTAGAATAAATGTAATCTCTCAAAATCCTCAAATTTGAAGATTATTTAAATTGCATGATTTAGTCATAAATAATTTTTTTTATTATAAAGACTTAAAACAATTATTTTAAGATTATTTATTATTATCATATTTAAAATTGTTTAAGTTTTAGTCAATGAGTAGAAAAATTCTACAGTTATTTTACTTCTTTGAAATCACAAATTTTTTTATATAATCCTACGTTTATAATTTGATTTTAACTTTAATGAGGAAGAAATATTGTAAATTTAATATTTTGACCCTTTTATTTCATTAGTATTGAAAATTTGGATACCCGACTTTTATTCGGTAATCAGGTAGTACATGTATTCACTCGGAAAATTATTAGTTTAAAAACATTTTTTATTAGAAATATTAATTAAATTAAATTTTTTTAATTCTATATAACCAATATTTTATTAGTTTACTCTGTAGTATTAATTCACCATGTATAATCTGCTCAAATTTTTAATACAAACCACATATTACATTTAATATAGCGAGGTTCCTTTAAGTATTTATAATAAAATCTTTCTTGTTTAATATTGTGTAATTGTTCATCTATGACACTTATTAGTTCAAGATTTCGAAATAATAATTATTATGTTAATATGAACTCGCAATGTTAGACCATATAAAATTAACATTAAGTAACTGTATATGATAACTTTGTGTAGTTTTTTGTGAATCCACGTGAACATCACGTTTAGTTGTTAATTAAGCAATAATTCAAGATAAATCCACATTAATAATAGTATAAAGAAATAATTGGTAAATACAATATTTTAATAAAACCTACCAACTGTTATTCAATATTATTAACATTAATAATAGTATACAGAAATAAAATTTAATAAGCTGTAATTTATCAAAACCTTATAATAGTTGTGATAAAACTAACATTAAATAATTATACTCTAATTGGTAATATATTTAGATAAAACTTTAAATCTTGCAAAAAAATTACTTTAAACAGATCTTCAATATTTAATAATAAATAAATATTAGTAAAATTAAAAAACTTACATTTTAAGGTTAATTGATTACAATAGAATGGCTTTGGTATTGAACTCCATCGATTATTTGAAGTTTTGACAATATTGCGTACGCGTTGAGTAAAAAAAAATTAATATAGACTAGAATACAATTTTTGACTAAAAATTACTATTTTGGGCTTTATAATTATTATTTATCAAAACCTCTCAAATTTTATTTTATTTTCTCTCAATACGTAACTACATTGTAAATGAATAAAAAACTTAAGTATAATAAAAGAAAAAAGGTTACTTTTAATATAATATACATAACATTTATTAAATGCAATGATTATGACGTTTATTAAACCCTATGAATAAGTTCATTTACTAATCTAACATTAATTATCCCAAGTATAAGTAAAATTTTAAAATAGTAGTATTTTCTATTTTCAATTAACCATATTTTAAACGTGATTTTATATTTATTATGACTGAATTTATTAAATTCTATGATTTGAAACTATGAGATTTTATTTTACAAAAATCATTTTAATGTTTTAATAAAGTTAAGTTCAGTTTATTATTATTTACTTAATTTTATAAGCAATATCCATAAAAATTGACATAAATTTATTTAAAATGCAAAAATAAAAATATAATAACCTACAATGTCCTCTCATGGAAAGTTAAAAAGTTACTATTTTAAATCCCCCCTGTGGATAGGTAAAGGGTCAGATTTTCAAAATAATTATCTCAAATGAGAGAGAAATATCTATGGTTTCAATTTAAAAAAAGAATTATTTTTATTTGTTCATTTTTCAATATATTATGGCAATTTTTTGAAAATTATGAAAAAAAATGTCGAAATTTACTGATTATAAGAATCATAATTTTTTGGGGGATTTTTACTATTTATGGTGAACGAGGGCAAAATTTTCAATTTTTTAGTGTCATGTCTTTAACTAGATACGATTCGTATCTTTTTCACATATCGTTAAGAAAAAGCGGTCCAGTCAGAGCTGAGAAAAAGTAGCGACAGACACAAAAAGTAAAAATAAAAAACTAAATAAATAAAAAAATAATAATCACATCATGGTAACCTTAATACCTCCTCAGCTTTGCATCGAAGCAAAAATAAAAATTATGATTTATACATCCATAATATAAAATGAATCATTTAAGATAAGTTTTCTCATTTAGTCATTCATATAAACATGCCGTTAAACCATATAATTTTTCTAAAATAATTATTTGAATAGATCCATTTTTGATTTTGAGATGAACATGTGTAACACTAGACGCCAACATATAATAAAATAAATAGGACTGTTTAAATCAGAATTACTGTATTTATTTAAATATATGTTATAATAACATGAAATATTATTCATACATAATTGAATTTAGTTCAAAAATGTGTTTTATAAAAAAACGGTAGCACAATATGGCCTTATCACAGTATGGGCGTGGCATGCCGTGTTTTTCATTTATAATATTTTGTATATTTCTATTTCAGTAGTTTATATTAACAGACTTTTTTCATTGTTCATTCTAATATCATAATAATAAATATATATATTATATTCGGAAGTTATAGAAGTACTCAAAGTAAAAGTACCATTGAAATAGAAAAAATGTTAGGAATTCATAAAAATGCATAAATTTTGAAAAACCATAAAAATGATTAACTTTTAAGAAACTTTTAAAATTTAAAATAGTATTAATTTTTATGCTCTATATAATAATATTATAAAGTCACAAAAATCATAGACATTAATATACCATAATACATAATATAAAATAATACAGATATCTCATATTATGTTTATTATATTATAATTAATACAGAGTGAATCATTTACCATGTTTTTTTTTACTGGTATCTCTTAGTTACGTATTTTTTTGAATTTAACAGTTATGAACTACTTTTTATGTTCATCCCTTACAATTGATAAGGATGTCAACTTTAAGTTTTCAAGTGAGAACATTACATCATAAATATATAGAAGAAAAAAACGGAAGCACAGTGGGGTAGCCGCACAGTTAAGTTAAGTTGAAAAAGTTCTACTATTTATACAAATTTTCAAGCTTTCAAAAATTAAAAAAAGCTTTCCTTAACTTTGATGATGCAAAATAATCAAAATAAATATAAATTTATATGAAATATGAAATTTATATTCAATAATTTATTATTGTAATCTTTACGGAAAAATTTAAAATAGTTGTAACTATTATGGCACACGTGTATAAAACTTGAAAGTCTTGTACAAAACTTTTCAGAATTTTTCGTTAAATATTAAATTTTTTACGATATTAAAAATCTAATTTTTGGGGGGATTTTCACTATTTAAGGTGAACTTTTTTCAATGTTCAAGCGCAATATCTTCAACTAGATACGATTTGTAATCTTATGACATATCGTTGAAAGAAATCGGTCCGGTGAGAGCTGAAAAAAAGTTGCAACAGACATAAAAAAAAAAACAATTAATTGTAAAATTAATATCTTCTCAACTTCGCATCGAAGCTAAAAATAAAACTCACTAACCTTTGAATAAAATTAAAAAAAAAAACAAGTGCTAACAAAAATTAAACACATTACACATTTAATTTCGTGTATCATCAACAATATATGTTAATTGATTGTGATTTACGTTCATAAATTTAAATAATTATTTATATTTGATTGAATTTTTAATAAACACACTTGTTCAATATTGTATATCAAAACTAAAAGATGAATATACTCGTATCTCAGTAACTACTAAAGTTTTTTATTTCAACGGTAAGCAATATTTTATTTGAAATTTGTCAGTAACTGAATATATTTCTGGATTTGATACCCAAATAAAAGATCATAATTTATCATACGATCTATAGATGTATTTTCAAAGACTGTCTATTGCTCGTTAGTTACTGGAAACTATTCTTTTCTTCACTTGTGTAAACAGTTTGTTTCACAGTTGACTGAAACTTATCAATTTTTTCGAAAGCAAATTGTCAAGAATTTTTGTTACAAGAAAAGTAAATTTGTTATAAATTTGCAAAATAGAATAACTTATAAAATTTAGGCTAAAAGCAATACAAAAATATTTGTAATAGCAACTTACATTTATTTTATTTTATACTCGAGATTTGTATTAGAATTGTGTAAAACAATTATGATGAAAAATGACTGTTATAAAATTTAACATTAATTAAATGACACATTCCCTTAGTAACCGTAGTAACCTTATTTTATATAGCCAGTGAATTTCCATAAAATAAATTTTAACACTACACAAAATAGAAACTGTTAATAAACGTTATTCCATATTTTCTGAACATTTTGTTTTAGCTTTTATTTAACCCCTTAAAAAACACTACCAGTGACTAGTTATCCCCCCAGTCGTCTTGGGGGGGGGGGTATAACAAATCTGCATTGATTAAATAGTTATAATCTTAATACAAATTATTTGTGTGTAAAATGGTAAGTTAGCCAATACATAATTTTTCCTTGAAACGTCTAGGTTATTCTAATCTTAATAACAAAACAAAATACTTAACAACAGACCCTATTAGTATAATAAAATTTCAATTTCGATTTGTTACATCAAGATGAACTACAAAATTGAGCGCTTATCTAATTAATGAACTATCAGGTTACATATCGGATCGTTTATGTACAGCAATTTTTCGCACTACTACATAAAACACAATAACCCTTTTATACGTTCGATACATTATTGTGGACTCCTCACTTTTTTTAGTTTATGATCGTAATTTTGAAGTAAAAGCAGCAATTCGAACTACAATATATGTTTTATTTAATTTATTTATTTAACAGGTAATAACCGAATGTAAAACAATGTTAATTTTGTCGATAGTAATTTGAAGTAATTGGATATAAAATATAATTTACATTTTAGATGTTAAATAATGTAAATAATAAAACTAAAGTTTGAAAGTTTAAAATAATAAAAAAAGTTTAAAGGTTAAAATAGATTATTAAATACCATTCAAAAATTGGTTTTAAAATATTTTAATTAATAATAAAGTTAGGTCTGAAAGGGTTAGTATAAAAATATTTATGAAAATTGTATAATTAAAATAATTAATATGCAACCGTAGGAATTTGTTTTATGTGGGACAACAATTACGTCATGGTAAATAATGACACGACTAACTGTTTTACTATTTAATTATCTATTTGTACACTTAAAAAAAAAGTCAGTAGATTATTCATAGTGCTTTTAAATTTTTTAATTAATCATTCGTTATGATTATTAGAAAAAGTCATTTCATTGACTCCTCCAAATTATGTCATAAACACGATATTAAAAGAAGAATTTCAACCCTTAACATTTCTTTTAACGATTTACCGATTTTCTTAACGTTCACCTTTCATTTTTAAATTATTACCAAACACTAATCAATTAGACCAATCTCAATGATTTTCTTTTTAATTTGGATTTAATTTGCTATAGGATTTTATATAATTTACAAAATTTTTAGGATAGAAATTGAATGTCATAGATACTTATCGAACATTGAATTTTTTACAATCAAATACAAATAAACCGTGACCGGCTTTCTTTTAACAATTGAACTGTTCTATTACTTATTTACGAATAAATATTATGGCATTTATTTTGTTTCCTGACCTCAATTATTCTATTTGAAAGGTTAAAGTTTTCCAGAAATACAGACATGCATTTTCATAAACGTGACTACTACTATTAAAAATATTTTATCTGTTTAGGAATGATAATAAAGTAGGATAAGGTTTTTTGACTTCATAAAATATAGATTAATTGCTTGAATAATTTCAACACGGAATAAACTTGAATGATTCTGTTTATTTAAATTATTTGTATAAAATAACAAAATACTTATTATGTATTTTATAAGCTTATAATGTAAGTAAAATTCAGAAAACAATTTTTTTTTCGTCTAATCTAATGGAAATATAATAGTACCCCAATTAATTTAGTTTCAGATATCTTAATTATAGCATATAATTTTTTTGAAAATTACATTTCAATTTTTCAAACATTAATGTTAGTCTTATATTAATTATTTGATGGTTTCGTTAGATAAATTTCTGATGAAATTTGATGCAAGATTATGCCATTTGTATATGACTATTAAGTTTTTGATAACGGATTTTTCTTATATAATATGCTTTGAACTTGATCTACGGGCTTATAATATATATAGTAATAGCAATTATATTACTTGCATTATTACAATGCCTATGACATTTAATTCGCATTGTCTATTATTATTAGCAACAAATATGCTTATTATTATAGAATCAATACTGCTTATTTTATTTAATGGAGCATAGTACTTAATATTATGTATAATTGAAATGTTGTCAAATTCAATTTAGACAGAATAGTTTTTTGAATTAACAACTGTAAATTGTTATGTTCACACCAAACATAAAATTATTTATTTACAGATAATTTTTGTTTATTTATATGTATAAATAGTCAAGATTTAGGTTATGTTTTTAATCAGATATTACAATGTATTAATACTATATTTACATTTAGTCAACGACATAATACAACTTTATATCTAAATATGTATTAATAATTTTTATATTTTCATTTTAAAAAGCATAGCCATATAATTCAACATCGACCAGTTGATATGTAATTAAAAAAAATTAGAGAAAACATTTTTTCCATATCATTGTTTCTTTTATTTGAATAAAAAAAAAAAATTTTATAAGTATATATTTTATAATATTATTATTACTAAACATTATTATTGTTTTATATTTTAGTATGACTATTAAAATCTGTCAAACTGGTTACGAAGTGTCCCTCTAGATATGGCTCTTCACTTACTTTTATATAAAAATAGATACGGATTCAATTGGACTATCAGAAGTATATAGATAGAAAATTACTCTTAGTTAAAAAAGTTGTCTAACAAATATAATACGAATTGTACGTATTTTTTGAAAATAATTATATCAAAAAATTAATAGAATCATCTATAATAAATTAGTTTCTTAATATAAATCGCTCGGCTTTTAAGATTGTCAGGATAATTTTAGTAAAGAAATTGGAATTATTTAGAATTACTTATTTCTTATAGTAATAAGGTAATTTTTTAAATTAAAAAAAAATATTTATTATTTTACTAATTTATTTATGAAATAACCAATACGATAGATTTAAATAGTCGCCCCTTATCCATTTATCATATAGGCAATAATTTAAATTTTATAATTGCTCCTTAAAAATTAATCATATAGGCAATATCTTATATTTTAATTTATAACTGCCCCTATTCATTTGTTATTTAAGCAGTATGTAATTTAACTTATGTGTAGTTTAATTCTCTATTTTTTATTATTTTGAAAAAAATAATATTGTAGCCAATCGATAAAATGCCTCTTAAATACCAATGAGCCTAGTAGTTTTACGTTTACCAAACAAAAATTGATCTTGAAAATAAAAATAATCAACTTAAAAAAGATTCTCTAACAATAGTGATAAATAATTCATAAAGTATCCTCAAACGCTTCTCTTGGAGCCTTCTTTGAATTTGTGATAAAAATAGTATTGAAATTCTGTACATAATAATCTGTATGAATCTGTATAACAGATTCGCATTTGTAAATTAATATATATTCAATCCTATCTGTAAGTGCTGGCACACAAAGGATTACAATACTCTTAAGCCTGATCAGGACTACTAAGACCTCAAACCGGTTTAACCAGAATCCTGAAATAGGGACATAAAGGCCAAGCTTTAGGGGCAAACTCCAACATATGACAATTTTACTCACATTAATCATATTAAATATGAAATATGATTTTAAAAGTTCTCTAATATGCTTTCAGAAATATTGTTAGATTGATTTTAATTTAACCAAAAAAGATACTATTGAATATGAATAGTTCATTACCTAAAATGTGAAACTTTCAATTGAAGATTGTTTTAGTATTTAAAACAACAATGTACCAATTTTAAAAATACAAAACGCATAATTATATGAAACAATGTAAAATTTAGTACTGAAAAATATAAAAATAATTATAAACTATTACTTTTGCAACAATGTGATTATTTTAGAATATTACCTTTTTTTTTTAAACCTTTAACATTTTTATAAGGGAGGAAATTTATTTTATTCTTAGAAATTAAAATAAACACTTTTTAAAAAAATTTAAAGACTGCGAAAAATGTTTTAAAGTAACTTAAAAATAACTTAAAATATAATATACCAAATTTAAACTATCAACAAAAATAAAAAAATTGAAACAAGCTTTCTATGTATTTAACAGAACCAAGCGTATTTTGACTTCGTAAACACTATTTAATTTACTTTTAACAACTATAAGAACTATTGAAAAATTAATATATGAAAATATATAAATTGCTCAAAAATTTGCTCGAAAATTTTTCTCAAAAATTACTTAAAATATGTGTTACAAATAAAATGTTTTATCATATTTATGTTCAGATCATATTAAAAAAAATATCAATGGGTATTTAATTGGGTTAATTTTTTAGTATAATTGAAAAACATGTTTTTTGGTAACATTTAAAGTTTATTTTTTTAATATTACCGCTGAAAAAATGTACATTGTAATATTATAATACTGTATAGTTTTTGAACTACAACTATTTTCAAAAATTTCCCAAAAAAAATCTGTAACATATTTTTTGATCACAAAACATAAAATGTTTTATTTAATTATTTACAATAAGTTTAGTTCTTAAATAATTATTTTATTCATCTCAATAATCTGATTTCAAACAATATGTGCTTCAAAATTCTTTCAGTTTAAACTTAGAAAATATTTCAAAATTAACAAAATAATTTTGTATAATTGAATCATACGTTATTGGATTTTTCTTATCTGTATGACTCACTTTACATACAACTATGTTAACAATGGTGCAGTTAAAAACCAATAGTATACAGTTTATTGTTTTCATAAAACTACTAATTACTTTTAAAAAACAATGATATAAATAGGTTTAAATACTATAAATTTACTACGATTCTAATGAAGCCAATTATTAATTACAATATCATGTCAAACATATAGATTTCGTAGACCAAAAATAGCATAGTTGAGATTAGTATAGATGATATCTGACAGTGATTCAAATCATTACCACAAGAAACTCTTCGATGCAAATATGTAGATACTGTTAAATTGTAAGAAATTGGTTGATTATAAAAAGCAAAATTTTAACTCAAAAAGAATAAAGGAAAAATTTCAGAAAAGTCATTGCNACTTAACTCTAACTCTAACTCAAAAAGAATAAAGGAAAAATTTCAGAAAAGTCATTGCCACAGGCAATAATTTTCACTGAATCGGTAAACGTTTGTCNAAATTTTAACTCAAAAAGAATAAAGGAAAAATTTCAGAAAAGTCATTGCCACAGGCAATAATTTTCACTGAATCGGTAAACGTTTGTCGCATTTGTTTTTTGATAAAATTGACAATTTCAGCTGAATTAAATGTTAAAATTAATTTTTTCGAGTTAAAACAAAAAAAAAAAAATTGAAATAAGTTTAACTTTATATTTTATGTCAATTAGATTTATATAATATTCCTGAAAATTAGTGTAACCCCTTTTAAAGTATATTAAAATAAATTAAAATACAATCCCATGAATATTAACACAAAAATAGCATATTTTTGAATATGATAACCATTTGCACTATATCTCAAAATTTTTTTTCATAGTATAATATATTACACAAGCGTTAATTTAAAATTAAATAAAAATGTCAATATTTCCGGAAAATTTTTAAAAATTGAGTTAAAAAATTGTACTTGTGTGTAATGTTACTATTTTAAATACTCCCTGTGGACAGGTAAAGGGTGAGATTTTCAAAAAATTTATATTATAGAAAAGAAAAATATCTATGGTTTCAATATAAAAAATTTAATTGTTCATTTTTCAATAAGTTATGGGAATTTTTAGGGAAAAAAAATGAAAAAAATGTCGAAATTTACCAATTTTAAAAATTGTAATTTTTTGTAGGATTCTCACTATTTACGGTGAACGAGAGCAAAATTTTCAATTTTTGAGTGTAATGTCTTTAACTATATACGATTTGTGATCTCTTGATATATCGTTGAGAAAAATTGGACCAGTGAGAGATGAGAAAAAGTAGTGACAGACACAAAAAAAAAAAAAACACATCATGATAAGATAATACTTTCTTAGCTTTGCATCAAAGCTAAAATTAAATACATAAAAATACTTAAGTAAATGCATACAATTTTATATTTCTTAATTAATTTATAGTATATCAATAAATATTCTAATCTCAAACTCACTCCTTAGAGTAAAAGAACAAAGGAAAAGATCTTTTAAATAACTAAAAACTGCTTGAATTACTAATAAATAAAATAAACACGCTAAAAGCGTGACCAATAGACAATTTCCCTATGATTTTTATTTTTTCCATTGTTAAAATTAACTATAAATATCACATTTACTTTTTATACTATTATGTAGAATGGATTGTAAATATTTTTAATAAAAAGAAAATTAAATTATGTAATTGTATTATTTGACAAAAAATGCAATAACAATTCCTATGAATTTGTAAATAAAAAAATTAATTAAAAAAATTATGCTTTTAGTACTGTGCATATTATTGTTAATTTCGTTTTAATCAAAAAACAATTATGTCACAATTTTAATATTATTTTAATAATTTGAAAATGTTTTTCAAAAAAATGTTACTTTTTTCATTTTTTTAAATTTTTATTAAAAGGGTTACTTAACGAAAAAATAAATTTTAGTTACATATAATTTATTTTTAATATTTAAACAGATAATATCAAAAAACATTAAAATGTGCAATTTTTACAATATTTTACTTTAATCTGATTTTTTACAAATATTATTGAGTGTACAAAAAATTTTTGTAAACACTTATGTTAGTAAATAACAAATTCTACAAAAATTTACTGTTTTGAAAAATCAAAGCTTGTGCCAAAATTTCTAAAAACTAAAAATATTTATATTTTCTCTGAATTTTGACCTTATAACGTGCCCTGCTATGCATGTGACATAGAGCTCGAATTTTGTAGATAGTTTTTTATAAACTCATATGAATAAGTTTCCATGTGGTACTTCTTAAATTTTGAGAAAAAAGACAATATGGACATTAACTAATGTTCATAAGAAGTATTTTATAGTAAATTAAGTACAAAAAATTGACTTAAACTTTCATTTTTAAACAACAACTTGTATAAAAAATTTTTTATAAAAGTTACACTTGATATATCTAACGTGACATATTAAATAAAATTTTCATTTATCGAGATTAAAGTTATCAATTAAGTATTAAAAATGTTAAGCCATTAATAGAATTTACAATCTACCATGAAATGCTCTTACATAGTAGTTTAATTACTTACAATCAAAAATCAGATAATTAAATCGTAGATAAAAATTATCTGCGATTCATATTTTTGGGATTCCACAATAAACTTTTAAAAAATTAGAACATATATTTTATGTATTATATGTTTTTATAAACAATAATTTTAGCATGATAATTTTAGCTTCGATGCAAAGCTGAGAAGGCATTGGTTTTACTATGATGTGTTTTTTTTTTGTGTTTCTTTCAACGATACGTCAAAAGATCACAAATCGTATCTAGTCGAAAACATTATCCTCAAAAGTTGAAAAAATTTCCCTCGTTTCCCGTAAATGGAGGAAACCTCTAAAAAAAATTGCAAATTTAAAAATCGCTAATTTTCGAAATTTTTTCAATTTTTTTTACTTAAAACTACCATAACTTTTTCAAAAATGAACAAATCAATATAAATTTTTTTTATATAGATGCTTGATGTCTTTACCTATCATTTGGTATATTTTTTTTATAAATTTAACCCTTTACCAGTCCACAGGGGTGGATTCAAAATGACAACTTTTTCACAAAAAATTAACTTTTTCAACTTTTTGAAAAATGTATGGATCAATACAATTTTTTTATGAGAAATAATATTTATATACTTCTTTAATTCGACATACTTTTTTTTTAAATCGGATCATTTCCCTTAATACAGGGGGGGTTCAAAACATAAAAATGCATATAGAAAGTAGAACTTTTTCAACTTAATTTTTGAAAGTGTTCCGGAAATACTGACACTTTTATATATATCTTAAATCCAAGTTTATGTAATATACTTTAATATTAAAAAAAAAAATCGAACTTATTTTCGTTTTGATGGTGAAAATGGCTATCAAATGCTATTTTTGTGTGAAAATTCTCGATTTTATTTTTAAAATTTTTAACTTTATAATGCTATAACTTATTGAAAAATGAATGGTTCAATATAATTTTTTTATGAGAAATAATATTTATATCCCTCTTTCATTCGACATACTTTATCTTAATCAGGATATAAATAAATAAATAACTATATGATCTATATAGATTTTGGAATAATCCAACAATTTTTTTTAATTAAACACTATCTAAAGATTTGCATCGAAGCGTTTTATTTTGATAGTGATTTTAATCACTGTCAGATATCATTATACTTGATCCAACTATGCCACATCACCACTGTGCTGCGACCCCCCTGTGCTGGGTTTTTCTTATAGTATATTCATTAACCATTAGAACTAAATATTCATTATGTCCCCTATAAAACAAGAAATAAACCATAAAATTTTTATTTATTTAATTGGTATTTTTTTTTTTTTTTTGTAACTTTGGAGTAATATTTTTTATAGACATTGCTAAGAAAATTTTTTCGAGTAATATTCAATGATAGACGAAAAAATATTTATAAATATTATAATATGTTATGCATGTATTATTTGTATATTATTATAAAATGTTTCTTATGTCTAAGTTTTTATTACATTATTATAAAATCAATTTATACTATCATTGATAATTACTAACTTTTAAGAAGCTCTTTAATGACATCGTGTAATAAGTTATAAGTGTATTCATTTTGAAGATAGAATATGTGGCCACTGCCTTTTCGGAAACACATAAAAGTTGAATATTGTGTAATGAGCACTTAATGTATTATTTAGAGAATGTCATTGATTCCTTATAAACAACGGACTTAATACCATCAATCTTATCGGACAAACTTTTGCAGAAGATTAAAAAAGTAGTTTGTTTATCACATAACACATTACAGTCTTAACGAAGAAAATAGTTTCATTATTTTATTTATCTATTACAAAATAACTTCATCAACTAAGTCTAATAACTATTCATTATACTTAATAATAAAATATCAATAGTTTACAGACTTATTGGCGTGGCATTATAATAATATTATAATTATTTATTTTTACTAAAAATATGAAATTGATTTATAAACATTTTAAATAAATCAAATCCAAATAAATTTGGTTGTAAACATTCGATTTATTCTTATTGTAACAAAATGTAATAAGCACTGATAATGCTATTAATATTAATAGGTTAGTATGATTACACAAGATCGATATGAATAAGGAGTCTTTAAATTTTTCTAAACAAAAAGAGCACAATTGAATATAAAATGTTCATAACATGAAATTAAAATGTTCACTATATTAAATTACAGACAAAATATTAATGGTAAAGTATAATGATACACGAATATTGTATACAAAATATAGCTTATGATTACATATGATGATGCATAAAATAATTTAATTTAATTAAAATCATTTTATAGAGTACAGTTAATTTTTTAGAATAATCAATATGAGATACAATAAACATTCAATCTAATTAAAATTAATATTTATAGGACACCACGTAAGTAGTGTACAAAATATGTATATTCATATTCAGAAACTGTTTTTTTTTAATTAAGGGCTTAGTAATTTTGATTTATTTTAAAGCGAAATTGGATCGCCTACTACACTTCTTCTATCAGTCATAAACTATAAACTCATTTAACATGCAATCTGACATTCTTGTAAACTAATAAAATACAAATTATAATTGGTTTTATTTATAACAACTGAAAAAATGTTTAACACAAAAATTACTTTCAATTATTAGTACCTTTATTTCTTTAATATAATTATACTCATCATAAATGAGCATATCCTTGTACTTGTAGCTTTATAATATTTTAAAATCCGAGTTAAAGTTTCCACAGCAGTTGTCTGTCTTAAAGGATATTATACAATGAGTTTATTTCCTAATATTATCTCATCTTTTATAAAGTTTCAATCTTAGAAAATGTATTAAGAAGTTAATGTATGTTTGAATAAAACAAAATTAATATTACCTATTTTTAATGTTATTATTCTTATACAATTATTTATATTATACTAAAAATTCTTATTAACATAACCTTTTTATAAATAATACAATAAATATTGAAAATAATGAGACATTTAGTGACTACAAACTAATAATATTTAATAAATTGGTTTATCTATATTACTGAATTTTTCTTTATGAAATATTAAAAAAAATTATTACAAAGCTCATAATATATTATTAGTGTGCCTTTGAAACCTTAATTATACTAAAATTTGACTTTGATAATGTGTCAAAAATCAATTTTTTGTTGTTTTTAAAATTTATGGTCAAATTTTTAGTTTTGTTGAGGTTTTAAAAGCGATTTCATAATACTTCCAGTTTTTATAATTATTAATCATATAGGTACCAAAATCCCATATAGGAGGTCAATATACCTACTAGAAATAGTAAATATATTTGAAAAATCGAAATCATTTCAATGCCTAGTCCTGATTTAGAATTTTTTTTAGATACTTATACTTATAATAGTAGAAAAATGGTTGAAATCATTCTGTGATATTTAAAAGAAAAAAGTTTTTCTAGAGCTTTAGTAACTAGTGAAAACCTTATAAACTCTAGAAAAACTTTTTTAAGTACAATTTTTTTCTAAATATAACTATTGAACTCGGCTAGCGGCATTAGATGACTCCATTATCACATTACTATCTGAATCAGAATTCTTCAATACATGTACAAAATTGTAGTAGGAGTAGTAAATAGTATGAACTGAGAGAGTGGGGCTCATCTGTAACGCATGAAACTTCAGTGGTATAGAAAGCGTTCAAATAACTAAGCACGTATAACGGCAGCAGCCGTAATCATTGCCGCAGCCATTCCTGTTTGGTTAGTGCTTGGTAATATCGTGAAACGCGCAGTAGTGTAGTTCATCGCTTTATAGTTCTTTATTCAATATGGCCGACATACCGCGATACGACCAACGATAGTGCACTAAACCTTCGCGATTATTGAGTGTGTGCTTAAATTCATGTACTGGAGTATCTTACCAAAATAGTGTAAAAGACAAATGTACTTTCAGAGATTTTAACGGTCGTCTACATTCCGTGTGAACTGATTACGTGTGTACCCGTTATGGTGTGCTCGAAGAATTGCAGCTCGATACGGGAATATTGTAAGGCAATGCGATGAGGAACACTGTTGTCACAGCGACTACGGTTAAATGGATACCGGCAATTATCATCTTTTCTGTAGTGGTCTTCTCTAAGACATGTAAGTCATAATTGCGTATCATTTTGCTCTATTAGAAATCTTGTATGATTAATAGCAATCGAAGAGTGCACATGTATTCTTCAGCCTCACGATTTCACTAGCGTCCTACGTATCAAACTCTTGTGGGACATCATAAAGTAATATCAATCGTGAGAATTTCCAGAAGCATTTGAATTTAACTATTGATTTGAAACTATTCGAAAATTTTCACTTTATATATGAAATGATTACAGTTTTATCGAAATAGAAAAAGCAATAATTAGTGAACAATTAAAATAGTAGTACATTATATATTTCCGTTCATATTTTTCAATATTATTCCCATTAGTGTTTAGATTTCAGTTACATTATTTTATTTTTGATAAAAAATAGGAATCCTAAAAAAAATATTTATCCAGTTGAAGAACTTTTAGTTGCTGTATTATTATTTAAAATTGAATAACTACCGATTGATGAAAAGGAGGTTTTAGTTAAAAATAATTGCGTTTTTTTTAAATCAAACGTTTTGATCATGATTTGAGCCATAATCGAAGTTTTCATAATCGATAATTTTTCTTTGATCTAAGAAAAAAACAAGTTAATTTTTTTTCATATGGTATGTAGCACCATCAAAGTAAGAATATATATATATTATAGTCAATTCGGTCATGTTTAATCCAATAAATACGATTTCAAACATATATTTTTTCTTATATTATATTAAAATGTTCAGCTGCAGATGTAAAGATCAATTACATTTACAACTAAATTAAAACTAGTATTATCTCTAATAATGAATACCTTTCTCTTTTTTTTAATGGTTCAGTTATTTTTAACTTGTTCTATTATATTTTGTTTGATAAAAACTGGTTAAGTTGTTGAAAATATCAATCATATTTAAAATCTAAGTTTCTGTAACATCATTAAATACTAAATATTTAATAATATTTTTCAAGAGCGAAGGAGATGTGGTATATGGTTATAGTCTCCGTGGTCGAATGAACCCGAGAATATACTGAAATTATTCCAAGCGAAGAAAATTATCTACCCATCAGTTAAAATAATATGCTTTAATAAAAAAACTTGTATCTCTTGAAAGAATTAAAAAACTAAATAGTTTTATCTTTTCTTTAATAAAGGAAATTGTATCCTTTTAATTTGTCTTTGTCTCTACAACAATATACTCCTAGAGCTTCATCATTGAGAATGAAAATCGACAACAAATGTTGGGAATAGCAAAACAGTCAACTTGTTATTAAATAATAAATCGCACAAGTATAATTCGAATAATTATTATTTACAGGCAATATGTCCGGGTTAATATATTTATTTTAATACAATGTTGTTACTTGTTATCATTTATAAAGTTGTCAAGGTGAACGCCATCGCACCCGGTACTTCTTATACAATCACACTTCTTACGTTGAAAGATTGAGAGGGGATTACCATCACAACTTTCTCAAAAACATATATTTCCGAAGGATAAGCTAATGATTAAGTATATTTTTGTACAATACAATTATGTAATGATATTTTTGTCAACAATCTGACTTTTAGAATATTTTAAAGACAAATCGACATNATATATATTTTTGTACAATACAATTATGTAATGATATTTTTGTCAACAATCTGACTTTTAGAATATTTTAAAGACAAATCGACATTGTAATTTATAATTAATAGTTTAATTTCAAAATGAAATAATATAAGCTTTAGAAAGGAACTGAAATGTATCAGGATTAAGAACCGAATTTTTGGGTAAATTTGAATAAAAATGTCACTTTATGTCTCAAAATTCGTTGTCTAATCTATGATTCTTAAAATTAAATCTCCATTCAGAAGTGATGATTTTATCAAAGCTTCTGTCTATATATCATTTAAAGAAGTTAAAAATAAAAATAATATATTTAGAATCTTCAGGAAATAAATTAAGAATTTTATGAGATATTAATATCAGAGTGATTACTAAATACAATCCCGGAAAATTAAAATTTAGACATTTTATATTCTTATTAGACTAAATTGTTAATTCAAAAACTATATTATGATTCTAATCAACGGTAAGTTATAATTATTTTTGATATATTATCAATTCATAAACTCTATTAAGGAATTACTTTTATTATATGAATTATCATAGATTGTTTTTAAATACATCGAAAAGAAACATATATTATTCAAGTATACAATTAGTATAAGGATACTGAATAAAAAAAATGTTAAAAAAAAAGAAACATATTTAATATAATATATCTTGATAACTCAATTCCATAAAAAAATGATGAGATTCCCTTCATATTTATTAAATTATTAAATAAATATTGCACTTTCTTTATATTCGGCATGTTTAATACGACTTTAATAGAGATATCCTTAAAATATCTTATTATTTAAAAAAAATCATATAACTGTTAATCTTTTAGATGTAGTTGAAACTTTTTAAAGTGTAATAAATTGTCATTTATAACACATATGGTTTACAAATTAAAAACTGACTCCAATTATATGTAATGAGAAATTGTAATATAACTTGAACAAACAATGTAATAAAATATTAACTAATGTAGTTAAAACTAATAAAATCTAATTATTATGCTATTCATGATTGTGTACACTATCGTATTACATTTTAAACCATATTAAATTTACCGTTCTAACAATGTTTACCATATGTTGGCTAGCAATGAAAACTTTTTCACATGATATATTTCTAATTTGTTGTAACTTATTTTAATTTAAATCGTTTAATACTAATAATATATTATTTGGAAATATATTTTTTTTGAACAAATATAAGAGAATAACCCTGTTTATGAATCCTGTTAAAATAGTTATTTTGAATAATTTATAAACGAGTTAATTTAATATTAAATGATACAGTTACACTGAAGTGTTTATTCATTATTCAAAAATTGAAACTTTTTTATTACATGAAAATTTTCCATAATTTAGAATTAGTAAGAATTATACTTGAGAACTGGATAATTTTATTTAATACCGGAAACTAGTCATATATTTTGGTTCTATATTAATAACACTAGTTAATATTGTTAAGAAATTAAATTAACAATAATTAATACAAAATTATAAAAGTTTATAATCTTGTGGCAATTTTCAGACAGATATTATAATCTTTATATTTATGTACAATTCGAAATGTTTTTTATTTTAAAAATAAATTAATGATTTTTTTTATTGACTCCAGTTTGACACATATTATGAAAAAAATCTAACTAAATGAAAAAAAAATAAACTTTTTTTAAATTTATTTTTGTTACTTTAGCAAGCTTCTAAAAATTCAAAAATAACTTCAAACATATTGCAAGAGAAAAAATTACATTTCGAACATACATCAAAAATGTCAATAATGATAGAGTTAAATAAAAAAAAAAGTGAAATTTCATTTTGAAATTTTACAATAAAAATTTTCATTTGTTTTTAAAAGTAACATATAGTAGTATCGCGTACGTGTGAATATGTAGGCGACAAGACTGCACTAGTAAATTGTAAAATGTTAATACGTGAAAGTTTCTCTTTAACGGTATATTTTACTCTACGTTTCCCAATCAGAAAGCATAACTGCAGGTTTATTTTTTATTTATTAAATAGTAGCGGGCGTGTTATGCTAATATATCAGCTATTATAGTATTCTGTAATTGTTGTCTATAGTTATATTGTATTACCATCACGTGTAATAAATCGAAATAAATAAATAGTTAAGGGTACAATTAAAGGTCTAATAAATGATCTATCTAAGAAAATGACTGGTCAACTTTTGGACTAGTGTTTTAAAGGATATTAACATTTGTATAACAAGGTGAGAGGATTAGTACGGTTTATTAATGCTTTAAGGTAAAAATATACAGATGCACTTTCCACCAGTTTTATATTAAAAAGTTAATAACTTCCAAATGTTCGATAAATAATTTTCTTGTCGCCACTAATATGTCACATATTATGAATTTCATAATATGTGACATACGTGTAACATCATATTTTATGGTAATACTGTTAATGATAACATATTATACACGTGAATATTTTTGGTCGACTTATTTTCTGATGAATCACATTTAGATCACTTAGCAGAAGAATAGCAATGCGAAATACACTCTTAAAAGTTATTCACCTAAAACTTCTAATGAAAAAGTATATTTTCTAACAATTTAGATTACTGTTGTTTCTATTATAGTATTGTAAAGATAATGTTTACTAATAAATATAATTATAAATGATATATGAGACAGGTAATTTTTCAAATACTTAGGTGATTCTGAACACAATGACTATACTTTTTAAACAAGATTGATTTATATCCATAAAAAAATTCTACCATCTACAGTTATAGTTATTTTATACAGAGTGATTCGATTTCTTTTAAAATAATAATTATGTTGTGTAAATTCTTTTTGGTATATTTAGTTCATATATTTCTCGATTTATTAATTTTTAAATAACTTCTTAATTTATCCCTTATACCAGAAGACACCCAATAGCGGCTCATGGACCAATTTTACACAGTACGCAGACATTTTATAATAATTCTTAGCATGTCCTATTTATATTAGATACACGTGCTTTGAACTTTGATGACCTGCGAAAAATTTCCACATTCCTAATGTGGCCCTACAAAAGTAATAATTAGTGACTTAATAATTAATAAATCAAAAATTATATGAAACTAATAAATATCAAAAGAATTTGCATAAGGTAATTATTGTTTTTAGAGAATCGAGTGGCTAATATTAAAAAAATCACTATACAGAACCTATATAGAAATATTTTATGAATTTATATATATATATATATATAATTTTGATAAATGTATTAAATTCAATTAAGTTATATTTTGTTAAATATTTGAATAACATTGAATAAATTACATAATTTGGACGATTACATAATATTATTATTATTATTGTAAGATGTTAACAATTGATAGGTGATATTATGTTATAAGAAGATAAAAAAAAATATATATTTCCTTTGTTTAAAATGTTTTTGCTCTTTTCATTCATAGAAGACAGACAACAATAAACAACAGGCTTTTCTCACTATGTGTGTTACTCAGTCTTATAATTGCGAAAATTATTTTTTTCGGATAATGAACAATTCATTGTCACATTTACTAAGTTTAGGTTAAACTTTTTTTTCAATAAACATTTTTAGTTAATAGGAGAAAAAAAGTAATTTCTCACTTACTTTGTTCGATTTTTGTTGAGATCGTCATCATTTCTCGTCTACATCGAAAGCGTAAAATTCAAAGACACATTACTGTTGCTGTCAGTCTGATTTGTTATGGTTCACGTGTTATTTACAAACCGAGTTCTAATGTTACCGCATCTAAAATTTAAAAACTCAGTAATTTACTACTGACGCAAACATTTTTTTTTTTAATGAAAATTACTAATCTTATGTTATCAATTTGTTTTAATATATTTTATTAACGTTATTTATATATTTTCAGGTCTCTGTGATTTATCCAGTGGTAGTCCACCAATAATATGGGTTGACCGTAATTGGGTGGTGGACTCAACAGCTCCTATAGGAACCGTTGTGGCCCGTGTACGTGTTTCAGACAGTGGTAGTGAAACTTTACAATTTGGCTTAGAACATTCAACGGGATTCAACATCATCCAAGAAAATGAAGAACCGTTGCCATTTGTCATTGACAACAATGGGAAAGTGACCACCAATACTTCTTTGACCAATAAGGTAATTTTGAAATATATTTAAAATTAATAAAATTCTAAAAATTTATAAATTTTTAAAAATCAATCAAGTAAAAAAAAAAGTTTTATTGAAAAAATATATAAAATATATAGTATTCTGATAGGATAGCCAATTCAAATTATAACTAAAAAAAAAGGTGAAAGTACCTAATATTTTATTTTTCCATAACAGTTTTAACAGAAACCGTTTGTTATATTATGCAGTTATGGTACTACATCGTGACTGGTCACGCGTAATAATGGAATTGTATGACGTGGAATAAGAAGATTTTGTGAAAAAATTAATTCATTTTTAATCTCACACATATTTTTAATATATCAAAAATAAATATACTATTAAATGAAATATCTATGAATACCAAAATTAAATTATTATATTATTTGATCACAGGTCTAAAATTAATATCTTGTTACACTTTGTTTTTTCGGGAAATGACAGTTTTCCTTACTTTTGTCTGAATAAAATTGCATTAAATATAAGTTAAAATTAAAAAAACTGAATATATCAATTTTTTTAAACTAATATGGGACTATAAAAGCGTATTATCTTCGAATACATAAAAATTTTAAACTTCAATTATTAAAGCTTCAATAAAGTACTTCCGTTATTAAACCACTATTTATATCAAAAGATTTATTCGCAAAGATTTGTTTACAATAATTATAGTAATTAATCGATCTTTCATGTATCGATACATCGATGAATTTTACTTTAACGTGATTTTTTTATATTATATATTGAATTTTTTTTTAGGAAGGAAAAAATATTTATTTATTTGTGACGGTAAATAACGGAGCTTTAACATCAAAAACACAAGTGTGGGCTAAAATTGAAGGACCAGGAAGTGGTGGGAAAAAAAATAATAATCAACCAACCAACTTTTTGTCATCACAGTTTCGACCGCCTCCTCCAATAAATGGAGGTTTTCCAGTAAATATACCCTCACAAAATAAACCTCCTCCTCCAAGTCCTTCTAGAACGACTCCGCCTAGGTTAACGGCAATTACATCGTCAACTACTAAAGTTCCTACGACACAGAAGACGTCTGTTGCCACACAAACTTCTGTATCAACCCAAACATCTATTTCTGATGAAACGACTCCGACTTTGGTTATAACAACTACACCTAGTATTTCATCAATTGACCAACAATCAAAGGATACATTAAAAAAGTTAACTGATGCAGTTCTCACTCCACCAACTGTTACTACTCAAGAGCCAGTTCAAAGCAATTTTATTCTTGCGCTTGTTCCAATAGTTGTTGCAACTATTTTCTTAACAGCTGCTGGTGTAGTAGCCTGTATGTTTCGTAAAAGACTGTTCACGACCAAAGTCAAAACTAAAAAAGCAAATTCCATCGTAAGTAAAATATATTAATATTAAAATATATTGTTTTATTCTAATTATACTTTGTTCTAATCAGGCTAAAATAAATAGTTCAAGATCAGATGATCCTATGGTTTTGCACCACTGGAGTGGGCCTAGGGCTTTCACTAGGTATGAAAGCTGGGGTTCTGATCCAGGTCACGGTCAATACAACAAAGACACGGGGCTCAAAGATGGTGTCTCTGACGATCCATGGGAAATTCCAAGACATCATATAAAAGTGTGCTCAATACTGGGAGAAGGTAGTTTCGGTCAAGTATGGAAGTGCGAAGCATACAACATTAATGGTATAATAACTTTGAAAAATGTTGTCATTATTTGTATATAAAACTTAAAAATAATTCATTTTTTAAGGATGCAAAAGTAACACTATTGTAGCTGTCAAAACACTTAAAGATAATGCAGGTGAACGTGAAAGGCTCGATCTAGTACAAGAACTTCAAGTTATGAAATCATTAGAACCTCATCCTCATGTTGTAAAACTTTTAGGGTGCTGTTCTGAAAGAGGTATAATATTTCATGATATCTTATTAAGTACAATGTTTAAATGAATCAATAAATATTTTAGAACCATTGTTCGTTATTATGGAATATGCAAAACTTGGTAAACTCCAAAGCGTGCTGAGAAATTCCCGTGGCGTTACTTATTACACAAACACACATGGATCGAGTATATTAACATCACACGAACTCATCATGTTCTGTTATCAGATCGCTAAAGGAATGGATTTCTTGTCTTCAAAAGGGGTATGCTTATTATAGATAAATACAATAACGTAAATAAATTATTGCGACAGAAAAATTGTTCATTTCTTCTGAATAATTGATCTAAAAAAACAATTAAATTTATATATTTGATTTAGCTATTCCTAAAAATGTATTCAACTGTTTAGACAACACCAAATTATATGGAAATAAAACAACCATCAATTTCGCAGATTAATACGACTCACTATCAACAATAACTCTTTTTTTTTAACAGATAAAACTTAATCAAATTTTTATTGATTTCAAACGACAAAGAGTCGAAATGCCCCACTAACCTTAGTTCTAATAGATATCTGAACTTAATCATAACAAATGCCTTTATACACCACCGGTTAATCGTATTTGATTCAAAAGAAAACACATAACTCCGATTTAAAAATTAGTACATTATGAGATTTTGTACAACTAAATAATCATTAAAATAAATATTTTAACAAGCATTATGTACTTAGGTTTTCTATTATAATTAGCTATTATTACAAAACGACTGATCAAAGTAATCAAAATCACTAAAAAAATAACTTATATAAATATGAGATACTCAATTGTAAGCTTTTGTACAATTCTTTCTCTTTCTAATTTTATGAATTATTATCTTTTTGGGGAAATCACTGAATAGTGAGGGCAACGTCCGAATAACACCGCCAACAATTCGATTGTACGCTGTTTTGGCGGATGCCCACTCCGATAGTTGAGAGACGAAACACCTAAAATTTCCAAGCGTAACGAAAAATGTGAGAGGTCGTAAACCTTCTCAACGATTACACATAAACAAATGCACTTAATAAATATCCGTTGCAATGGATTAATGTGTGAATTTTATAAGAATTATTAAAATAATTAGAAACATTCATTGGGTATCCACAATAGCGTAAAATTAATCTTGAAACACATAGAATCTATTTTTTCTTAATTTTTAAAGTTTTGCCTATCGAGTATTTTTTAAAAATGAAAGCTAATTTACAACCACGAGAAATGTTTGAATCGTATAAATAAGAAAAGTAATTTTTTTTTCTTTAACAAAAGATGGATTCATTGTCACAAATTTTACTTTATAGATTATACACCGAGATTTAGCAGCAAGGAACATTTTAGTTACTGAAGATAGAACATGTAAAATATCAGACTTTGGTTTTGCTAGAGACGTTGCATCGAGTCGAGTATACGAACGTAAGTCGGAGGGCCGATTACCTATCAGATGGATGGCACCCGAGTCGCTTTTTGACAACATGTATTCAGCTAAGTCAGATGTTTGGTCTTTCGGAGTGCTCATGTGGGAGATTGTGACACTAGGATCAACACCATATCCAGGTATGGCTGCTGCTGACGTTATGAAGCGTATCAGGGATGGTTACCGGTTAGAAAAACCACAACACTGTCGACGTGAAGTATACAACATAATGTTCTATTGCTGGGACAAGTGTGCAGACGAGAGGCCAGATTTCCACGAGTTACTTGATCTACTCGATAAACTCTTGATCACTGAAACAGACTACATTCAACTGGACAGGTTTCCGGATAACGCGTACTACAATATCACGACGTGTATAAGTGGCGAACGACTGTAAAAAAATTATATTTATTATGATTGACAACGATATACTTTTAATAACAACAATTGTACAGCAAGTATTTAACAAGAAAAAAATACTCTATAATAGTTGTTTTTGCATTAAAACAGTTATATATATGTACTACCTAGCTATACTGTGTATTTTTTTATGCCAAAATGTTTTGTATTTATGTCAATAATTTGTAAATATTGAAATGTATTAAACATAAATCAAATGTACAAAATTTTATATATTAAACCTACACAATTGTAGCTACATAGATTTATAAAACTATCATTATGATTAATTTATTATTTATGCTTGGTACCTTTTATATATTTTTAAAAAACAATGTATAGCTCATATTTTATTTGTAATTAAATAGTAAGTCACTAGTCTTTTTTGATCATTTGTAATGATCGTGTGCCTTTTTATTTATGCTAAGTTTTTTAACTATGATTTCATTTATTGTAATAAATTGTTAGAATTATTGTACTATATAATTGTATTATATATATATTATTAGATAATATAAAACGGTTTAATACCAAATACATACATGTACATTGCGTAAGTAAATTGATCCAAATTATTTTCATTACAATTTTTCAAAATAAATAATAAAATTATTTCAAAAGTTATCTTTTGAATAATATATTATAAAAGCAGAGATATTTTTCAAAGATGATATCTAAATTTTCTCAATCCTACTTCAAGGCCCAACATTTTTATTACTAGTAAAATATATTAGTTTTATAAAACATAAAGCAAATAATATTTATTTAATTGAAGCTATAAAATGTGTATAAAAATTACCTTACCTTAAAAGTACGTCTAACTTGGATCCTTTAAATAGGTGCAACTATAACAAAAAATTTTAAGGAGCTAAAGTGTTTTTTTTCTATTCTAAAAATATGTTTATATATCAACAAGTATGATTATCATCATTTCCTTAGCTTCTATTCCAAATATTTAGGGTCAGCCATACTATGATTTGACAGGATTTTTATATCGGCTGTCGACCTGATCCAACCGCATTACTAAGAGAACGATATCAAATATAATTTTTTTAATTTTCTTGGGGAAGGGCATTTAAACTCCCACCAGAAAACCCTACTTATTTGGAAAAGCTAACCAAAAATTTTAATTTGTATTAAAAGTTATAATATATATTATATGGTGTAATAATACTGAAAATACTTATTTTTTTACTTTACTAAAATAAAAAAATTAGCATAACTAGTGAACTATTAAAAAGAAAGTTCTTCAATTCATTGAAAAGTGTTCACTCTCTCTTTGAATACGTTTATTATGAAAAATGGATAATCGAATTTTAATATGTTTTAAAAATTTAATACTAAATTCATTTTAAATAAATATTCATTTCTATTGCTTCATTAACATTAAAAATAAATCAACTTAAAAAAAAATGCTTAGATGAATGAGTGGAGTGACTAGAGAAGATAGGATAAGAAACGAATATGTAAGGATAAGATGTCAGAAAATAGACTTAGATGGTTTGGTCATTTTATGAATAGAGAGGAATCGGAAGCTGTAAGAACAGTTTTAGAAATGAATGTTGAATGAAAAATTGGTAGAGTAAGACTAAAAAAGAGATAGAGGGATGTTATTGAAGCGATATGAGGACGGCTGATGTGAGCGTAGATGATGTGGGAGATCGTGTGTAGTGAAAATTTATGATAAGGTTGGATGGCTCTAAATATTTGGGATTAAGACGAGGAAAAACAAGAGGAGGAGAACTTAAAAAACTTCTTTAAGTTTTCTAAGTCTATTTAAAACTTAATTTGTATATTTTAAAAGAATCAGGATTATCATCGCCTTAATTGTAATTTTTATCCTTTTGTCATTCAAATATTTTATATTAAATTTGGTTTGATTAACCAATTCATATTTTAAAATTTTAACTTGTCATTCATAACCTTGGTCGTGCGAAAAAAAATACACAATCGACGAGGCTTTAGCGAAAAATTGTCATTTAATTGAATTATCGCCTATGAATATTAATTAAACAACCAAAATTACTATTCCACTGACTATAATATGATCATTAAATATTTTTTATTAAAATTTTTTTCTAAAAAAAATTTCTATGGGCGTCACTGAACCTTATAAAATAATATTTAATATTTTTATAATTAATATTAATTAAATTAAAATCAGTTATTTGTTAGAATTTGAACTGATCATTTAAATAATTAAAGTAAAATTAACTAAAATTGTATTAGTAAAGAATTATAGGTATTGATAATTCTTAAATTATAAAACTTATTCCAGCCAAAATGTTTAGGTTTTTTTAATTAATCAAACATTAGTTATATTTATTATATGTTGTGCATAATTATAATTAGGGTTTAGGTAACCTTAAAACTTTCATTAATTATATTGATCAGTTTAATTTACTCAGTAAAATTTTTCGTGTAATGATTTTATATGTGCACTTTGATTTTTCATAAAATAAATTATATAATTAACTGATAGATTGTGACATAAACTGCTCAGTAAACTTGAAGCAATAAAATTAAATGTGAACTAATTTTTATTATTGAATGCGTAGTACTTCAAATAAAAAAACACCTGCATCGTTTATTTTATGTCAAAAATAAGGCTTATTTAAGGTATAAAAGGTATAACAGTATAATAATATTTTTACAAATAAAGATAAAAAAATTGAATTGTTTATTTTTCTGAAATAAAGATTTTTTAATTGTCTATAAAATGTTGGTACTAGAAATACTTGTTCTATATTTGATGTCAAAAATAAGATATTCTAATACTTTTAATATAAGTGAAAATTATGAGGTAATATATTCTCCAAAAATTATTTATTTTATACATTTTTGTAACATTAAAATTAATATGTGTTTAGAAAAATCTATGAAACCTAAAATTAAAAGATAAATATTTTAAACATACAGAATTTAAATTAATCATTTTTATAAGATAGGATTTTAAAAAAATAGTAAAAAACAAATAATAATATAAATAAATCTTACACTATATAATTTATATATATATATATATATATTATTATGGTTTTTAATTTAAAATAGCTCATAAAATAGAAAAATTAGTTTTTTTTAAATATTATTTTGATCTAATACTGATTAGTAATTGTCAGTTATGACCTGAAAAAATAGTTCAATTTTAACATAATAGCTTGCTTTTTGTTCAAATAACGAAAATACAAAAAAAAATCAATGTGTATATTTTATTGATAAGTGCACTTATCATGGACAACATTAACAAGAAATATTCTCTTACTTATGTGTATTTGAAAAATATTTTTGTAATATAAACAACTCTTTAATTATAGTAAATACATATAATCAGGGTAGTATTGGTTAACAATTCATTTCATTTTGGAAAAATTTGAATTAAAGTGCTTATATAGATTTAATAACGAATATTATAATTTATAAATATAAAAAAATTAAATGGATTATAGATCGATTTCGGTTTTCTTTTTTTTATATTGAATTTATTATATCACTAATATAATCAGTCCGATTGATAATTCACCCATATACACATTTATACTTATTATTATCAATTAATATATCTTTTACAACATTATGTCTTATTTTACTCTAGTAAATGTTTTTTCTTGTTTCAAAAATGGCATCTATTTTATTTTTTCAGATAAATAATAACTTAAGAAAATTGTAATGTTAAAAACTACACCTATTAAATTTTTGAAGTTTGATTAATTTGTTTATACTTTATTAGGATGTGCAAGCATATAAGAGTTTTATTAGAGTATTTAATGAAATCCCAACTTTAAGCAATTTACCTCAAAAAGCAATTTTGGATGTACATATTGATCAATTTTTATTTTCTAATTCTCAGGAAGAAATAACTGCTATTGAGACTGAAATAAGAAACTCAAATAGCTTTATACAAAAAATCAACTGTTTAAAATGTTCTTATGGATATGTAATTCTTAAAATGTTACATTATTTGGAAATAGTTAAACCTTTTTGTGATTCTATTATCAAAAATTATAACATCTATATCTGGCGAATGTTATCAGTGCTATATATTGGTAAAATTACTACTCCCCCAACACTATTGGATACAGCTATTGAGATAAGTTCAATAAGAGAGGGTAAAAGTTTAAATAGATTGTTTGACAACAAAATAATGGGTAATCTAAAGAGTTATTTATGTGATTGTATTGCAAAATTTTACTTGCCATTTATATTAACGGATAATTTATCATCCGTTAACAAATTTTCTTTCATAAGTCTTAGAAAAAACATTGAAAAATTGTTAGACAATTTGAAACTAATCGAAGGTAACGATTTAGAATACTCGGGTATTTATAGGTATGGACCCGAGTTAGACATTTTTAGCTTTTTCCAAAACAATTTAAATCGTCATAAAGCACTCTTACCTCCGGGACAGTTTTGCAAGCATAATTTTTACGACCAAACAGAATTTTGGGATGTACTTTCGGAATGTATAGAAACAGTTAAAAAAAAATGGGCAACCAATTACTCAGCTATTTTCCAGTACACAAAATTTCTTAAGAATACATTGTTAATGATAATGTCTTTTGTAGTGTTGCAAAATTGTTTTTACATTCAAAACGTGTGGTTTGAAAAATCCAAAAAATTATATTCATCCCCAAACAATATAGAACAATTGAGAAAATCAATAGAAGATTTATTACAGCCATTAATGAAAACAATTAACGAAATCTGTCAAATATTAGATATTGAAAACGATCAATATTTTAAAAATATTGAAACTCATTGGAAATTAGACAAAAACGATACAAAACAAAATTTTGAACATTTTGTATTAAGTACGTTAAGAATTCATCAATCAAACTTCATAAATTTAGGTTTAAAATCAAATCCAATTATACTTAAAGAAAAAAACACTATTAATAGTGCACAAGAAATAAAAAACCTAAACCTTTTATTAGATAACTATAAAAAGATATTCAAAAAATGTTTAATGCCATTTGATTTTAAAAAAATTAATTATTTACAGCAATGTTTTTATGAAAATTACCTATCTTTTTAAATACTTTTTTTTTTAGCTTTTTAAATAATTTTTAGCTCTTATAACGTTGATCAATATATTTTAATTTGAGTATTTCATTATTTTAAAAAGATTGATGTGTAAATTTTGTGAATAAAAAAAAATTATTCATTGTAAATTTTAATTTCAATTTTACGATATTATTATATCTTAAAAGAAAAAATTATCAATACTGATTAAAAATACAATTCAGTTACCTGCACATATTTGTTTCTTTATCTTAGCAATTAAAATTTAAAATTTAATTGATAAAAAGGAAGAATAAATGCTAATATTAGATTTTTAATAACTATTTTAATTACGATGGCTGTTTTATTTTTTTGATTTATCTAAAAATGCTATAACAATTCATTGACTGATAATTTCATAACACAGATATGCTCATCATAATCATAATTATTAATAATTATAGAGTTATTAAATATGAACTGTAAAATATTAAAATTAGCAATTAAATAAACAATTTACTTAAAAAAATCTAAATTGGTTATTTTTTACAAATGTTATCAACATCTTGTAAATTCAATACTAATTCTCACTATCAAATTCTTAATATAAAAAAATGAGAAATATTTTTATTCGTGTTTTTCTTTTAATTATTTATTAATCATCGCTCACATCAATAATATTTTACTTTAATGTGTAAGAATTTATTAGGAAAGGGCCATGAATTTTTCGATCATTTGTATTATCGTTGGGCGTGTTCAAAACATTTAAGATGAATCATCATTCATCTCGTATTTATTTACACACAGGGTCATATAGGTAATATAACTTATTAATGTATGCACATTATTGACAAAACATGCGCATTATTAGGCGATGTTCAAAACATCTATACATTTTTTATGTTGAATATTGAGGAATCAGTGTAATATGGGAAAATATTCTAAGAAGTAGCTAGTTTAAGTTTTTTTTTATATAGAGAGGAGATAATACATGAGTTTTATTTTATCACGGAGGCTTTAAATTTCCCTAACCCTTAAAGTTTCCTTAATTTAAAAATTAAAATAATCTTAACATGTTAATTTTTATTTGTATGTTAATATTCATAGTCATTGAGCTGTAATTTTTATATAAATAAAAATTAAAGAACAAATGCCTAAGCTTGTTTTGGAAAAATAATCAGAGTTTTGGCAAAAGTAGATTTGCAATAATTATGTTTATAGTTATTGGTCTATCTGTATAAAGCAATCTATTTTATTAAAATTCCTCATGGATAAATACGTTTAGCAAAAAATATTGGAAGAAACATAAATATTCATGTATATTAATTTTTTCTTATTGGCTATTTTTAGCAAAAGCTTCCTCAATAAAAAATTGTTTTGACTGAAATTATAAAAAATTTACCATTTCAACGGAACATCCCGACTGAAGACGTACCCAAGAACTTTCCGAAGCAACATAATGTTATCATCTCTAAAAATAGAATATTTTCAAACGGTAATTTTAATATGTTTGAAGACCTAATTCATCTTTCTAATGATTTGATAAAAGGTCTTCATACCAAAACTCGGAATCGCTCCTCCTGACCTACCACCAAAATACTTCCTAGTCTCGTCGCTGTTCTTTGAAAGTAAAAGCCCACTTTAATACCCCTGAAAAACTACAGTAGAATGATCTTACTTTTAAAATGCGTATTGTTTATCGCAAATAAAGAAGAAACTGATTTAAATGGATATCGCAATGGACGATCACATTTTTGAATCAGCAGAAGATATTTTTCACGCCTATATAAGTCCTACGTTTTGTTTCAACGCGACGAGTGTGCGACTTGTGAGACTAGTCGCGGCTGCACGTCAATACGGTAAAAGTAGTGCCGCCAGTGACTCACGGTGCCTATCGTGTACAGTTTAAACATTCGTAAGGCGTCCGCATCGCACCCACCGTTTTTGACCTAAGGTCGCAACCACTATGAACAATCCCACCACGCGCACTCGTGTTCGTCGTCGTCACCACTTCAACGAACGTCTCACGGCTAACGTGCCTGTCCAATGCCACCAACCGAAAAACACAACATTACGGGTATTTGTGATGTGATTACATTTATATTAAATTAAAAAATACATTTAGAAATCCTTAAATGTCGGTTGTCGGGTGACCTAGGAAATATTTGCGAAGATAAAGTAAATACTTTCGATAGAAATTTCAAAAATCTTTTAATTTCATGTGGCATTAAATCGCTTGTTCGTCGGTCACGTTGGTTCCGTCGTCGTATTGTTATCATAACTTCCAATTTTGTGATTTGTAATTACTTATTATTATTATTTTTTTGCGACCATGATCTCATCGTCGTTATAGCACGTCGATTTACCAGTAGGTAAGCAAAATACGGACGTTTCAGACCGCTATTTCCCATGTTCGACAACGACAAATGATCAGAACATTTGATTGGTGCATCCCACAAAAAAATGGGTAAGTCAAAATTGATAAGTTAAAATAAACACTTTATTATTACTTCTTAGAAAACCCATCGGAAGTCATATTTTAGCTGCTATTATTGCATTTACTTATCTATTTGTAATGTCAATTTTCAGGTTCATTCACTGTTAATTGAATTATAATGGTTTTTATATATTATTTTAATATATTTTCAATCAAAGAAAGTCGTTATACACATTTAAATAATGTATTAAATTTTAACTTCTAACTAAATTATTATATTATAATCCCAGATAAAAATATTTTTGATGTCGAGTGTCTAGAAAATCAATGTAATCTAATTGATTAATTTGTTCATAACTAGTGTCATACTAGTTTGGTACTTTGTTTAAAGTAAACCCAATTTTATTATTTTAATTCATAAACTGATGCTTTGTATTGAACCCAGATATAAATTGAAGAGTATCGTAATACTAATACTAAATCTATTTTGTTGTAATTTTAATTAAAACATTATTTAAAAACTCAAATTTCTAAAACTAATAAAAAAAATTTTAATGACACGGGTGGACCTTCAAAAATATATACAGTTTTCAAAATTACAGAAGCTGTGGCACAGTTTGATTATACAGCTCAAGAGCCAGACGAATTGACTTTAAAAAAAGGTGATGTGATAACTGATGTAAAACCTTTACCCGATGGATGGATGGAAGGATATAAAGATGGGAAAAAGGGAATGTTTCCTGACAACTATGTTAAGGTAATTATATGTAAAAAACGTATTATTTGCAATCCTCTAAAATGTGTTATTAAAGATTCGCTATATCGTTTATAGATCATGCATGCGTCTAGTGGAGTTGTACTAAGAAAAAGTAAGCAACATAATTTATACTTATAGTACTTATAGTTATTTAAATGATTTATTTTCATAGAAAATCCTAGAAAATGTAAAGTGTTATTTAGCTACAAACCAGCAAATCGAGATGAGCTAGAACTTAATATTGATGATGTAATAGAAGTTTTTGGTGAAGTTGAAGAAGGTTGGTGGAAAGGACAGCTTAAAAATCAGGTATTTCCTTTAAATAATTAGAATCTGTTAATGAGAATATAATACTTTTCAGATAACAAAATATCTTTTTCACAAATTTCTTATTTTAATTTTTTTTGGCTCAATATTTTATGAATTTGGTATTGGTTAGTAACTATTTTTCAAATTTTACTTTTTAGCTGAAAGTACAATTTAAAAATTGGTATATTTAAACAATAATAATGTAGTTATTAAATGAAAATACAGGAAATCGATTTTGAAAAACGGTAAATGTTTTTATAATGTTTATATTCTTATTAATGTTATCTGAATATACTGAAATAATTATCTACATCAAAATTTTCTGTAGTTAAATTTACTAAAGATTATACAAGTCTGGAATATTAAAAACATGCGTGTATTAATTTTTAATTTAATATTGTTCCAGACAGGAGTTTTTCCTTCAAATTATGTGACTGAAATTACAGATGTTAAAAACATATCAAGAAGTGATTCAAAAACGTCAAATAGCTCGCTAAAAAAAGAAGAAAGCTTAAAAAAAGGTATTTTTATATTTAAATAGATTTACAATATTCTTATTACAATGAATTTATAATTAATTTGGTTATTTTAAAATATATGTAACTGATTGAACATTTCAGACACGTAAATATATAATAAATAGTTGAAATTGTTTTTAACAAGTTTATTTTTGTTATTATTTTAGATAAACCCGCTGAACCTATCAAAAGTTCTGATGAATTAAATGTACCTAATTTACCACCAAAGCCAGGTAAAACAATAATTTATTTAAACTTTAAAAGATTAGTTTGAATTTTAAGTAATAATTTTTAAATGTATATTATACTCCACTCCGCTATACAGGGTATATAAAAAGTAAGAAAACTTGTTGATTGTTACAAAAATGAAAACAAAAAAAAACCCGTTTACTTATTTACTGCATACCCTATAAATAAATGTACAATTAAAGTTTTAGTTTTATTTAAAAAAGTGGTGTATATATAATTTTATGTTAACCTGTCTGTTATACATTAGTTATCTTTCCAATCCACTTGATAAGTACTTATATTTATTTTTTTAGATAAAGCTATTCAAATACTTCTTACTTTATTCTCTGTTTAACGCACAATCTATGTTGATAACTAAATTTCCATATTATATTTTATGATGTTTCTTAAATAATTAAATTTCAACATATTTAGTTTACATAAGTTATAGAATAACAAGAAAATTTTTCATCATAATGATCAATTCTGCTAAAAAAAGATTATCTAACATGTTTAAGTGTAAGAGTTATTAATTATTTTACATAAGTTATTATTTTATTTATAAAAATATATTGTATAGAATAAAAAAAAAAATTTTATGTATCTGTCTTTGTAATTATTGTGACAGATTGAGATAATGTGCGTTTACATAATGTAACATATTGCAATGACNGACAGATTGAGATAATGTGCGTTTACATAATGTAACATATTGCAATGACAGCTATATATTTTTTACTCATCACTTTGACACTTTTTTTATATTGAGTTATACTCTCATATTTCATGTTTCTTTTTTTAATTTTCGCAAAAATGATTTTGTGGTCATTTTTTAGAAGCTAATATGTTCAATTCAGTCAGATTAAAAATTTCAATGATGTATACAAATCAATATTTTTGAAGTCTAAAAAACAAACCTCCTGTTAAAATTTACCCTAATTTTTTTATTTCTTGAAATTACACATATTTTCATTTTTGAACGTAAGTCACAAAATTCTTTGTCTATGTTTTATTTTATTCATGGTATAATAATTTTGAGGTTAATAGATATTTTTAATATTGACAATGCAAAAAAAAAATTTTGAAGGCATGTAACATATTTAATAACTCTTCTTTTTTTTTGTGAGACAGTTAATTATTCTAATTTTTTATTTTCTTAATATTAGCTAAAGAAGTATGTGTTTCTCTATTTCCTTATGAAGCTGTTAATAGTGATGAACTAACATTAGCTGAAGGTGATTTAATAACTATTTTATCACGAGAAGTAGAAGATAAAGGTTGGTGGAAAGGAGAATTAAAGGGGAAAATCGGAGTATTTCCAGACAACTTTGTACAGATTGTGAATCATGAAGAGGTAATATTAAAGAGAGAGACTTTTCCATCATATTTGACATTTTCATATGTTACTTTTTTTTTAAAAAAATAGGTAGCCAATAAATTGGAAAAATCATCTAGCAGTCCTCGTAGTGGTACAACAGCATCATTACGTAAATTTATGCAAAGTCAAATGGAAAAATCTATAGCTCCTGTTGTTAGTAAAAAACCAGTATTGCCACCTCCTCCTCCTACAACTAAGAAACCACCAACTACAAAAAGTTCATCAACTTCCTCTATTTCGAAAACTATAAGTGGTCTTAAATCTTTGTTAAATGCTGAACAAAACTCTGATAAATCAAAATCAAATACATCTGACCATGATGAAAATAAACAATATGGTTCTATTGCAGTAAAACGTTCTGAATCTGTTGGTTCTATGAAAAAAACTCCAGATTCTATAGATGGTAGTTGTATGAGTAAATCAACTTATAATGTAACTCCTACGTCTGTACCAGAATCTCCTTCATCTTTTATCATCTCAAATGTAATATTTATTTGTTAATACTTTCAATATTAAATAACAAATTAATCATTTTTTTGTATTTTTTATAGCATGATAATAGTAGTGGTGAACCTAAAAGTCCTGATTTTGACCAGATTGAAAGAACTGCCATGCTTAGTCACCCAACAGCATCTCGAGCTAAAGCACCTCGTAGAAGACCACCATCAGCTGCTTTTAGTCTTCCTAGTGAAGATGATCCTACTGTAGATCCACCTCCAGTTAATGGTATACCTGGCGTAGACAAAGAAAAAGCCCCTTGGGTCCAAGAGCTTAAAATGAATCAGGCTAAAAAAACTTCTGCTAATTCTGTGACTGGTACGTAAATGATTTCAAATCATTGAAAATACTTTTATTTAAAAGTTATAAATTGTTAGGAGGTACCAGAACTAGAGTTATGATTAGTCCGTCCACTACAACAATAACATCTGAAAGTTCAGATACCACTACAGTCACATCTAAAGCAGGGTTAACATCTGTTGGAATAGGAGGAGTAGTTTTCAAACCCCCTGGTTATATACCACCATTAACTACACCTGAACCAGTAACAGTCAGCACGCCAGCTAGTCCAGTTACATTGGCCCCAACAGAACTCAATTCTTCTACACCATCTGTTGAAAGAAGTCTAATAGCTGTCTTAAATGAAAAAGTAATTTTTAGTTTAATAAAATTTAATAATTGTTATTTATTTTTCCATTAATTTTAGGTTAAGCAACTTGAGTCAACAGTACAACAACAAAGCCATCTTCTTGATAAGTTATCAGCTAAATTAGATGTTGAAATTGAAAAACGTATATTTATAGAAAAAGAAATGAAAAAAGTCATGGAACTTGTGACACGAGTATAACATGGCTAGTGTTAAATTATACTGTAATATGGAAAGAAAATCAAACCATTACTATTATTTAAATTTTAAAATAATGTCTTGAGTCATTGTTTTAATTTTGCCATTCCAATTATAACTATATTATAGTTCTATGTTTACATAAAACCTTGAGTTTGCGATTTTTCTACAGACTATTAAGTTAGAATAATTTGAAGTTTCAACAAGTTCTTTAATTTTTATACTTATTTTTTCTATTAACGACCAAATCTGTATTATTAACTATTTATTTTTGATATACTCTAGTCTTCAATTTTCAATTATCTTTTCTATTATACTATTCAAGTACTGCAAATCCATTCCTTGTTATTTTTGTGTGTATTATATGTTTTCTCATCTACAAATTGTGATAAATAACTGTGGTGGGTGTAACAGCACTTAGTGCACATCTTTATTTATAATTTTCAATCAATGTTAAAATTGATTTTTTACCTAATTAAAATGACAACTTTTGTATTTTTTCCATTGAATGAATTATTTTGGTTTTTGATGTAAACACAATTATTTTTTCAATCAAAATTAGTGATAAAACATCTAATTAATAATTTAGCTAACTAGCTGTAATATATTAATTATCGAAAATAATTAAATATATTGTACTCTGTTCTATGTATAACTAAATTTAAAAGGAATTTTAGTATCAATTTATAATATTATATATTATGTACTTAATTATTAAATATTTTATAAATCTATACTTAATAGATTACTCGTCATTGATTTTTGTTGTAATGTTATAGTAATAATTCAGATTTTAAATACCATTTAGTATTTTTATAAACCACATAAATATATACTTGCAATTTATTTATTATTTTTTGGTATACATTAATATAGTAGTAAACATTTTTACACTTATTTAATTTAAAAATTCTTTCACTCTCAAATTGTGTAAGTCAAATTAGATTTTAATTTCTTATCCCAAATTATGTTATATGTAATATTATCACTAAAATATGTTTTGGAGTTCAAAGAATTCCAAGATGTTTACAAAAGTTTAAAAAATTATAGACTAAACTATTTTTTTATTGTTTTTTATTTTTACTTTTTTTTTATATGTTTTATAGAATAATTATTATTTTTTTGTATACAGAATAATGTACTTACAAATAAATTGTTATCTATTTTAATACAAAATTTTGGCAAATTGACTGATATTGCATAGCCTATTATTATAATACAGACTATTTTATGTATAAATTGAGGTGTCTTGGTTTAACATCAATATTATAATTGAGTTTTTATCTTTTTGTATTCCAATAATATTCATTCTCTATTTATGAAAAACACTATTCAATCATTATTATTTTATATTTTTATGAATGTATTTTTTATACAATTATTTTAATGATAAAATTTTATATGTAATTTTCAATGGCAGCCATTTTAACATACCAAGAAACAGTCTACTTTATTTTATTGTACCATTGTTTAAAATAATTATATTATATAAAGATAAAAAATTGTTTGAATATTATTGTAAGTTGTCCAGTGGTGTCATATATTTTATAATTTGTTAATTATTATTTTTAATTAAATCATTTAAAAAATCAATTAAGTTCTTTTTTATCATCTTTTAAGATTTCAGTGGAATTATTTTTAAGCTGATAAAATTTTTAGTTTAACATCAAAATACTAAGAAAATATAATAACTACATTTATGTTATTAGTAACTAATGTGATGAGAAACTAGATAAGAATAAATATAGTTTAAAAGACTAAAAAAACACGTTTTTAAAGCACATCGAACTAAAAAGTTAAAAATAATTTTTTAACGGCTACCACATCCAAGGAAAGCAGCAGGCGCGTAAATTACTTACTCCCGGAACGTGGAGGTAGTGACGAAAAATGACGATACGGAAATCATCCGTCGTAATCCGAATGAATACTTTATATCTCTTAATTAGAATAAATCGTGTTAATACATTAATTTTATTAGCAATTAGAATATATATATACAAATAATGCGACTTAAGTACGTAAACGTATCATGCACTAGGTATAGCTGTGTTTTGTGGGCGAGCGTGTCGGACTAACGTTATACCTGAGGTATAAACGGCAGTAGGAATATATACGTAAGCCGTATGGTACGCGGATAGTATTGGTCAGTCAAAATAAAAATTTGTTTATATATATATAATATTGATGACAAGCACACGGGTACGATAACCAAAAATAAATTTATACAGAGGAATAGTGTTGCCGTCGTGTGATGAGCGAGGCGTGGGGTGGGGTGAATGCGTTATGACAGTCTAGTCTAGACGACGGAATATGCGATAACGCGTGGCGTTTGGAGAGTTACATACATACATACATA
>NW_026099572.1:78355568-78419513 GCF_025091365.1 Daktulosphaira vitifoliae | reverse complement strand
CAAATGATAGGTAAAGACATCAAGCATCTATATAAAAAAAAATTATATTGATATGTTTAGTTTTGAAAAAGTTACGACACATTTTAGTAAAAAAAATTGAAAAAATTTCGAAAATTAGCGATTTTTAAATTTGTAATTTTTTTGGAGGTTTCCCCCATTTACGGGGAACGAGGGAAATTTTTTCAATTTTGAAGGGTAATGTCTTCGACTAGATACAATTTGTGATCTTTTGACGTATCGTTGAAAGAAATCCGTTCAGTGAGAGCTGAGAAAAAGTGGTAACAGACACAAAAAAAAAAAACACACACATCATAGTAAAACCAATATCTTCTCAGCTTCGCATCGAAGCTAAAAATGTCAAAATTAACTAATATTAAAAATCAAATTTTTTTGTGGAATTTTCCTCATTTACAAAAAATAAGGTAGTTTTTAAGGGCAATGACTTCAACCAGATATGATTTCTGTTCTTTTGACGTATGGTTGAAAAAGACGCCAGCTGGAAGCACACCTGTAATTAAAAACCTCTATTNGAAAGCACACGTGTAATTAAAAACCTCTGTTACAACACAACCAGGCGTTTAATGGAATTGTCTTGTTCGTGTTAACGCCATATTCTATAGAAGACATTATATGTTTGTGCATACAAACCTAAATATCGAAATTTGAGGTCTATTCAAAAAGTATTCTGCATTTTTATAGGCATATCTAATAAACAATCATTGATAACTAATATGTTATGTAACATAAAAACAAAAAATTAGTCTTTATAAAAATTTAATGATACACAATTTATTTTAAAGTTCTAGTGATACTATTAAAAGATTTAGACAATAATTTGGTAACTTACGTTTCATAACTATGATAGTTTTGACTTTTTAGTTAAAAAGTGTGTATTTTCTAAGATCTCAAATTATTATAAGAGAACAATGGATACAGTAATATAAAGAAGGTGTATTAAGTTACAAAAAAAATTTGATCTAAAGTAATTGATTTAATAATGAAAAAATATTTCTGTATATTTTATAATCATGCAAGACATAAAAATGAGTTGCTTTACAATTGCATTAATCCTATTTAAAAGAACATATAATGTTTTTTTTTGAGGGGGGAGGGGGCATATGTTAGTAGCCTGCTCGAGACCGCCCATGCAAACTGTATTTTACCTTAGAGACCGTGACCAATAGCCAACATCGATCGCACATCCCATAATGAGTACAATATCAAAACATGTTCTTTTTAAGGTAGGTTTTATTAAAACTAACCTACTTTGTAAAATTAATTCAATATATTGGTTTGATAATAAGCATTTTAAAAATAGACTAAAATAATACTTCTTTATTTTTCTAGTCATACCAGTTTTTAAAACAAAAAAACTTCTCATAAACATATAAATTTATTAAAAACAAATATAGTAACAAAAAATTTTTAGAGAAATAAAAACAAATGTAAGAAAAAAAAATGTATAACAATAAAATTAATTAGGTAAAAGACAAGAAACGAAATTTGTACAGTTCGTATTTTTTTCTTTGTATAAAAACAAATTATAAAATAACGATAATTTAATGATTTTAATAGGGATAATAAAAGGAACATAAAGTTTTAAAAGTATAACAAATTTCATTACATGAAATAACTTGGGGAGGTAACTCAATTAAAAATGTTGTTCGATACTGTTTGATGGATTATAAAATAATTTTAAACTATTAAAATTTTATTTGTGTTCTGAATGTTCTTTAGAATCAGAATCAGAACTAGAATCAGAGCTAGAACCAGAATCACTACTAGAATCAGAACTTGAAGAAGAATCACTACTAGAATCAGAACTTGAATCAGAATCACTACTAGAATCAGAACTTGAAGAAGAAGAAGAATCAGATTCAGAATCAGAATCGTCCGAAGAATTTATTTTTGAAATCTTTAAGACTATTCTGTCTTCCAATTCATCAGGTTGGGCCAAGTAAATCTCAACGCTACTCGAGTATTTGAGTCTATTCGATGATTTACATGCGTCGAGAGCGTCTGTAGACCGTGTTGTGTTAGAGAAAAGTCCTGTTGAATTTTAAGAAATAAAATGCGAATTAAAATATTATTATTATGAATGTTTTCATTAAAGTGTATAAATCAATTTTTTACCATCGCAATCATAGTCAGTTTCTGAATCGTTTTTATTTTTCGATTCGTCATCTGAATCAGATGTTGAAGATGTGGCCCTTATTTTCAACACTACTCTATTTTCTTTGTATTTACTCGAGTGAAACTCTACACAGCTTGAGTATTTACACCTCTTCGATGGCTCATATCCATCAAATGTATTTGCCCTTTTCAACGATTGTGAACTATTACATAGTTCAGTCGACTTAACCGAATTAGTAGGATGTATATCCATATTTTCGTAACCTGATAAATATTAACAAATTAAGCATGACTATTATTGTAAAAAATAACAAATATAGCCGACGATTAAAAAAATTTTATTTCATACTTTTTTGACGTTCAACTACATAAGTCTCATCGTCATGTTCGACTTTTCTTTTCGTAGATGATTCGTCAAATTGTGTTGAAAACAGTTCTACGAGTATTTCGTGAGGGTCCTTCCAATAAGATGCACGTGATCGGTCAATTTTTTCTATTATTTCTTTGGCGAACGGTTCATAGTTTTCTACTGGAACTGCTATGGATCGAGTAGATTTGCGGTACGAACGCTTAGGCATGTCTTTTGCTGTAGTTTTAATATTGGATTCAATTTTAGGATTGTCACTCAAGNCGATTATTTCTTTGGCAAACGGTTCATAGTTTTCTACTAGAACTGCTATGGATCGAGTAGATTTGCGGTACGAACGCTTAGGCATGTCTTTTGCTGTAGTTTTAATATTGGATTCAATTTTAGGATTGTCACTCAAGCACTTTTTTTTATTGACAGGAGCCTGTTTCTTAAACGGAATTGTAGGTTTTCCACGCAATTTTTTGAGCTGGGCAAACAATTTTTGCGTCTTTGTGCTCATCGTTACAAATAATTTCAATAATTAAAACTTGAAAATGTCAACGACGTTAATTTTGAGAATAATTAAAAAAATTGATGATAATGTTGAAAGTCAAAAAATTCTCAAAGATAACCTGAGAGTAAAAATGTTTGCTAATTTACAAATAAAAAATTTTATCCATAGAAACTATTAACAGAAAACTTAATTAAATATTTTTTTTTTAAATATTTGGAAACGTACAAAAATTGCTTGTTTATTTTTCTTAGTAACATGTATGGAACAGCTTTAATTGAATAATAAAGTGCTATGTATTAGTAGATTATTTCATTAAAATTTCAATTTAATATTTTGTGATTATGTAAAAAATTGATTTATAAAATAATTTAAATACAATTCTTTTGTCTACAATCAAATAATTCGTGAAAAATCCAGACAAAGGGAGTTGCTTTTAAACAGCCGTATTATCATAAATTTTCTAAGAAAAAGAAAAACCCAATTGTCTAAACCATGTGGACTTTATGTAAAATTTAATTAAATTTTTCCATCGGATTTTTAAGAAATGGTTTAACTACATTTTCTCGAAAAAAATAAAAAAGTGATTTTTGTGAACTTGATAATTATTTCTTGTAATTATGTAGGTAAGTTGAATATAATGAGAGAACCAGAACAGGATTTAGGATTAGAATAGTATACTATTGTAACATTACTCTTGTTTTTTATGTATTTTTGAAACATTGCAGAAATTATGCTATGGAAAAAATGCCTTTTAGTTATAAAATAATTCATTCTCGCTTATAGTATTCAATTTTCCAACACTAGGTAGATATTAATCTAATTTTTCTTCTTCGATTTTTACTCAAAATATGATACATGACAATTTTTTCTCGAGAGTCTGTAATACCATTGATATTCATTCGTGATCTATATAAATACTAGTAGTTAGATTAGTGTCCATAATAACCAATTGTTTTAAGAATTTTTATTTACATTAGGAATTTCTGTCAACTATTAATATTAAAAAAAAAATACGTATTATAACTGATATTTCTAATAATTCTGCATTTCAAACATTGTAATAAATGTTACAAGGAACAACTTAACCTTTATGTGACTGAAAAAAAGAACAACTTCTTATGACGGTGTAGGTACCCGGGTACTTACAATATAGTTATCTGTGCTTTTCCGGTAAATTATTTCATTGTCGTCAGTCTATCGCTTTTATATCTTATTATATGTAATTCTTCTCGTATCTGGTGTACATAGATCTAATAAAGAACATGTATCAGAAATGTGGAAATTAGACTCGTTACCTCTCATTCGAGCTGCAATGTCTCGAGATCGATTCAAAATGTTGCTAAGGTTTATTCGTTTTGATAATGTAAACACTCGTAATATACGTATTACAACAGACAAAGCTGCACCGATTCGTGATATTTGGACATGCTCAATCAAAACTTACATAAAAATTATAAACCTACAGAAAATATAACAGTAGACGAACAATTATTTCCTTACAGAGGACACACAAAATTTACACAGTACATTCCATCTAAATCTGCAAAATATGGAATAAAGGTTTTTTGGGCTTGCGATGCAGCAAATGCTTACCCTTTGCATGGTAAAATTTACACAGGCAAATCACAAGATGGTAAACGTCAAGTAAATATTGGTGAACGTACAGTTCTAGACTTAGTTGCGATGTATAAAGGTTCTGGACGAAATGTGACTACAGACAACTTTTTTACAAGTATGCAATTGGCTACTACATTAAACTCTTGGAATATGACATTGGTTGGTACTGTCAGAAAAAATAAAAGATTCTTGCCTCCCAAAATGCTTCCATCAAAAGCCAGAGCATTACATTCTACAAATTTTGTATTTAGAAAAGATTAAACTGTTTGTTCTTATGTTCCAAAAATAAATAAATCGGTTATTCTTTTATCTACAATGCATATGACAGCCGACATAATGCAAGCTGCTACCGCTAAACCAGAAATTATAAAATATTATAATCTGACAAAAGGAAGAGTAGATACAATGGATAAAATGTTAACAGAATACACAGTAAAGCGAAGAACTAATCGTTGGCCACTTGCATTTTTTTTCAACATGATTGATATTGCTGCTTTATCTGCATATATTATATATATGGAACACAATCAAAGGTTTAACACAACTGATCGACGCCGAAAATTTTTAAAAGAGCTTGCAAATTAGTTATGTATGTCTGCAATAGAAATTCGAACCTCCATACCTAAAGTAGTAGGAAATCGATATACTCGTAATTCAATGGAAATGGTTCTCGGACGGCCAATACAACAGACAATTGTTATTCCTAAAAATGAACCACCTCGTGATGCTTCAGGACGTATTCAAATAGTTGGAAGTTGCTTAGTATGTCGAGAATTGGGTTATAAGCAACGGAAAACTCGAAAAGCTTGTTCAACTTGCTCAAAGCTTATTTGCAATGAACACTCAATAAACAAATCATTTTGCGAAACTTGCAATCAATAAAAAACCTAAATATGTTATAATACTTACTAAATATGTAAAAAATAACATTTTTGTTCTCTTAATATTTGTATCTATTTTATTGATGTCCAGTAAAAATATTTATCAATGGTAATTTAACTTTTTTTTGTATCAATAAAACCTACATTTAAATACAATATATAGAGGTACCCAGGTACCTACTACGTCCTTATAAGGTGTAAAATTAACAACGCTATTTTAAGTATAATAAATTATATACTTTTCAAATACAAAATATAAATTTGTTAACTATACATGCTATTTAGAGATGTCACAGAAGGACTAACCATACATACTAAATATTTAGAAGGAAAATAAATTTAAAAACTGAAAAGGTACCCGGGTACCTTTCCAGTCACATAAGGGTTAANAAAAACTGAAAAGGTACCCGGGTACCTTTTCAGTCACATAAGGGTTAAATATATGAGATATTTAATTTAAGCAAAAAAAAAAATATTAAAGTGTATCAAAGTAGAAAATTTAATTAAATGTAATAGTAACATTGTAGAATTTAAAGAACAACGATTTTGATTATGAATTTCCAACGGAAAATAAACAATTATTTACTAATAATACTTCTTTAAAAGTAAAAATAGTTATTTTAAACTCAAGAGGGCGAAACATAGCCTTTTCCCGAATACTACATCAATAGCGGCACAGTTGGTCTTGCATTGAAAGCATTGAAGATGCTGAAACTGTCTATGTAATAATAATTTTTTAATTGCGTTCTAGATCTTTAAAGTTCTATTTGTTATTTTAATAATGTGCAATAAAATATTTTTTAATTCAATACATAAAAAAGTTAATTTTATTTGTAGTATTCTTTCAGTTATTTTAGAAAAAGTAAGTATTTTTCTATACACGAAAATTCTTACAAAACATTTAGAAAAATTAAAATAAAGCATTATTATTAGAAGCAACCGCTTGCTAAATGGTAGCCTGGTCACACTGTACTTACAGTCTACAATTACAAAATTTACTCATAAATTTAGTTTTTAAAATATCATCATCAATCATTTTTACAGACTTATTTAGAATTATAAATATATATAACAATAAGTGGTCCTATACATTTTTCTAGGAAGGATATTTTTCATAAATTTTGATGAGTCAGCACTTTTTTAATTGACGAATTTTTTTTTGTTGTAAAATTTTTTAACTACAAAAAATATTTAAAAATAGATTTTTTCTGATTAGTTTGTATGAAAACTAACTATTCAAATTATAAACATTGTGCTTTTATTTTTATTATCAAGATCCTTCAGGTTTAAGATAAAGTAACTCATTTTTTTTTTTTATTCTTATTTCATATAAACGGTTGCATTAAATTGCAATTGATTTTTGTTGAGCCTGTAATTTTAGTTGGAGCCTATGTATACAACTGAAAAATTACAAATTAAAGCATAAATTTATTAATTTTGCATATTTTTATAAATGTATGAATTACATATTTTTATTTAAATAATATATATTTTTGCTTTATAAAAATTAAGTCAAAAATTATTTGGAGAATACTTTTTATTTTTTAAAGAAAATTAGCATTATAGTTCAGTTATTTTAAGAGAATCCGGTCTTTAATTATTAATTTAAGACCACATGAGGCACAATTACTAAATGAGGTACAAGCCACAAGATAAATGTTATTTATCTGCTTTACCATCATTAATTTTAAATACAGTAGTAGTAGCCAAAACATAGGAAGAATATTGGTAAAACTGATATTGAATATCGATCGATATTATTGACCATATGGGAAGAGCGGCTATCGATTTTTTTGAACCGATAGTAGACCCAAAATTGCCCCCTACCCGAAATAAAAGTAAAAACCAACACGGTATAATTTTTAATTTATATTTACCTATCATTTTATATATTTTTGTGAACATTTGACCCTTTAACAGCCCACAGGAAGGCTTTCAAAATGGTAACTTTTTTACAAAAAATTAACTTTTTCAACTTAACTGAAAGACTAAAAGACTGACACTTTTATATATATCCTAAATTAAAACTTATGTAATATACTTTAATTTGAAAAAAAAAAATTGACCTCTGGATTTGTCTTCATGGTAAAAATGACTACCGTATTCAAAAATTTGCTATTTTTGTGTTAAAATTGTGGGTTGTATTTTATTTTATTTTAAAATACTTGACAAGGGGAGTACAGATTTTCATAAATATTATATAAATAAAAAATTAATATAGCATAGAAAGTAAAACTTATTTAAATTTGTTTACTTCTTTTAAATCAAGAAAAATAACTTTGTAATTTGAACTAGCATAAATAGCCAATTTTTTTCATAGATTGGTAGCGACTTACGGTTGCCTAGTTGGTAGAACTTGTGTATTACAAGCTTAGAGTACGAAGTTCCAACACGCACGTTCCCATGAATTTTTTGCATTTTTTTAAAAATTTTTTTTAAGTTAGTATAAATTTTTAACTCGTTTGATTTTTATCTCATTTAGATTCAATAACTTCAATAAAGATCAAAGATCCCATCACTATAGTCGCCCCTTGCAAGAAGAAATTTCTTATTCGTATTAAAATTATTTTACTATATTTTAAGTTTTCGCTTCGATGCAAAGCTGAGAAGATATTTTTTTGTGACTATCATATTTTCTCTGCTCTAACTTGACCTACTTTTTTCAACAATACGTCAAATGACTACAATTCATATCTATTTATTGGTTATTTTAGTTAAAGTAAAACATTAAAATTAATTCAGTTCATATTTCAATTGTAGTATCTTCTTAAACACCAAAAGTTACTATAAAATGATTACTATTATTAAAAATAGGTTAAATATGTCATTTTCCTTATTTTTAACATATTAATAATCAAAATCAGTATTAATTTAAAACAATTTTTTTTGTTCTTAATTATTTCTTAATAATAAGTAATAATATTAAAATTTAGATGGAAAAAGTCTAATTGCACATATAAAGTACATCGCAAAAAGTTGATTTAGAAAAGTAAATTTTTGCTTCTGATGAAAGTTCCTTGTAGTCCAATGCAGTAACAAACAATTTTAATTGAAGAATATTGTATCAAGCCCTTTAAATTTTTATACACGTAAAAGTAAAGCAAAATATAACTTTTTCATTATTTTATAATTTCTCCGTATAAATTACAATATTAAATTACTGGATATCAATTGTATACTAAATTTAATAATTATAATTAGTATTTATTCATATATTATGTTTTAAAATCAAAGACCTACTAATCAGGATATAATCAAAGAAATAAGAGTTAGAGTTAAGTTGCTTTTGGAATAATCCACCAACTTCTCTAAATGAAACACTATCTACAGATTTGCATCGAAGCGTTTCTTACGACAGTGATTTTAATTACTGTCAGATATCATCTATACTTGTCCCATCTATGCCTCATCCACACTGTGCCTCGACACCACTGTGTTACCGTTTTACAATTAAATATAATAAATGTTGGTATTGTGCGAATTAGACATTATTCGGTGGTTTATTTTTCAAAGAAAGATGGGTTACTGTATATAATATCAAAAGTATTCTGCTAAAATATGTATATTATAATGAAAACATATCAATGTCTTATAAAAAGTATTATCTGATACATTTTTTTATTTTCCGGATTTTAAAAATATTAGATGTATATTAATATCTACTATTTTCCCTATCTCAAAGATAGAGTAAATTTAATTGTTGTTAATTGTATTTTTTTTTTATTTAATGGAAATAAAATAAAAACAATGATTAAATATTAAGTTTTTTAATTTATTTTGTTTTCCATTATTTGTATTAATTAATATTTTTATTTTTTCTAATACTAGTGTATTGAGCGGGAAACCCATCAAACACATGGGTATATAAAAAGTTTAGGGCTAAAATATAGTTCTTTAAAAATTATAAAATAAAAAAACTTTTTCTAAGATCACGAGTTTATTGTATAGGATTTCAATTATATATTGTTTCATATAAATATATAACTCATACAATCAATTGCTATGAACGAACTATGTACATATATTATTCACACGAACTATCATTATTTAATAACACTACACAAACATTTATGATGTTAATAACATGAATACAAGTAACAATAATATAATATTCTATAATTTTCTTCTTTAAAAAATAAATTTATGAATACAAAATTACAATAATTTATCATTTCCATAATATATTTATACAAAAAAAAAATGTGACGCTTATATAATATAAAATTAATAATTAGTGAGCTTTGTTTTTTCTGTATTCTCGATCACAATCAATATTTAATAGTGTGAAAAATAAATATATTCTCTAATTAAAATATTATTAAAACAAGTAAATATCTAAATTTTGTATAATTGGCATTTTTAGCCGATAGATTTTATTTCAAAAACCATGTAAAATTTGTAGATTGAGACAAACCCACGGCTTTGTATAAAAAAAATGTTCACAAAAAAAAAAAAAAAAAAAAGTTAAAAATAAATCGATTACAAATAATCGATATACATGAATATTAATAATAAAATAACATGTAAAGAAGTGAACGTGTTTATGAATGACAAATAAGATACTCTATTAAATGTAAANTACGAAATTACTAAACAATAATCAGTCTAAATTTAAATAGAATTAAAATATGATATTAATTAAATACACGTGGAATGTGCCGTATCCAATTATAAACATACAAATGCATCAATAGTTCATAAAACAAATTAAATATTAAAAAAATTAACAAAATATATATTTTACTAAGACCGTAGAGCACCATGGGGGGTGAATTTTGGACAGATATGATTGGGTAGAAAGTACGAGTGGTATAAACAACAATATGGCAAACATACTATTAATTTTACAAAAAATAAACTGCAGATTTATCACCATGGCAAAAGGTCATACGGCAAACAGAGTAATGACGTAGAATTAAATTGGAAACATGGCCGTTTGTCCATTTATGTGACCGATAAATCAGGTTGGGATAAGTCGATGGAGTCACAGTCGACCAGCTGCTGTCTTCTAGAGCTTGCACTGGTAGCCACACTGCTCTCGATACTGTCAAAGAACTCAATGCTCACATTATTGTCAACCAATGATTCTGGGGGCTCTTGCACCTCGTCCAGGGCTGGTAACAGAACAGCCGTTTTCTCCAGTATCCTGTTTTGCCGTACCAGATTGCGTCGTCTGAATAACGGCTGATGTCTTTTCTACGTTACACACAATAAAACAAAATTAATTAATCATGTTTCTAAGTGTTAATAAAAAATGTGTCAACAAAATTGTCGAAAATGAAAAGAGGAAATAATCATGAAGTTGCTATTTTATTGCGCCAGGTTACGAAGTGCACCGTGTTATAAATTAATAATTAGTGCGTGTAGAAAGTTATCGGTCGGTCACGGGTGTTGGGTGCATGCGGTTACAAAGGAAATCATTATCATTACCATCATCTATACATTAAGAGTAATTGATTTAATTGCTTTTGTCAGTGGTGTTTACTTTTAGTTATAATTTCACTTTTCCAATATTGTTCATTAATAAAAATTTCTGTGAGACTAGAGTGGCGGCTAGCAAAAAGTAAATCTATAAGCTGGCAAGAAAAAAAAATAGTTGAAACCAACCGGTAATTTGTACCAACATAAGACAAGCGCAGAGTTCACTTGTCCAAGTTAAAAAAATCCATTAAATGTGGTTTCTAGCACAGAAATAGTCATTCCGAGACAATCATTTTATGTTTTATAACAGACCATTGGAATAAAATGAATGGCACTATTAGAAATATCGTAATTGTATAATACTACTAGTACTTAACCAAGTTTTCCCGTTATCAATTACCGGTTTTATACAAGTAGGTGTCTGATAATGGTTTTAAACGTCACCGTAGAAAAAATGTAATTAATATTTTTACAAATTTATGAAAACTTGAACGAATATTTAAGTCACTGGTTTAAAACTGCATTTACAACTTGATTGCGTAAACCTACACTGAAAAATAATTTTTTTCAATACCCAATAATAGTAAAGCTTATGACGGCCAATATGATAAAATGACACCAACTTGTTTCTACAAATTAATATTTTCCAAGCCGTGCATCCGCAATGCAACACCATGTTAAGTTATATAATCATTGTTCTGCTACAAGGTTAATAGAATATAAGTATTTACACTATTGTGTGGGGGCGACCGTGCGTGTGCTTCGACAATATAATACATTATGGTCTGCTGAACATTCGAGTTTCTCAATCCGAAAGCACCTCCTCCACGAAAATCAAATTGAACCGGTAAAAACAATAATGATGCGCCGGTATGAGCACTTGAAATCTTACGAAAAACACAATAATAATAACTCTGCAGGACGTTAAAAAATCGCGGAATCGATTGACAGTTACACTGCTAGTGTTAACCAATCCAACAATAGTTATTATGTTTCTCAACATAATACTAACAATTTTGTTGCACACAAAATAATAGTAATAATAACAACACGAAAAATATGAAAACTGTACATTCTCTGACAATTCGCAGCCTAGAAGCAAATCAAATACAATATGCGTGACATAGGTACGACAACGTTGTATTATTTTTATACAAGGAAATCAGTTTTAACATTCTGTGAAATGATGAAATTGATGTGAAACTACAACAATGTGTATAATAAAATGTATGATCATAGAGACAAGTTTACAGTTAAATTCGAACAATTATTACACATATTAGAACGTCAAGATACCTGGAGATTTTACAACGATCTTGCTCTCCAGCAAACTAAGGAAAATAATTATAAAAACACCGTAACTTGTTCTTCTGTACTATTTTCATTCGTTTGTCCTATACATAGTAGGTATTTCAATAACACAAGTTTTATGGGCCAGTGGATCGATAAATTTTGTGAGACTTATTTTAGTTTTCTAAATAAAAATTAATATGAACTAATAAACAATAAAACTTTATCAAAGTCGTCAAAGTAAATGCGAAAAAGTAAAGATAATACTTTCCTAACTGATTATAAAAGTAATGATACAATTATACTCGGATGACTTTATACCGAAAATACTTTCAGCAAATATCAAGTATACTCTCAGGTCAATTAGAAAATTGTCATATAAGCAAAAAAAAAACAATATATCTGATATAATTCCAGCTTTCGCTGAATGTTTTCTTAAGCCAACACTACTCAATCTGTAATACTGAATTTACTAGATTGGAAACAGCGTTTTCAAAGAAATTGTCCATAAAGCCAAAAAAAGTAATATTATTACTTATTGTATGACGATAATATTTCTAAACGTCCACTTTGATTGGTTACCCCCCAACTAGAAATCGCACAGTAATACGAAAGCGAAAATAACCATTTCCGGGCAACCGGTTTCTTCATTGAACAAATGATATTTGATCAATGATCATATCATATTAAATGAATTTATCTTATTAAAAATTAGCACTTAGAGGTCAATAACAAAAAAAAAAACATTTGTAATTGATAAATCAAAATTTAGAATTGATACAAAATTTACTCTTTGAACGTAATAGATCTTATCATTTATAAGACATATAACTAGGAAATAATTGTTTGGCAGCTATATTATGTGCAGCGCAACGGGTGCCGAAGCGTTTTCCTACTATGCTTGAAATCAGGGGATACTTTAAGTTAATAATAAGCGTAATAAAGTTCAATATAACTTATGTGCACCACATAATATGGTTTATTTTTAGTATTACGATTTAAATTCACCATTCTCATTTACATATTACTTTATAAGATGATGTAATTAATGAGCAAAGGTAAAAAACAAAAACCAAATCAATAATAAGTAAATCAAAATAATGCAATCCAGCATGCTAGGATTAAAAATATACAATGAATAAAATGATTAATAGACTCAATTGAATACGCGGGTATTTATATACACAAAAGCTATTTGAACTGAAACAAAGCTCTATTCTTGCATTTGTAAGCGTGTTTTGTGATATGATGTGTGTGCATATGGGGCAAATGATGAGCAAAGTAGCTTTAGGTGACAAACAAACGTAAGGCGAGGGAAATAGTAATAAATAATATTGTATGAAAAATTATACATAGATGCTGTGGTTGGTTGTGTTATACGTAGGTTTTTTGAAGTTGACCTTGATTCAATATTCAAAAGAAAATAATTATTAAACAAAACAAAACAAATAAATTGTAATTATATAGCTCGAATTAGTTGAAAGACCTTGAAGCTCTCCCGACATTTAACGTTAACTAGACGCCAAGGAGGTAACGGACCGTAAAGCGCATCATAATTTTTCTAGAGCCTCGATTAATATCGAACGTAGAGTATAGAAAAAAATGTTAGATCTTTAAAGCTTAGGCATAAAAATACATTACTGAATACAAGGTCAACCGCAAATAATAGACAATATCAGAAACATAATAGATTGAATTGATCGGTGTAGATCGCGATGTAGTCAATGGTTTTAGAGATTTCAAGAAATGATTATTGTGTTAACTATAATTTGGTTGTTTAAGTAGTTCAGTTAGGCAGAGGGTGTTTTATTGCATTTATTAAGTTCATAAGATGTCGTTCGGTATTAACGGGTAATATCGAGTATCATGCAATAAATCTACAAAAGGGAAAGAAGGTAGTAGTATATTTTGAAACTTAGTCAAAACATGTTTAAAAAAAAAAAACAAATTATTAGACTTACGGGTTTCGGTCGACTTGAGTCGCATCGCGTGTGAGTTTGGGGGTTTTTATTACAATTTACTTCAAAGAAGCAAACAAGCGCACATTGGAAAGCTAATTTGATTGACAATTAATTATAATATTTGGGTGATGATAGTGTAGTAGTGTGGAAAAATATATTTTACTTATAAATATGTATATATATTTTTTATTTTGTGCGTGAAAATGTCGTCAGAACACATGATATAAAAGCCTTCCACGAATTAATTTTTTTAGGATTTTCGTATCCAACTGTTAAGTATGTTGGCGAACCTCTTGCTGGGCCGTACCTTGGTATCGTCGGCCGTCTGAGATCCGACAGTGGTAACCTTCTCTTTTATAGAGTTGGACCGCTGTTGAGATTTCGTGCGGGCCATCCCGCCACCTCCACCCACGCTAGAATCCCGTCTTCCCCGTCTACTGTCCTGCAGAGAATCTTGTCGTCGTTGATATTTGCCGCTACCAATAGAATTTTGATGAACTTCACCTGATGATCGTCCGTTGGTTATTTTAATTGAATCTAAGTTACGAGGTAACGACTGATCTGATTTACTCTTGTTCCACGAAGGGTAAGGATCACGAGGTTCACGATATGAAGACGGAGGACGAGGCGAAGAAAATGCTTTAATTGGTATTTTGCTAGGCTGACTGTGATGTTGCTTGCTACGGGCTTGGTGTGCCGATTCAGTACTACTATTGTTTTCTTCATTTTGTTGAATATGATTTTGATGCATCGACGGTGTGGCTGGTAGCGCTAATTGAGGTAGTATGGGATTTGACGGCAAAAGATCTAACCATTGGCTTTTAGTTACTGAATTTCGACTGGAAGTTATCGTGGCTGCAGTTGTAGAGGTATTCCCTGGGGTATTAAGAGATGGAGACGTGTGAGAACTAGTTTTCTGAGGACTCAAATGTTGCTGCTGTTCTTGATGTAGTTGCAACAACCTCACTCGAGCCATGGTACCTTCGAGTTCAATTTGTTTTTCTTCCAACTAAAAAATAAAAATTTAAAAAAAAAACATAAATTTTCTAGTTAAAAGATTCTACTCACTTGAAATTTTAGTTCTTCGTTATCCTCTTTACTTCTATGTAGTTCGTTTGAAACATCATCTTTAGATTTACTCAAAGATTCTATTTGGCGAACTAAATTCTGTAAATATAATCAGATTTGTAATTTTTTTTTTTTTAATCAAGTAAATTATAGAATATTATTGTTTAATGTTGAACTCAAGGTAAACAAAATTTAATTAATCTTCTTATGTAATAAATCCATTTAGGTTACTTAGCATTAGTAAACGTTAAATTTCATCAAAAGATCAATTTTAATCATACACGGAGTTGAACGAAACCTTTGATGACCTACGTCATTGAAGCCGTATCACATAAGTTTAAAAATAACTATATATATAATATGTTATTTATTTAGATGAAGTTAACTGAAACAAATGAAATATAAGGGTTTTCTATTTTACCTTTCCAAAAGTCATAATAGAAATATAAAAAACATCATCGTATTTTATAACAAAAAACTCAAATATATTTAAATTGTGATGGCACTTTTATCACATTTTGATAATACGAGCCCGCGAATCAACATAATGACGCGCCAAATGACTGAGACTGTGTTTCTTATTGGCTAAGTAATCAAGTAAATATTATAGAATAACACGGTCATTTCAGATTTAAAATTTTTGGCAATAAGACTCGAAGGTTCATTCACCGGAAAGAACGTTTACACGACAAAGTGAAGATTAATACAAATCATAACAGTTTTTTTTTTATATTAAGTAACGTTTTAAAACAAATGTTGATACAATAAACCTACGCACTTAAACGATTTGAGATGCGTTCAATTTTAATAATATTAATATTGATTGCATGTTCTCACATTATACAAAAAGATATACAGTTAAACAGAATGTATCCTTAAGAAGTGCATAATCATTCCATTTCATTTAAGATAAACGAACTAACGCCTACAAAATTTAAAGAAACAAAAGAAAACAATATAGACCCTTACACATACAATAAGAGGATTGGTATAATAAATTATAATTGCGTAGGCGTTTACTACTAAATACACGCATATGGTAAAACTTGTGATAAATACGTTAATGTGGGTTCAAAATGAACATTCGTAGGATATCTGAACATCCGTTTCAATACAATGAGAGTCTTCTTTTAATTTGTGGGTGATTATGTTATAGATTGTCAACGTATTTATTTAGTATTATAACTTATTACATAATTAATCAGTAAGTACCATAGTACCTATATATGGTATTTCCATTCATAATGTAGTTTGTTTATTAAATAGCAATAAAATGAAATAATTTTAAAATAAATAACTACTTGAAAAATATCGAGAAATTTTTTTATTTCACTTGAAAAAATTATACGTGGAAATATTTAAGTTTTCTCATTTATTACTCTAATAATAAATTAGATGATTGTAAAAAGAGGATGACCAAATATTCAACATTTTAATTTTATGCACGTTTTCTATTAATTTCAACACTATATTTTTTGACTATTATTAGGATTTATGAGAATGACCTACATTTTATAATATATTTCTTACTTTATTTTCATAGGATATTGTGATGAGATGTCGCTGCAGTTCTATAGGATTGAACGTTTTTAATATAGCTGCCAGAGTTTGTTTTGGCAGAGGTGTACCTCCAGTAGACCTATTAAGTTTGTCAGCTGGGCTACTAACAATACCGTCTAAGGTACCTAGTCGTTTGGCATAAGTTGGTGAGCTAACGGTAGGATATACTGGCGATCTACATCCATCAAGATTTCTAGATATTGGATCCGATGGTCGTACCATCTCTACTAACTGTCTAGAACGGTCGTCCGTTTCATACGAACACTGTTTGCACAACTCAATGGAAGATAGATTAGTTGAATGTTGACTGAGGGTGTAATACGCATCCCTAGTACCCGATGAGCTTTGGTCAGTAGATTCGGGCTGTACAGGGGTGAAACCACCGTTATGACTAGAATTTCTAACAAGTTTTGACTGTTTTCCGCTACCACTAAGTCTTTCTTCGAGTTCTTTATTCTCACATACCACAGCCTTGAGTTCAGCGAGTAGCCGATGAATTTGCGCAGCATTCGACAAGCTCTCCGCCTCCATTTCGGTAACTCTATCCAACAGCGAATCTCGCTCCTCTTTAAGTTGGGTGACATGACTATGAAACACATTATAGTCATCAACAAAAGTCGGGGATTGTTGTACACGAGTAAGGTCTACTAAGCTTTTGCATTTTCGAAGTTGGAGATCGTTTCTACTAGTAGACTTTAAGAGTCTATCTTGCAGAAATTCGACATCTAACTTCAACTTAATGCCTTTATCTTGGATCAACTCAAGTAAGCTCCATAGCTCATCTTCATCTTTGTTTTTACGCGAGCTAGTCGAACTACTGTCTTTACTCTCCGTACAAAAACCGCTATCCTGCACGGTGCCCACTGACGTAGTCGTGGTTGGCTCTCCACTTTTTGGCCCTTTACCATGGCTATTACTACGACTTCGAGGTACTGTAGTAAGCCCACCACCTGCAATCCACCCAGATGATTGTGATGATGTAGATCCCAATTTACGCCGTACACGCACTCCAGGCTCCCACCGACTCTCCCCGGAACCAACGCCTTGCGATCCAGAGCTTGGTTCAGGACTGGATAGCTGTTTTTGGCGTAAGTGGGGAAACGTGTCCATGACAAGGTCCCTAAATTCCAACAACGCACCGACCTCATTCTGCAATTCCTGTAAAATTTTATTTACATAGTTGAAATGAATAAATTAATGATTTTTATTTTTTACTTTATTATTAATATTAATGATAATTATATTTAAACTTAATTTTATAAGTAATTATATCACATTTATAAAAATATTGATAGATTTGTTTTAATTAAAATTAAGAAGTATAATTTAGGATTATAATTTATAAAATAAAATAAATTATAGCTATATATTAAAATTAATTTTATATCAAAATACTATTCAACACCAATATTTTTGAAGCGAAGAAATTAGGATAATTTATAGTCTAAAACTTTGATAAAATTTTCATCCAATTATTAAAAATAGTTTATTATTAGACTGTTAAGATAAGAAATATACCTTAATAACGAATAATAGTAAAATAAACTTTAATACTATTTTTTTATAAAAGATAATACATATAATAGATGTTGGGGAATTAATAGCCTGGCTATATTAAAATTATATCAAAACATTAACTAAGATTACGTTAAAATTACTACAATAGTATTATGCTTCATAATTCTTATGAAAAAAGAATAGGATAGTAAAAATTATTAGATAATGGTCAAATTATTAAATTTAATTTTGATGTACAATTATTTTTTTAATTGGAAATCAGCACGCAGTATATTAGTGAAGTAAAGTTAATGGGGAACAATTAAGGTTTTGCAATATAATTACAAAGGTTTCTTAATGGCACTTTTGCATTGGAGGTTTTCAAATTATACAGAAAAATCAATTAAAATTAAGACGCTTATTTTCTTGGAAAGTATTAAAATTTTTAAATTGTTGTAAAAGTAAAAATTGTTTGATTTAAAAAACAATAATAATAGTTGTTATGCAGTTTTATTAGTTAAATATGAGTGATCTGATTCAATTTAACTAAATTTTAAATTATTATGACGATGTAAATGTCCTGGATTTTTATATATTAAAAAACAAGTATCATTTTGAGTAAATTGAAATGCTTTTATCCACAAAAAAAAAAGTTTATAATTAAACTGATATAATATTAATGTAACAATTCATGTTGTTTCTTTTTTTATTCGACTTAAATCAAAATGCAATTAAATAAAAGTGTTTTCTTTATTTGCTCTTTTTATGTTATTTTTATAAATAAATTTTAAATTAACTTAGCGTAATTTTTTTAGACTATCCTAAATTTGTAATTTTTTAAAGTTAATTTTATATATTTATTAACCTTATTAGTATGAATTATATTAGAAACTTTAGCTAATATTACATGAATGGAGAAATTCTTTAAGTAAAATTGGTACATTTAACAGAAAAAAACTTATGAAATTCAAATCTTTTAGTCATATAGCGTGTTATGAACACATGAATACTTAAATTGCTGTAGTACCAAAAAAAACTGTTATATGCTTTTATTACATTCTCCAACTGTTTTTTGTATGTCTAATAATAATGAGATAGTTGATTTCATAATACACGTTATATAACACATTATCATTAGTACCAGTTAAAAAAAAAATTAATGATTTTTTTAAAAGGATCTTCTAACCTGTAGAGCGAGGATAGACTTGGCTTGTTCGTTGATGAGATATTGAAAGGGTACGGCTTGAGCGGCGGGAGTTCGGTTATTGTGCTGGATGAGCTCGTCGCCACGGCAGTCCATCCCACAGGGGCTCGAGGCCCCTCAAAGTCTACGAAAAGATAAAAAACATATTTTTAGAAAATGAATATTATCAATAATAATACAATCGAAATAGGACATGAATAAACTGTTTACGATGCCAGTAATATAATATAGTTTAATATAAGTTTTCATCATAATTGTAATAGCTACAAGCTATTTATTAGTAATAAGATTCTTATTTCTTATATAAATTTAACCTAATATAAAAATATTATTCCTATTCAAAAATTTAATAGTTATTTAAAAAAAGTTTGAGGTAAAATGTTTTGGATGTTAACAATTAACATTGGTAATAGTTACATGTTTAGATATAAAGAACAATAATATTTAGACCACTTATCCTTTTACTTCATTTCAGCCCCTGGATAGTTGGTAATACGTGCAAATTTTCTTTAATGGGAGAAGATATTTCAAGTTTCTATGAGGAGGTCTTATTAACCTTTTTAATTTACATACATCGAAATTTATGAGCTAAAGATCAAGTTAGGAAATAATATGTTGCATCTTATAGATTTTTTTTGTGATTTATTGGAAATACAAGAAATATTGTTGCAAAGAATTACAATTACTATGTAATCAAAATTCAAGTTTCATTATTTTAAGCGATAATAATGACCATTACAATCGCAAATATTTATTATACGTATAATTTACATGACCTGAAAACAATTATGCATTGAAATTCAAATGTAATATTTTACGCCAATTTTTATATACATTTTTAATCTAAGATTTCTTACGAGACCTATTAATGAAAATCTTTCGGTATATATATTGTCTATGCTGAGAAACTGTACTTTTCGCTCTCTACTTGTTCCGGTGCTAATATTGCTCGAATCATTTGTCAGCAATTCGATACAGAGTAATCATTTTAAATGCATTTATAAAAACCGCTAAGTAATATCTATACATTAAGTACATAAACCCCATTATGAAAAACATTCCGGATTATGGTCTAATTTTGATGGCCATCGTTAAGACTAATGGGTTTTTTTTAATGATTTGGTAGCTCAGACAATCCAGAAATTTCGCGAGGATATTCTATTGGCCTTCTTCGTATAATTAACGAGTTAAATGTTATATTTTAAATTATCCAGTGCTGTAATATGAAATTCCTGACAACAACAAACATATTATAAATTGTATACATATGAAATGAATGTATAAACCGGTATCAGAACGAGGAGCCCTTCAAAAAACGACAGTCATAAGAACTAAACACGTTTACCTATGAATTCTCAACGATATACTAGAGATTGTATTGACTATTACATTTGATTTTACATGGCATACAAATTTTTTAGTTCATTAAAAAAAAATGAAACGAACAAGATGAACTACATAATAACATGTAAAATATACGTCATTTTCACTAATTAGATCATGAGAAAAAACTCATTGTGTAGTTTTTGTACAGTCGCATAGTTCCAAACTAACGTTTCTTATTTTAACTGACGCTAAGCAAGATGCATGACCTATATATTGTTTGATTTTTAAATAAAACCAGATAAAATAGTACAATTTTATCGATTTTTTTTTTTTGTGGATTTTATAGAAATTATTTAATTGTTCGATTAATATGAAAACAATTAATGATAAACCAAAAACCACGATTGTCATACATATAGGATATACTTATTTAGGAAGAATAATCATGTACATTAAACAATTAATTAACAAGTTGAACACTTATATTATATTATTTCAGGAAAATATTTAATAAGTTACATACTGAAATTAAAAAAAGTATAGGAATGGATAGCTAGCTATCTAATGGCTCGTTATGCTTGTTTGCGTGACCGCTTTAACATAAGTGGGACACTACGCCACTTCACTAATACTCACAGATTCACGGTACACAGTGTAAAATAACATAGTTTTTCATGATATTAAAATAAATGAAATAGTCACATATATAATTTAAAAATATACACTTTAAAGGAAATTTCAAATAATGATAATATATTATATTATCTACGTAATAATCTACGGCATTATTGACATAAATTATTAACGGATAAGGTTTGTGCGAGCAAAATAACAGGACAAAAACTGAGGCCAAATGAAATTCAATGCTTACAAATTAAATGTAATTGGTCGTGGTTGACCACGACAACGCCCAGCTTTTAAATTAATGGATTTATTTAACGTGAAATCAGCAAGAATAAGAAACAATCAATTAGAAAAAAAATCAAATCTTTATCTCCAAATGTTCTGTCGCCGTATAAAATCTTAAAACTATTCCTAAAGGAAGTTTATTATTTTTAACTAAAATAATCAGACGACCAAATGAAAATATGCATTTTTTAACAAGACAACAAGAGGGAAATTTCACAGAGAGTTGTAAATTATTAATTGGTCTCGGTCGGTGTGATGTGAAAATAGGCAACGTCGTTTATTCTTATGCAGTTACCACAATGAGCATTTACTAACACACCAAGGACAAAAACACAACCTCGTGTCACATTTAAATTTTTTTATTGCTTTCAATAATAACACGTGAAGTCCAGACGTGAAGCCAAATAAGTAGATGACACGCAGCGACTACAATTGTAGAATTTTAGAGCAAACAGTCTAATCATAAGGAGAACAGAACGTGTAAAATTAATAAACAATAAAAGTTGATTGTAGCTCCTAAATACTTGATACAATGTATACTATTTATAACTGTTCCAACTTAGCAAATATTACTAACCGATTTGATTAATTTTCTAACCCATTTCTTAACGGATTAGGTTCTCTGCACATTTAAGCAATTCTATTACAATAGTCACGTTTTTAAAAAATTCAACTCGGTGGAAATTTTTTTCATAGGGATGTATTATACAAAATTCTTATAATCAATCACCAATGGAATTGAAAGTTTTTATTCAATTAACATGAATACAAGATTTAGTAAAATTAGCATATAGGTACATATCGTTTAAAAAAGTGGCCGAAATCAGTTATCAGGTGGTGTTAAATCGTTATGTTATAATTATGTAAAGACGTGCTCACTATTTGAACCTTACAATAATAAGTGTAACCTTACCTAGGCAGGGATCAATTTTATTATAAAATTGCGTATGCATTATTTAGTAATTTTTTATTACGTCACAACAATTTTCAAAGAGTAAGTACCAAATAATAATACAAGCGCTACATATTTTATTAATAGTCCGATGGCGATAGATATTTGACAATATAATTCACTATGAGCCAAACGGCTAAAAAATATTACGTAAAGTAATGAAGGCTACTAACAATAATGAAACAGTTTCGGTGTATAAACTACAAATTATTAATACCTACCGCCAGCATCTAATCATGGACCTTTCACGAAACGTACAAAGTATAATTTACACGTAGGAGTCAAATTACACAAATAATTTTTTATTTGTCATCAATATACAAATTTAAATTCTTGTGGCTAATAATAATGAAAAAATTTAATATTTATTTTCTATACTCCTGAAATAAAGATATATTTTTTATGAAAAAGGTGAATAGATTTAATATCACTTTCTTCGCAAATAGTTCTTCACATACATGTAATGTATGTAATGAACATACATATATATTTTTATTGATTGTATCAGCTCGAAAAGCAGAAAATACATGTCAATATTTAGTATAAAAAAAAATAACTGTGGCAGAAAATGGCATCTTTCTTATATGAATTATAACATACATCTTGAAGACTTGTGATGACATAGAAATAACTATAATAAGAGTAATTAAATAATTATTTTGATTTCACATAGTTGAATACAACTCATTTTGTGCATAAGAGCGTTTAGTTAGTCACTTCCTTAACTGAAAATGACACTTAGATATTGATTGAGGGGTATTCCCTTGAGTAAGGTAATTCAACAGATATATAATATTTTTAGGAAATACATAACGTTATAATGGACAGAATCTTACATGTGAATTAGTCTCTATTGTAGTAATAATTTCTCGTTTCGCGGTATTTAAAACGAAAAATGTCATCAACAGATAATAATGTCATACAAGTTATTTTAAGAATTTCTTTTTAGCGTTGTAAACCAGGAAACTTTTAATTGTGTTTTGGACAGCAAGAAATCTTCAGTGCGTCAACAATATACAATGTATGAACAAGGCAATTCATAAACACCGAAGCGAAGTATGTGGTTCCATCACAGATTCATCTCTATTGAAGAACTGGAGATTTGATCAAATTAACACACGTACACAATGGCGGTAGTGTATATGAATGTGTTTTTCTATAAGGTTAAAATGATGAAGACAGGAAAAGATAACGGCGATGAACATAATTACCCGTACACGAGTAGAAAGCGAATTAAAAGAGCATAACGCAACCGTTTTATTTTAATTATTTCATACAGTGCGCTGGAATTTAGCAAAGGGTACTTGTAAATGATTTTCACTACAGCTCTTTCTACTCAGTCGACCACAAATTACTCATGTCATACGTGCGCATCATATACTAGCCGACATAAGTTAAACGAGAAGGTTGTTTTTCATATTACAATTTCATCGGGAAACACTATCGCCGACTTAGGGTGAAAGTCACATTATATTAGCATTAAGTATAGAAGATTAAAAACCAAAAAATGAAAGTCAATAAATCATTGCGGTGGTGCCATTGCATCAATGGGAAGACGACGATTCGCGAAGAGCAATTGTTTAGGAATTCTACAGCAAACATTAATACTTATGTATTTGATGTCGTAATGATATTTTAGTTACAGTCAACAAACTAATAAATCATGATGATAAGTTTTTTTTCTTCTGTAAGTAATTTGCATACTTGAGTAAATCCCAATATTCATTCACTATTCACAATATGTCCAAGGAAATGTTTGTTTTTGTAAATTCGATTACACTGCCTCTACCAATACCAAGACCAATGATCGATAAACAGATAACAGTTAAAAAAAAATGATTTATTTTTTTTTTGTTATTGCTAGAATTTGGTAAACTAAATGTTCATCGTACAATTAAGTGTAACCATCACACGATCGAGAGTTAACACTAAACATGCACTGAAAATAATGTTTATATTATAATATTCTTAATACAACGCCCTTCCATTAGTAAATCGATGTAGTGTTTCAGCGGCACTTCCGTTGCATATTCCATTTAATTCATCGTCTACGTGGTAATATTACCAAATTAAAATAATGATACTGACCGGCGTAAGAGGTTTTTTGGTTTCACAGCCTACAATATGACTAAATTTGATAGAAAAATTAAATACATGATTACCGTAATAATAATCTCACTACAGGAGAGTGAAAGTTTAAGGTTGTCACGGGTTTCCAATTAAGACAGCTGATGCCACAACCAAGAAGACACGTCTTGTCTATTCTTCCGTTCGGTAATAATTAACTCATCAAATCGGTATACTCTTAACAGTATAACTACTATTGGTGGTTTTTACTGCGCGTCAAATACTCGGCTGTTGACTACGTTGTTTATGTAGATTTTGACAATTATGTAGCATATTACTAGTTCATGACAATTACTATGGTATCAAAACCAGTACGCCCGACCGGCCCATCCTACAGAAAACCAATGGGTATTCGATTATGCAAACGTTTCCTGTGTACTAGCGTTAAAGGCTACATACAATACTTTATGGCATATACGAGTATAACAACAATAATAAAAATCCTTACACGTCATGTGTATGGTGACCGGATGGTCGTACAGCCGTGACGAGACAACAGTCGATCCAATTTAGATTTGCGGTACACCGGAACCGCGGATTGTAACGGCGAAGGTTTTTAATTTTTAAATTTGTTTTTTGTTGTTGATTTCAAATCCGGACCAAGCATTGTCCACCAAATAAACAGATATTAATGGAAAACAAACGCAGCCTACAAATACGCATGCATAGAACACTTGTGCAATTATTTCTATTGAGGTTGTCTAGTAGTAATTTTAATCTATCTACATGTAAATGAGACTATGAAAAGTGTATTTTATATTAAATGCTACTAAAAAAAAATTCAAACAATCGAAAAAGCATGAACAAAGATTATATCAAAACGTTTACAATCATTTGATGCAGTGTATTAATTTGATTCAACTAAGAACTATGATTTTCTACAAAGATAAATACATACATATTTTTTGACTCTAATCATTACATTATTTTAAAAAATCGTTAGTTTATTAAAGCACGAATCACGATTGCCTTGCGTTTTCTGATACCGTGCTATCATGTCACCGTCACCGGGTCAATCGGTGTCTGGTACCGAAGTATATTACGTCACTCCACATTCAAGTACACGTTTTAAGAATACATTTTAAAACTTACTATGATGTAAAACAGATACAATAAAAATAAACCCATACGAATGTGTGATTTATTACAATTTTTCAAAGTTCATAAGAATTTTGTCAATAAATGTCGACATAGAATTAAGAATATAATATTAGCAAAAAGTATTAAAGAAATATAAAGAATACAGTGATAAATATTTATTTATCAAATCGATTTATTCAAACAAAATTTAACTCAAATTTAAAAAATGTTTCAAATAAAATTTTGCGTAACACTATAATTAACTGTTTTTATGAATTGTTAACTCTGAGGCTATGATTTGTAAACATAATGCGCGAATATTTAGTTTGGTTTAATATTAAATAAATCAAAATATTCAATTTATATCATTTTATATAAATTTAAATTTGAATAAATAAAATATTTTTAAAAATTAACCATAACCCGATGCCCTTCAAATAAAAATAAATATTAGTATTACATAAATAAATATGAATTTGATCATAAATGGAATCTCTCACAAGGATATAAATTATATATTAAGTAACAATTTGACCTGGGTAAACAGAAAAATGCAATATATATAAATGCACAAAATTATTTATACAGACCTCAAAGAGCAATAAGTAATTACTAAAAGCGAACTTACATACTAAAAAATTGAGAATTTATTTTTAAAATGATATTGAAATACAATACAGTTTTTAATTAAATATAATAGTTTACTCAAGTCTAATTGTTATCACATAACAATGATACCATACATGTCAGAAAAATAGGCCAATATATTTCTACAGTTAAATTCAAATAATAATTTTTTGAGATCTTGTAGCACTTTAAGTATCTGTATTTATTTTTTCAATTCTTTCGGTGGAAACCCCATTCATAGCCATAAAAGTACTTAATAGTTTATTTTTGTGATTGGTTAGCATAACTGGTTTCCGGTAACTATTTTATGACACCAAAAATGTAAAAAATTACAAGAATCGTGTTAAGAATAAAATATTGTGTTCTCATATGCACATAGTTGTTCATAGTACACATATTCACTTTAACTCCTACACATTTTATTCACCAGTTGTTAAAATCACAAAAATAAGGTGTTATTAAATTTAACAATAATTTTTCAGAAATATTATTTAAAGTAATAAATTAATAAAATACTTTACTTAAAAATAAATAATATAGAACTACTACTGTTTACAAGGCTATGGGAGAAAACACCGCAACCACAAAACTATGCCAATGGGAGCACAATACGCAATGTATTTTTTTTTATTACCAGCAGATTTTTTTTATAATGTTCAACAAGACTTTCTAGGGTGTTAGTGGTAAATATAACCGAAATAAATGAGAAAACTAGTGTGTAGCTATATATAATTACTAGAACTCAGAATTATATGCATTTATACATTTTTTTTGTCACTTTAATAGATCCCAAGTTTGTACAACTTAGTCGTAGGATTATACAGTAGCATAGAAATATTTTTTGTTGTAGTAGGAATAAACCCCTACCCCCACAAACACTTTAACCACAGTTAGATCACATAATGAGATCTAATTTGGTTACCAAGTTTTGAAGTCAATTAATAAACATTTGTACTCGCTAATGGTGTGTCTGGAATAACTTAGTTGAAATGATATTTATTAATAAGTAATAAAAATAGTGAGTGATTAGTAGCAAAAATGCATAAGTATTGATTCAAAGATAAAAATGCATTAAATAATGAATGGATTAAAAAAATAAACAATATTTATTTTAGAATTGATTTAAAAAAACACGTTTTTTATTACATACATAATAATGTAAAGAATTTGGACAGATAACAAAATAACTAGGTAGTACATTTAGCATACCACAATCAATTACCTACTATGGGCAAAGGTGCATAATCAGGTATATGATTTCTGATATTAAAGGACGCATTAAAAAATTATTCAGACATAACGCTTAGGGTTACTTATAAAAGTATTCCAATTCGTTTGAATACGTTTACAGTTATATGGTTCTCAAAATACAATGAATAAGTGTTTTACAGTTATTGTTATACTAATAATATATATTATAATATATATGCAAGCATTCGTTCGACAAAACATCACGTCACACGGTCAATTTCGTTCTATGTGATTGCTCTTCAACATAAGTGGCTTGTAAAAATATGTTTTAAATTTAACGAAAACCTCCTTTAAACGTGAGATCGCTTCGACAGTGGGTATATTTCGTAACAAACTATTAACATTTGTATTACTCATGGTGATATGGACGGTATCAATTTTATGCTGAGAAAAATACTATCGATTCTTTAACAACAGGAATAATACGTACTTTTAATATTATCGAGGAAAATACTATGCTGCAAGCGAACGTTCTACATAGGATTAATATAATTAAAAAATTAAAAATACAGAAAACCAAAATACTGTGCCAGTGTTGTATGTAGTATAAATGGTAATTACATCCCATACAACGTGCAATGCATGAATACTACAAGTTTCGTCATATACAAGTTCATATAGTGACTCATTATAAGTAACACAACATAAAAACTAGTCTTCCTAAATGTTAATTATTTTACCATTATAGCAACAATACCAGTGTATGTTGTAGTTTATTTACATAACATTTTTCTTACAACTAAATACAAAAACCAGACGCAGACATTAACCATATGGACATTTACAGATGTTAAGCAGACAAGTGTGTCGTCAAAGACACATTGACAATTTAGTATTGTTCCCAACATGTCAAACACTTACTCTTATGATCTGTTCTTTGTATTTCGGAGATGATATGGGAACTCTACGAATATCCAAATTCTGTACGAAGTATTCTTTTTCAATAGAAATCATTTTATTAAAGTTACAATGAACAAAAAATTAAACATCGTTTTGGCCAATTGCATATTGTTTGTTTAAAAAACTGTAGTGGTAAAGATAATCAGTCATTTTGTTGCTACGGGAAACACGGTTTATCAAAAAACAAGGTTATTGTCGTGTAATAAGATGACTACGATGGATAGTAGAACAAGACAATATTATTATCATATCCGTAATCATTTACATATAAGGATAGATCAAACATTAATCTTTGACGATTTATTATTTAAAAATTTACGTGGGCTCCAATGATGTCAGTCTATTTAGTAAAACAAGAACAATAAAAATCATGTAGTTAGAAAAGAAAATAAATTTTGTATTAATCAAAACAATAGATGTCAAATAAAAATTGAGTACAGTCGTCGTAGCACATGTAATTTAAAATGAAAATGAACAATAATTTCTTTATCATTAAATTTTCTTTGAGTGATCTATAGACCTTTAAAAACTGGACCGCGTTGAACAATACTGGAGTATTTTAAAATAAGCAACCAATGTAATTATATTGTCCAGGTAAATTTTTAAAAATAGTGTAACACTATAATTGTTACAACGGTCTTCGGAGTTATAGGTTAAAAATCTTTTGATGAATATTTTACTAAGAAAAAAGTTGATTCATCAAAAGTTAACATGAAATAATAGTCATTCACTCGTACACATCAATAAAAAACTGATATAGATGTCATATTATTATCTGAGTATTTTTAAAACAAAAAAAACCATATTACCCCGTGTTATCAATACAAAACATTTTAAAATAATAAAAAAAAAAATTAGATAATACTTAATAGCGTTTCTTGTATAAAATATATACGTAAAAGTAATATTTTTCATATAATTCTAATTAGATGATAATTTTACTTAAAGGTCACTTTTATAGACAGTATAGTTGTATTTCATTAAATTATGAGAAGCAAATATTATTTAAAATAAACTTAAAAATTGTTAGTTTAACAATTTTTAATAATTTAATTAATAATCTAATAATTTACAACAAGTGAACTGATAATTGACAATTGACTAACTAAAGCATTTTGCGCACAATGGACCAACAGGTCTGAGTGCATGGGCATTATGTCCACCTCGATAATAACTAAAACTAAAACATTTTATAATCAATCCTTAAGAAATTCAGTAATATATAAAAATTGAGTATTTCAATCCATGAACTATAAATTTGACGAATTATTAAAAACTAATAAATTCAGATTACAACGATGAGCGATCGGTGAACAATGTTTAAAAGAAGAATTATTCAATAACGTGTTACTATACAAATTAAGGACAGTTAAGCAGAATATAGTGTTATTTAGGCTATCTAGTAATGATTTTTAAATGACTTATGAATGACGAAGAATAATATTTTTTTAATGCTATTATCTATGCCATTAAGATTGTTCAGAGATCAGCTTATAACTTTCAGCTGATCTCTGAACAATACGCCAATTGCATATTTATTCTCGTATAGTTTTTTTTTTCAAATAAAATAATATTTATTAGAAATTTAAATAAAACAGAAATAAAAAATTATATATTAAGTTAAGTTTGTTTATCTTTTACTTTTAAAAATAAATAATTTTACAAAATATAAGTTTAAAATTATTTTAAAAACAATATTGTTTATATTGTATAATATCAATCTAAATATATAAATATAAATGATTATATTAATCTAGTTTATTAGTAAATTTAAATAAAAAATAATTTTACGCAATCGACTCGGGTTTTATATAATTTAATGGCGTTCTCTTGAATTTTATTCATCATAAACGTATTGAACAGTAGCAGCTAAATATATTTGCGACTTGCCTTGTATAATAGATCAAATCTACCATGTAATCTTAGTAAAAACATAATTAAATTTTTAAAAATTATCAACGTTTGACAAAATATCTAGATACTTCTTTCCACGCTGTAACCTTTCAAAACAAATCGTTTAAAATGGAACAGTCAGCATAATTCTTTTTTATTTGTTAAAACATCTGGTATTCTATCCAATATTGCATTAAATTGAAGAATTGTAAGTCTATATGGGTAAGACTTAGGCCTCAATAATGTTGTATAATCACTCTTTTAGCAAATACACTATCATTTTAAGCACATTTGCAAAAAATGGTTCGTTTTAAATACATTATTATTTAAGCTACAATTTTTATTAAAGTGTTACACGTTGTTAGGCTTGTCAAAATTTTCCAAATTTACAATGGTCTTTGTAGACATTTTAAATCGTTTATTTGTGTTTCAAATAGATTTGTTTTTCAAACGTGTTTTTAATTACACTGATTTTTATTAATTTTAAGGATAAAGCTAACTATTTTATAAGAATATTATATAGTTATATATGCAACTAAAAATGTGCAAAATTAATATTCGTCATAATATATCTCTCATTAGTCACCTAAATTGTGTTAACATATAGGTGGAAGTCAATAGATAACTTTATAAGATTATACTTTTTTTAATAGAAGTACGAATGATGTAAGTTCTTTCAGCCAGCAATCAAACACATTAATCACGAGAAAGCATTTGTTCCGGCGTCCATGGCTAAGGCTGCACGTAACCAATATGCGTTACACGTTAAAAAGTGTTGTCCATTGTTGATGTATACAAGTAAGCGAAAAAATGAATAATAAAAAAACCGTATATGATTGAATCTCTCTAGCTTGCAGGTATTGCTTATTATTACTATCATCATCATCATAATACACAAAAAAAAAAACAATGTAAAAATATTATGAGCATAGTCTTTTGGGTAAATATAAAGCCTGGCCGTTGTAAAATATCATTTGTCACGGTTGTCCGGATCTCCACTGTTGAACAGTAGGAGGATGCAAGTACACATAGTAAATCATATAAACATATTGCAGGCCGTTAACCTCTTTTCAAGTGTTCATAAACCGCGATAGTTTCGACCAATAATAACTGACCGTAGATTTTTACATTATAATGTTTCATTATTATAGGCCGTTTAAATTAAAAATTACTTTAGTTAAACATAGTAGTCTGAAAACTAAAATCATATGCTAGATATTAAGTTATAAATAACAACGTTACCCCCCTGAGCGACTACTCATTTTAATTTTAATATTCACAATACATAAAAATATCATAAAATGTGTTCCACATTGATATAAATTATTAAAATAGACCGTTGTAAAATAAGAGATGGTTATGACACGTATTTTAAAGTGAAACATTTAATCACTACAAACAAAATTTGGAGAAAGGTTTAATAAAAACGCGTACTGAAATCCAAATTCAAAACTATAATCTAATACAATTATCCACAAATAGCACAATAGTTTATAATTAATAAAAAAAGAAAATAATTAAACAATAATAAGTATACTTTTATAGCTTCGTCCCCACTAAATAACTGAATTAGTTTCGGGGAGTGGGGGGAGTTAAAACACAAGAACCCTTACTCTAAATACGCCACTGATAATCAATGACATTTAACATTGGTTTCATATGCTATTGAAAAATTATAGTTTTTGGTATACGTACAAGTTAAGCGTATACCAAAGATGTTGAACAAAAAGATCTAGAAAAAGTAGAATGTTCAGAGGTTGTTGCCATGCATACTCTGTTGACAACAAAAAGACAGTAAATTCGTTGTGCGCGTTAAAATGATATGGCACTTCGAAGTATATGTCCAAACCTCAATGTCATTGACCACTGTACTTGATGAATGACACCGTATCATATCCATGGAAACTAAATCTTATTGTACAATCAATTGGCCAAGAATTAAAAAAAATATAAAAAAATTGTGATAGAAAATCGATAGTCATAGAAGGCGAGACAAACAATAACATAAATAATAAAAAAATGATGCATATAATTTTTTTTTTTTCTGAGTGAAAGGATGTACCTTTTGCTAATTACTTATTTTTTTAAATAGGTTTAATATAAGAACATCCGTGTTTTATCGTTTTAAATTATTAATTAAAATAGAAAAAATAAATATCAATTCAGTGAAAAAAGAAAAAGCTGAACAATTTGGTTGAGAAAGACGAGTAAACACGAATCATTAATTTATACATTAAAATGATAAAAATAATAGCTAAATACACAATAAGAATCACCGAAGATGAAAATCGTTAAAATTGATTTAATAAAAAAATAGAAGATTTCTATTCACAATAATAAATATTTATTTAATTATTCGATTAATACTCCTTGCCAACATAAATTGGGAAGTCTAAATACAATAAGTTAGATTTTTTCCGATCAATTACACCCACAGTTTCTAATCCTTTGACAACAAAAATATTGTTACGTTTATTGTATACGCTTACTCAACTACTACTTTTGTATAATGATAATTTAATAAGAATCACAGAAAAAATAAAGGACTGAAATGAAAATTATAAACAGCCTGTCTGTCTAAGAGAAAGTACTACAACTTTAACGGAAAATAATTTTTAGTATCAAAAATTTGCAATTAATTTTAGTTTTACGTTCCTAATGGATAATATAGTGTTGTCATTAATTGAATGGTTATTAAGAGAATATATTATATTTTAGGAACAGTAGACTACAATTCATTAAGGTGAACTAATATTACTTCACAAAGTTAAACCCGACAATTAGTCACCACCAGTCATTGTTATATCATATACATTTATGATTAAATAGTTTATAAATATCGATTAAACAAAGTAGTTTTACTATAGTGTTCAAACTTTAAAATTTAAGGGCAATCTTAAGGCCACTAGGATGTTTAAAATACACTTTGTACAAAGTACATATTCTTACGTTCTGATCATATTTTAAACAGTTTTATAAACTGTTTAAATTGCATATTTATTCTCGTATAGTTTTTTTTTTCAAATAAAATAATATTTATTAGAAATTTAAATAAAACAGAAATAAAAAATTATATATTAAGTTAAGTTTGTTTATCTTTTACTTTTAAAAATAAATAATTTTACAAAATATAAGTTTAAAATTATTTTAAAAACAATATTGTTTATATTGTATAATATCAATCTAAATATATAAATATAAATGATTATATTAATCTAGTTTATTAGTAAATTTAAATAAAAAATAATTTTACGCAATCGACTCGGGTTTTATATAATTTAATGGCGTTCTCTTGAATTTTATTCATCATAAACGTATTGAACAGTAGCAGCTAAATATATTTGCGACTTGCCTTGTATAATAGATCAAATCTACCATGTAATCTTAGTAAAAACATAATTAAATTTTTAAAAATTATCAACGTTTGACAAAATATCTAGATACTTCTTTCCACGCTGTAACCTTTCAAAACAAATCGTTTAAAATGGAACAGTCAGCATAATTCTTTTTTATTTGTTAAAACATCTGGTATTCTATCCNAGGCTAATATTGAATATCACAAATATTTTCTGAATTTTTAGGGGGACTAATTGTTAGCTGAAGAGAATTAAATACCCGACAGTCAATTACACCTACAAATGTAAACGTTGATATAAAAAAATGAAACGGTGAAATATCTAAAAAATTTACACTCGAAAAACATTTATTTCATGGACCTCAAGAGTGTCGTTGATTTTAGTTTTAACAAGAAATTATTTAATTTTTACAATTGAGATAATAAAAATTTAACTATTAATACGTAAACTTTCAACAATGTAGAAAAAATTATTTTACTGAAATTACATTAAAACCAACAAGTACTTAAAAAAAAAAATTTTCAATGAAAAATAAAAATGTTTCTTTGTTAAATATAATACTGTATCATATTGTGCACAAGGTGCATAGTAGTCTAACTAATCTATACTAAACAGTAACGGAATGAAAAATACTGGATTCATACGATTTTAAAATCATATTTTCTGGAGTGTCGATCATCTAAACTTTCTCTTTCTATTAAAATAAAATACAATAAAACAACTTAAGTGGGTAGAGGTAAACGCGCAACAATATTATATATTGTTCCTATTTTTTAACAATATACCAAGGTAAAATTATGTTTCATTTATGACTATGACACAAGATAGTGATAGTTTTTGACTATGAAGTTATTTACAATATAAAGAGAGTGTTAAAATTATATTTTTTATTATATCTGTATAACACCATATACATATAGATTTTCATAACTATAGCCACATTATTTAAATTTTTTTACATGATTTTATGATTATGAATATAAAAACCAGAAATAACTGTTTAAAAAGTCTACAGTGTATAAATATTAATCTTTAATGAATCTTAACACACAATTCTTTTGACCTTTGATGATAAACCCTTAGTATCATCATTTATTATTTATAATCTAAAATTACGATAGAACATAATTACGAAGTTAGAATTTAAAAACAAAAATGTTATCACTGTTTTTTGAGAGAAGTCTTAAAAAAACATTGAAAAATAAATAAATAATTTATGTTATATTTTTTCTATATTAATTGTATAAATTCAAAGGTGCATTAAAGAGGAGCTAGAGAACTTTAAACTCCTCAAAATTTGTCTCCAGAATTTTTTTAAACATATACGTATGTTGTTTATAGTTTTATAACACATACAATATTTTTTTGTTTTTAGGAAAGTTATGACAAGATTTCAAAGGAGTTTAAAGATCACTAACCCCTCCTAAAATAGCTCCTATTTATCTATTATACAGGCATAGCCAATCAAAACCTACAATTGTTATAATTTTTTTAATTTAATTATCTGTGGTTTTAACACTATGTATTTTACCAAGCTTTGCAAAACTGAGCATCAGCTTATTAGTATACATGAGTAACATTTATAATTATAATAAACATATACTTTGTTACTATTATGTATATATCTTTATATTCTATTCATTCATTTCAACTAAATCGTTATCCAATGTCCTTTGCTGACGAAGGAAGTATTAAATAAAAACAATTTATTTATTTAAAATTTAAACATGTTACATTTTTTGAATTGATGTCTATAAAGTACATCAATTCAAAAAAATATTCATTATTCTAGATACTTGACTATTAATTAGTATTATTTATAAAATATCTTGTTAAGAAATAAGTATAAATTTTTTTTTTTTTTTTGACACCTAAAATTTTATTTTATAAACACATTTTATTTGCACTTCTCAAAATAAAAAGAAAGCTTTTTCATACATTATATTCAACTATTATGAGATTGTTTGTTACTCAAATATTTCTTGCATAATTACAATATTAAGACATTTTCTTTTTAAAATTCTAAAAGAAAAATTATTTACATTAAAATTTAATTAAGTTTACTTATTTAATAAAGTTGAATTGTCAAATAATAAATCAGTTTTAACACTTTCTATTTCCCAAACTTAACTTAATATTTAAATTGTCAAATAATGTTTTTACAAAATATTGCGGTTTTATTTTAAAAGTAATCCTCAATTTAAAATCCTGCTATAGTAGATTAAAGTATTTTTAGGAAAATGGAAACACTAATTTAAATCAGAACGATACAATGAGTCACTCCTAAGTGCAACCGGAAACCAAATTTACGTCATGACCTTCACAATACACTAACTTCTATTACATTTTTTGTATTATCATTATATGATAATTGTGTTCTAGCAGCATACAATTGATTTTATATAACATATTATATATTTGACGATTACTGTAGATAAAAAAATTTAGTGTAAATAAATTCGTTACAATGTTAATTGTGACAGTAGTAGATCGAAATTTTTTTTTTTAAACAAATTAAAACGATTTTATTGTGATATATTATTTTTTTAGGACATTCTAAGGCAAAACTAAATTTTTTTTTTTTTGAGATATGATATTGAAAGGATTGAGCAATATGGTATTCATAAAATTTTTCTGTTTACAGAGATAATAAAAAAAATTGAATATGCTCATTAATGTAATTAATTTGATAATGCTAGATAAATAAGTAGTGTTTTTATTAATATAAAACTCCGTACATTCGCCTTAAATTAAATAAAGATATTTTCCAAGAGTAATATTTTTTATCATTCACTGATAAAATGTTAATTTTAATACATTTTAATTATCTAAAATAAAATAATCAATAATAAGAGTGAAATACAATCGAAAATATAAGAAATATAAAATTTCCACTACATTTATAAAAATGTTCAAATCAATAAAAATTTTAAAAAATTACTCAGTTCATATAATAAAAGAATTACAGTTAAATAGGTATCTGACTCATAGGTCTTTCTTATACATTCATTAAGTGTAATAATACTAGAACTATTTCTAACAGTAAATTGCTGATATTGCTTAACAGGCGTATTTTACATTTATCACTGCAACAATAGTTATAAAGTGAAAAAAAAACTTTAGAATTTTGATTATTTGTGTATAAAGATATTTATGAAGCCAAATCGACATCCTTGGCCCAGATCACAGATCGACAAATAATTATCATTACGTTAAAATTAATGGACACTGTGATACATGTATTGGTAGTATGGTGAATATTAATTTCGTATAATAATGATACGCGCAATTATTATACAACGATATCTAATCAAGACTTGCATTGTTACTAGTAATATATTGTTATATTAATTTAGATCGTACTGGTCATTATTATCGTACCCGTTTGAAGTTATATTATAGATACAACAACAGTAACAACAACGATATTTATTAAGTATTATAGTAATTGTACTAATAACATTAACTGGGCTTTCACCTTATGGCGTAAAAAATTAAACTAACAAGAAAAAAACTAATGACTTCGACACAAAAATATGTATTTTTTCACCCAGAATCTCTATAAAAATATATTTAATTAAAGTGATTTATTGTATAATAAATATTTGAATGAACTTTAATGTATGAATAATATAGCTTTTCTACCAATGATAATTCATACCTTATTCGCACCAGTTCAAGGTTCGGCGGTTTTATCCACGTCGTTTTTCGTGGTGTCATTTGCGACAAATCTGTTATTCTTGAGTTTGTCAGATGACGATATCGACAATTTTAGCTGGCAACAAAAAATTACGAACCACAATCATAGTAACGATAACATTAATAACTACAATTAAACACTTAATATTACACTGAAATTTTAATAACATAACCCGCACGCAAATAATAACACTATAAAAATCGGACACTTATTCGAGAGGAAATAAAATTGATAGTTTGGATAAATTAATAAAAAATAATATTGACATCTACTACATACACCACACTAAAACTATAAACTAGCTATGACTTATATGAACATTGTACATTACAGTAGTATGTGCAAGCTGATAACACAATATCGTCGTGGTAGCTGACTGCGTGATTACCAAACAGCAGTAGCAGCAGAGGTAGTAGTAGTCGTCTATGGTAGTAAACATAAAACGTAATTTTGCGCACGCACACACACACTAACACCACGCGGGGTCAAACAATACTATTTGTATATGAACAAAAACTGAGTACACTAACACACTCCTATGGTTAGTAGTGGTAGTAAATACCGTAAATTTGGTTGGCCACATTGAAATAACTATTGCAGTGTAGCCGAAATTCAAAATATAGTGATAAGAGAAACAGTGCTGCCCTTTCTATCGAAAGTTATGTATTATTAATTAGAATTTACTGCCTACTGTCCCTATACTAAATGCTAATAAATAGGTTCACTTACTTTGGTGAAATTCACATAGTACATAAAAGGATTGTATACAAATTTATATCTTTTAGCACTTTTAGATTCATTCTTCTGATTTTTAACAATTATAAAAGAAGCTACAAAATGGATTTTAATTATTCATTTTAACAAAATTATAAATACATTTGCTTGTTTATATAATATATCAACGTGCTTCAGAAATGAAAAATCGAATTATTTTTTATCAATTTAACTAATTTTTTGAAAACAATTATTACAATCGTAGACTTTTATCGAACGTAATATTAATCTGTTATAAAAAAAATGTTATACATTTTATTTTTAATTTTGTTTGAAGTAGCCATTTTTTAGTTTTTCTAAGAAATATTTTTGAAAAGCTATGATTTTTTTGTACAAATACTAATTACAGTAATTTTTATTTTTGAATAAAATTGGGATTCATATACTTAGTTTCTTACGATCAACTATTTAAGGTACTTAATTATACATTAAGGTTTTAATTAATTTTAATTAAGGTGAAAAAACATTAATAAAAATAATTATTTTATTTGTGTACAAATTTCGATTTAATTATGAATTTGACTAATTATTTGTAAGGAAATATTTTTTTTTGGAATTTTAGACTTTTAATTTCAATGTTCACTCTCGCCTCTGTCTCTTGATTAATTATTATATCATAAATTAAAATAAAACGTCATTCTTTCTCCAAAAATATTGGCTCTAAAAAGTTAAATTTTACATAGTTAACTCATTATTTCAATTCTAAAAAACTAATAAATTTTGATAATTAGTCACGATTTTGTAATTTGAATACTATTATAACGAGTACTTGCGCTTTAAATACTCATATGTAATCAATTTGTCCTAATTATTTAACTACGTATACTTAAAATAATGTGACAGTAGTAATAATAATTATTACAGTTTAGATTTTAGTCATTGTACTGAATCATATTGATTAAAATTTTAATTCTCTTCTTCCAAAAAAAAATCTATGTATAAATGTAAAATTTCAATTTAGTTAGAATTATGTTAAATTAATATTTTAGAATAATTTTAAGAAATTTATTTGTTATACAGAGTTGTATATTATATATTATACATTCGTGTTGACAACTTTTAATATACTAAGATAAGTAAGTGGAACTATTGAGTATTTTTAATCTTCGTATAGGAAAGAGGATTGTGAGAAATTATCGTCAGAGTCACTTGGACAATCTATGACTATTATATGCCCTTGATGATTAATATACGAGCAGCCGTGTTGTCTATAATACTCTTCAATAAACGCACATGTACAAATATCAATATCCTCTACTGAATCAAAATGCTGATCTGCTTCATATTTCCGACGTTTTTCAATTTCTTTTTCGTAATTAGAATAAAATAGGAAATCTTTCGCAGGAAATGGTTTCAGATTCGGATCTGACTTTCGTTTTTGTTGTACTGTTAATGAAGTCATATAATTTGGTCCCGTAGTAGAAACTTTTTTAGCTGACTTCATATTTGAATTACACAGAATTCGCGGATCTTTGAAGTTATCTCTGTATTCGGTAGACGTAGCTGCTCCACTATATTTTACTTGATAATTACGAAACGACTTATTTTTAGACGGCGCCTTCAGTTTTTTTTTACTGAAACTTATCTTGGCTAAATTTTTTGACTTTGCTTTTATATGTCGTCGTTCTCTCAACAAATGACATATGTTACTTTCACATTCGTATTCTGGGTCGTCTAGTTTCCAGTTAATTTCATCGATAAGATTTGCAACAATTTGTACCTTGTCGCCCATTGTGTTCTCGTGACTGTTAATAGACTTCGCTTCCTCCTGCAATCTAACAAATTCGTTGACTGCATCATAGTAATTTTCTTTGAGATTATCGTAAGTAGAAGGTTCATACATTGGACACATTGATAGATGCCTTGTTCTCGACCGAGGCCAAGATCGTTTAGAAGTACGTTTTGAATGATTTGTTATAGGCTTCACATATTCTCGATCTACAGTAGTCGATTTAATTGTTTTGTGTTTTTTACTTGATTTTGAGTTTGCCACATTATCGTTCTCTTTGTTCTTTTCATTCGCAGATTTTGATGAATTTTTCAGGTGGATAATCTTTTCTTTAAGCACGTCATCATTCGATAAAGTCTGTTTTTGATTTTCAATGTATGTATTGAGAGCTTCTCGCATTGTGTCTAGTGTATGCGTGACTTCAATTAACAAATTGTTTAGATCGTTAGATTTTGCATCTGTAGAATTATGTTTATCTGTTGCTAAAAATTTGCGTGGTTTTATTAATTGTGACCTAGTGCTAGTTTGATCGACGACTTTTTCCTTATCGGTATTTTTACTAAGGTTATCCAAATAAGAATTTTGTACTATATCTTTTGGTTCAAGTTCAGTTTCATTATTTTGAGATTTACTATTTTCTGAAAAATTATATAACAGTGATTCTTGAGATTTATCATCAGTTAAAATGCTCGCTACTTCAGAAACTATGTCAGTTTTAGATATATTTGTGTTAGAACTTGTGATAGTTTCCATGGGATCCACTAAGCTATCATATTTTGAATTTAAATATTCTTCTTTTTCAAATGTAGATTGTGTTGAATTTATGTTGACCGTTTAAACTGTTATACAGTGTTTATCTTATCTATTAAATTAAGATATAAATTTAGCGAAAAATAATAAATTCACCTAATAAGTTACAAACTTCAAAATCAAGGGGTTATTTAGAAATTCAAAATGAATGATCACAAATAAAAATTTTAATTTACAAGCTACTAGAATAAATTTTTTATTCATTTTTGAGTCGATTACGAGTAAAAATTCAATAAAATTTTTATATCAGCATAGCATGAACAATGGAGGGCACATATTTGATGACTCCTAAATACGTCACTTTTTATAATAATAATTTTAGGAAGTTTAATTAATGGTTTACGTGTGTATAATTTATTTTACCAGCGAAAGAAATACAGAAAAACTTTGATTACTCACCGTATCACTTATTAAACTATTGCAATAGTAGAATTATAAAATAAATATTATAACTTTTAATAAAAAAAAATCTTTAATTATTACCAGTGCTTATCCAGAATTTTTCAGCTAAAAGGAAGCTGTTTAATTTCAAAAAAACAAATTTAGCGGCGACTTTTTTTTATCTTAAATGTTAATTTAACACGGAATTTAGTCTCCTAAATACATCATTATTTCTTCTTTAAGTGTTCAAAAAATAATGAAATAGTTCGATTGTTATAAAGAATAAAAACCTTTTTCATTAGTAAGTGAATCCTCTTTATAACAATAACATAAATTAATAGCAGATAATTTATCAAATAAAAAAAAAAATGAAATAAATTCCAATGTCGGTATTTAAAAGGTATTACTCTTAATATTTTCTTACTTGAGACAAGTTTCATTTTATAGAGAAATACTAATTTGTGAATTATTTATAATTTGAAAGTTAAGTGTTTTATAGATTAAGTGTATCCATAGAAAATAAATGGCATTTTATTTTTATAAATATTGATGCCAACTATATAAAATTATAACATATTCTACAAAATAATGCAATAATAATTAATGTAAATTTAATATAAATTAATGTATTTATAAATACACACATATATACATAATCAAATAGTTGTGTTAAACTTAGATTTCCATTAATCTGTCCATAGCAGTAAGAACTTCATTGTAATGTTTCCCTAAAAATGACAAAAAATTTAAATGTTAGTACTTAAAAAAATATTTTCAACATAATTACCTCCAGGAGGGACTTTAAAGTTTCCACTAATTAAACAATCTTTAAGCTCACATCCAGCACTGATGATAGCATCATGACATATTATACAATTATGAAGTACACATCTAAACATTAATTTAAAAATACATATATATAAATTTTTCGTCATACAATTATGGTTATATAAAAATTACATAACAAATACAAAAATATACATTGAGTTTATTGTATTTAGATGTCTGATGTTAACTTAATTATTATAGTAAAGAGTAATTGTTAGTAGTTTACCAACCTCTCTTCAATTATGACTCCATTCATCAAAATACAGTCAGTTAATCTTGTTTTTGAATTAATTGTACATCGTGCACCTATACTACTATTTTTTATAGACGTTTTTTCCATTATTTTAGTATTTGGACCAACAAAACATGATTCCTTATCTAACTGATTAGACAAAATATCGGCTTCGGAAGATATTTTGTCTTTTTCATTACCTATGTCTATACTTAATTTAGATATCTAAAAATAAGAGATATTTATAACATCAAAATATTTTTTTGGTTGTAAATATATGTGATTTATTTTGAAATAATAGGGTTTTTATATGTTGCAAACTCATAAGTTTTTTTAACAATGAAACTTTTATTATCAAATGGTTATAGTATTATAAAAACTACATTTCTTAAATTAAAAATAAATAATATTTATTTTAATAATGCACACAATTAGGACAAATACCAACAGACCTGTATAGATGTAAATTATGTTTATTTTTTTTAAAAATCCATCATCTTAAAATGAATGTCATAAGATTTAGCTCATACCACTAAGAAATATATCAAATGATATTAGGGTTATTGACATATTAGGTCGCCTCAAACTGATAATATAAGATTTATATTAATTAGTAAATAACAGTTATGATTGCAAAGTTAATAATGAAGGATCAACACTATTACAATGGTTGTTATATAATTTGATAAACACATATACCTATAAATTAATTTATAACATTTAAAATGAAAACTAAGGTGTAGAGTAGTTAAGGGACAGATAATGGTATTGCTTAAACTATGTTCAATTTTTTAATGTATAACATAATGGAGGACTTTGGGTAATTAATTTTAATTAATTAAAAAATTATATTTTATGAAATTTATTGAAAGTAATAATTGTGCATAATTAAATATTATGTTCTTAATCGTTTATATAGATATTTATCTAATAATTCTGTTGTGAATTCGCATTCTATAATGGAAATTTTAGAAAAAGAATGGTATTAATCTAGCCCTAAACTAAACTATCATTAAACTAGTGTATTAAATTGAGTACTAACAATTTTATTAATTTTATAATAATCATATAATGTGTTAGCTCGCATGCCAATGTTAGAGTCCATTATATATGCATAACATTTAATTAGGTCTTCTGAATTGATTGTATTTTTTAAAAAAGTCATTGAATGAATATTATATTCAATATTGGATTCTCTTGACATTGTAAAAATATTTGTTTTTACATCATCATTATCATCATGGTTTATTTCATTTGAATTTTTTCTATAAGTGCTTTGCTTGGATAATTGTTTTTTTACAACAAATGGAAGCAGCTCACCTTTTAAAGTTGACATGTTCCTTAAAAGTTTTCATTCATTGATAAAAAAATAATAGTAGTAATAAAAAAATTGATTAATAAAGATTTATAATAAATTTGATACTAACTTATCGCTAACAAGATAATTTATTATCCATCGTTTCATAATATATAAATGAGCATCTAATAATTTGGAGCTAAGTCTAATGTTAGAACATTTATTTAACAATGCTTTACTTAATGGCATAGTTTCTTCAAAATCTGAAGCTGATGCCATCAATAGAATTCTATTTGTTTTTGAATCATACCCAATTATATCTTTTTCTATTAAAAAAAAGAATACATTTTAATAATGTATTTTATAAGTGTATAATTAAGAGGCAAAACATATAACATAATTCATTGAAATCTTATAATGATAAATTTTTATGGTTACATTATTTATTAACATAATAGTTATAAATTTTGATAAATGACATTACCTATTTTATTTTTTGATTTGGGCCCGGGTATAACAAAATCATGTTTTTCATTTTGTAATGGTGAAAAGTATAAAGACACTAATGAAGCATTGTGTTTTCTATACAGGTTCAGTACTTCATGTAAATCAGTATCAGTTATGAAGTCACAGCTCAAAACAATTATATCGGTCTGTTTTACCAATAAAAAGTAAATACAAAAAAATGTATGCATATGATAAATATATATTTTTTCTTACTGTGATATAATCAGCTATGTGTCTTAAAGAGTCTGCCGTTCCCCAATCATCATCTGATGGAATCGGAACAAAATTAATACTCATTTCTAAACCAAGTCGATCTACTTCTTCTTGTATATCACTGGAATAACTGTCTGGTACAATAATTTTTGTTTCTATATAATTTATCAAGTATTATTACATTAAATATATTATCGTATTAAAATCACTGATACTAAAAATATAGGCAATTTAACCAAAAATCATTGCATTATCAAAATTAAGGTTCATCAATAATTGCTTAAAAAAAGTTTCTTTTTGATAATGTTTATTAATAATCAATTTTAGTGTTGTTAAGGTTATTTTTTAATTAAACAAGTCAACAAAATAAATGTATTATTTTATTTAGTTTAATAATTATTTCTATTTCAAAGAACAAACACACGATTAAATCCAATTAAATTAAAAAATATCTTTTATTTTTCTTAAATTAAAAATAAATATATGTTTTTTGTGTAATGAAAAACCTATGTATAAGTCTACAAAATTATGAAAAAACGTCAACAAATAATTGCTTTTAGTTATTTTTCAACCTTTATACATCAGACTTCATTTATTGCAATTTTCATAGAAATAATCATTACTTAGAATCATACANAGTTTTCATACAAATAATCATTACTTAGAATCATACAAAATATTATGAGTAAGTTAGTATGCAATAATTTATTATTTTATTTTCATGATAGTTATTAAGCAAAATTATATTTATTAATTATTAATCAAGTATGTAAGCTTCATTTGTTTAGATCAGTATTACAGTCAGGTTTAGGTTAGCTTAAAATGTTTTTAAATTCTAAGTCAACCTTATCAAATTTTACAAATATATGATTATGGAAATGAAGTACATTTGTAAAAAATAAGGCAAGTATTTAACTTTTAGAAATATAATAAGTAAAATTATTATGAGTGCTTTATAAGGTCAGACTTTGAGTTTTAAAGCTCCAAGGTAATTGCTAAATTAGAGCTCTTCATTCAGTGTTATATAAAGAAATTTGTTATGGGACAATTCCGTATAATTTTCATAATATAGAGTAATGGAAAGATTCACTCTTCCTATTTCTGCCACTGCCATAATTTTATTTCAATTGAGATGAATTCTGGACCCCAATGCCCCTTCATAAATAAACCATCATCACTCTTACATATTTTATTAAATAAAAAAAGTGTAGTATATCTATTGCAAAATAGGAATTTTATTAGCTAATGTATCAAAATGGTCCCATAAAATTTAGTATCTTTGTCAGTCTCCTTGTATGCCTTTCTTGGGAGAAATGTGACCCTGATGTTTAGTTACACATAATAATATATTCAAACAATCACATATTGACTGAATACTATTATACTTTAACCTTTGAATCCAGAACTTTCAAGTAGTTTTAAGGGATAGTAGATCATTGGTTTATTACCGACTGGTAATAAACATTTGGGTTTCGTGACTGTCATTTCTGGTATTCGTGATCCTTTCCCTGCAGCCATTATAACAGTTTGAAATTCTAACCAGTTTTGCATTTTAAAATATATCAGTAACTACAATAAACTCTTAGATAAGTTATGGGAAAAAAAATTTTATAAGAAAGTAACTTAATATTAAAAAAGAATTCAACTGTATTAATACAAATAAGATACGCAAACAAATTACGAAACTATGTAAACTAATTCACTATATATATCATTCTAAGCACGTGATAACACATATCTTGTTATCATAGTATTCCAGCAGCAGCTGATGAAGTCATTCCAGTCGTCACGCTAATGTACTTTACTACGTTTTGTTCAGTAGACGGGTGGATCAAGGGGAAACGATTACCTTAGCGTCAGTGTTTCCATATAAAGAATTATTTTGTAATTACCTTACACATTTTATCAGGAGTATTTTTATAACTTCTATCATTTTTATTATTTTTGTAAAATTATTTAAAATGGAAATGAAAACACTTATTAGATGAACAATTTAAATGATTAAAAAGACTGTGGAGTTGTAACTTGAGACTCTAATCGTAATAGTATAAATTTTCTGCGGGAATTGTAAAGTATTAAAAATACCGTACGTAGGGAACACCGTACTTAGTTGCACCTTTTCAGAGTTCTGAACAATGAACAATCAGGGAAGAGAGAAAGCCCTACCAGTTCCACTGCCTTCTCCATCAAACATTCGATAGTAATCGTATACTAGTATTGTTTAGATAATCGTTGTTCAAATTTCTAAGTAGTAAAAACACCTAAACGAATAAATATGAAGTTTGATTGTTCGTGATATTTCTTACATGTCGACCTAGTAGATCAGCTACTTTGGTCTATGCTCGCGGCCGCTTCTTATCCAGTACATTTGTCATTATGATTATTGCAGGGTGATGATTGAGGTCAAAAACCTCTAAGTTGATGGTTCAAGGTTCTTCCTGGGTATGAAATTAACCAGTTAAATTCTACTTAAAAGTAGTTTTTCTTTGATAAAAAAACTTACAACCTATCTAAACTGGCGCACCAAGTATTACCAAGGCGTTCCGGTAACGTCCATCATGATGGTCGACCTCTTATTGATGATAATATGATAGCAATCTGGCATGAAAATGACCAATATTCATTTGAAGACTCTGACCGTTTTGAAGAGGATTCATTGTGTACGTGGAGCAGCGAGCCTGAGTCTGCATGTATTAATTGGAGAGGATGGAGGAAACCAACAGAACAGAATAATGAAGATGGTTAGTATATAGAATATTTAATAAATATAAAATATAACATAAGATTATTATTTTATTTGATTGTTTTTATTTAGTGTAAATATTTCTAAGATATATATTTATCCAAGGCTTTTGAAAATTTATTGTCTAATGAAATTATATATTTCTCTTGAATTCTATTTCAATAGATCTTTTATCCAATTCTATTATGAAAATGTTTAAATCATTTTTATATTTTACATATTATGTTATGAATTAACTGATTAATCTTTTTTTTATATTTAATATTATTAATCATTTATTTTAAATTACAATTAAAAGTTCTAGTACAAGTAAAAGGAAAATTATTTTTAAGTTTTATTTACAATGGATAGGCAATTGTTTTAATTTTATATTTAAATACTACTTTTTCTATTTAATTTCTATTAAATATTATATGAAGAGTGTTAGTTGTTTATGCTGTATAATTTACTAAGTTACTAGACCCAAAATAATTTTAAAAAATCATTATAACTAGACTAATTTTTATTAATATTAGTAACCCTTTTAATTAGTTTTTATGTATTTAAACCAAAAAAATCAACAAATTTCCAAGATTATGACAAATATCTGTATTAAAAAAATTAACTGTCAATTTTAGAGATGATAATTATTATTTTGAAAAATTTTTGTGATATCAGCCTCTTAATGTATTACTTTTTTTTAATTTTCAGAACCAAAAAATGATGTAAAACCATTAGTTGAATTAGCTGCTCAATGTGTAGCCCTATATATACCTTATGAACTAGTAGAGCAAGAATATCCACCTGTACCTGAAGAATTACAGCTCCGTATAGCCTTTTGGAGTTTTCCTGATAGTGAAGATGATATTCGGTTATATTCATGTTTAGCTAATTCAAATTCTGATGAGTTTTTACGTGGTCAAAACTTGTATACTTCTAATACTATAAAGGATTCTGTACAAATTGGTTTCCATTTAAGTGCTAATGTTCATCATGGTGGTCGTAGTATATTTAATGTCGCTATTACATTTGATAGAAAAAAAATAACATCATGTAATTGTACATGTGAACCAATGTCATATTGGTGTTGTCACGTAGTAGCAGTTTGTTTACATAGAATTTATTGTGTAAGCTTTTATTTATATAAAGAAATTAACAATACTTAAATATTAGTGATTGATTAACTGTTTATTTTTAGCCTGATCAAGTTTGTTTAAGGGCACCTGTTAGTGAAAGTTTATCTCGTTTAGAACGAGATCAATTACAAAAATTTGCACAATATCTAATTAGCGAATTACCCCAACAAATATTACCTGCTGCACAACGTTTACTTGATTCACTATTGTCTTCTCAACCAACAGCTATTAATTCTGTATGAAAATTAACTAACTATGTTGAATTAAATTCCATGTCAATTATTATTATTTTTTTGATCTAGACAAGTGGTGCACCAGATCCAACTGCAGGAGCATCAATAAATGAACAAACTACTTGGTTTTTGGATGAAAAAACATTGCACAATAATATTAAGAAAAGTTTAATAAAATTTTGTGTTCCTTCTCCATTAGTTATTAGGTATTTTCAAAAGTATGTGTAAAATTATTTATATTTATGTTTATTTTCCTTATACATTTTAGTGATGTTAATATTTTATCATTATCTGTGCCTCCTGCTACTGCTGAGTGGTCAAATTTATTACGCCCTTTAAGGGGCCGTGAGCCTGAAGGGTTATGGAATCTTGTATCAATTGTTAGAGAAATGTTTCGAAGAAATGATGAAAATGCATTACATCTTTTAGAAGTCTTAACTGAAGAAGCTGTAGCATGTGATCAAGTAATTTGTTAAATAATTATTTTAAATGATGATTTTGTACATTTTTATTTATTTTATAGATTATGATTTGGTGGTTCAATACTAGAGTTGCTCTACATGGTGGTGGACCTAGTGGAGGAAGTAAACATAGTGGCCCAGCTGGTAATACTAATACAGCTTCTCATGCTTGTGCTTTGCTTTGTGACGAAATGGTTACCTTATGGCGTTTGGCTGCATTAAACCCTAGTATTTCACCTGATCATCGAGTTTCACTAAAAATTAAGTTTCAAGATTGGCAAGGAAAAATATTTTCAAGAGTAAGATTTTAATTCTATATTTATTTTAAAAGCCAATATTATTCCAAAAAGTTGAATTTATAGGTAGTTAAACATAGAAATACATCTAATAGTAAAGCGTTAAACCATTTTCGTCAAGACATGGAAATTTTTGTTGGATTCAAACCAGCTAGCGAAGCATGTGATTTAAATTGGGATGATTATCCTTTGCCTGGTAAGTAAAATTATATAAGTAACTAAAATTTATAGCTAAATACACTAACCAATGATAATTAAAAAAATAATTTTATGATAATTAAAATTTTTAGGTATAACATACGGAACAACTTGTTGCTGTGACAATAATGGTGGATGTTGTGAACATGTAAAAAATCAAGGAACAGCATCTAATTATGTTGGAGATAATGTAAATTTAAATGCTAAATTTGTTAAAATTTTAATTGTGTTTTGTCATAAGACAGAACTTACTAATTCTTCAGTGTATGTTCAGAAAAACATGATTTTTCAAAAAAAGAGTAAAATGGATTTTTTTGGAATTGCCATATTAATGCTATTTCCAAATTTATTTAAAAAATAAATTATGTATTCCTATATAGAAAATATGTACATCAATGTTTTGGTAATAATAAAATTTATCATTTTAAAAAATCTATTTTTGAAAAAATTGCAACATACACCAAAGTTTTTGTAAGGTTTGGTTTAAAAATCAACAGTTTTAAAAAACTGTCGATTTTTTTTTAAATATAATTAAATTTTTGCTGCATTCTTTTTTAAAGTTTCATTTTTTTTAAATCATCTTTTATTCTAGTTTTATATTAATTGTTCTTTAATCTCTTAATACTTATATACAGTATACTTAGTAATCATTTTGCACTATGATTATCTAGTAATTGAAATTTTTTTTATGTTAATATAACCATACAATTATTATAGTGCATGCAAAACAGATTGTAGTTAGGATATTTTTTTGACATCTGTTCTTTGGTTTAAATGTTATAAAAGATTTACAAAAATTATTTTATAATTTAAAATTAGTGTAATAATACAATGAAAATAAACAAAAGTACATGTAAACATTGTTAATATCTAGAAGTGTTTTGGTTTCATGTGTACTAGATTACAAATAGTACAGGATTTTATTTAAGAGTTGAGATTTTAATAAATGTCTGTATTATCAGTAAATGATTTTTTTAAAGTTTTATTACTGTAAATTAATGTCTAGTTAGTATTTTGTAAATTATAATGTTGTATTTTAATGATATATTTGAGTAATATTTCGATAACGACATATTTTAGGGTAATGCAACTCAGTTAGCATTAGATGAATGTTTCTTGGATTTAAAAAATAATCGTCATATGCACTATGGGAACCGAATGAGTCGATGTGATTATCGTAGATCTAGTAATATGCATATGGTTTGTAACGTGCAAATGCAAAATAATGAGTATGTATTTTAATAATTAATGTAAATACTCATTTGAAGTATTTGAGTTATATAATCTAATTTTTATTTATGATATTTTAGTAATAGATCAATGACAAATGTTTATTGGGTACATATGCCAAGAAATACATCTCGAACACAACCAGACAATGTGAATAATAGTAATGGTAGTAATGAAGCATTTTTAACAAATGAACCCTCAACCAGCAGGGGTCCAGGTAATTATAATATAATTATTATGTTTTAAATCAATATATTTTAAAGTTAAATTTATATTTTTAGTTTTTAATCCATCAACAAGTTCTTCATCAAGTACCCAACCTAGTACTCCACGACAAGTGAACAGTGTGTTTAATACATCATCTGAAAGTCAAAGCAGTGATGATGGTGGGGATCGTTCAGCTGCTCAAAAGTCTGCTTCTTCTCAAACAACACCACCACCACAAGATGTAGATGATTATAACTTTCTTTACTATTATGATCCCAAAACCTTAACACTTACTCCTTCAGACTGTACAAAAAAATCTCAAGAAAAAGCTCCTGATATACTTCAACCATCAACATCCAAACCTACTTCTTCTATTACAACATTAATAAAATTAGATGCTGAATGGGAAATAATGTTTGCTAGAGCTGAAGGCTTATATGCTTATGGGCATACTAATGAAGCTTGTGTACTTGGTGTTAAACTAGTTGACCAATTTTTAAAAAGTCCTCCTAATTTTATAATTGATATTCCACCTCCTTTAATCAAAGGAAAAAGAAGAAAAGTATGTTTGAAGTACACTTACATAATATTTAAAATTGAATTAAATTTTTTTTTTTTTTTAATTAAAGATTAACCCAGTATGTCACCAACTATCAACATTTGCATCAGAAATTCTACAAAAATGTTATTTTTTGTGTTCTGTATTGGCTGAAAGAAAAGAATATTACTTATATGCATTTAGAATTGGGCTATATGGATTAGAAATGCCAAGGCTACCAGCTAGTACAAAACCTTTGGAAGTATGTCAAAAATGTATTATTGTATAATGATATTTTGGTTATAATTTGATGTATATTTTTTTCTACATGCGAGTTTTGCTTTTTAGGTTAAAATGGCTCACCAAGAAGCAGAAATATTAAATAATCTAAAACGTATGTTGCCATTGGGTAAAGAACAAGTAAGTATTCTCCAAAATAGAGCAAAACTTTTACGTGAAGGTCTTTATAAAACACGTGGAGAATCATTGTTACCATTGAATTTGGCAACGTTTATTTTTGATTGTTTGGTTTTGTATCAGTCACCTACTCAAGACAAAAATTCTGATGAAACATTAGGCTTTGAAGCTGCAGTCGCAGCTTTAGGCATGAAATCTAATATAAGTGAAGCAGATCATCCCTTACTTTGCGAAGGAATAAGAAGACAAAGGTAAAAAAACTAGACTTGAATTCAAAATTTGAATTTTTAACACATCTTAATATTTATATTGTAGAGGTGAATTAGCATTGAATATATTAATTCGTTACAAAAACAATCCAACTCGATTAGCTATGGCAATGGATAAATTATTAGACAGAGAAGTTCATCCATTTTTAAAATCTGCTATGGATGCCTGTTGGTATCAAATTAGGGATTCTAGAAATGTTCCGTTAATGGCTATGAGAAATGTTGCCAATGGAAACATGGTACCTCAAGGTAATTAAACTAATAAATTATAATGATTAGATAACTTAATTTTTTTAATTGTTGTATACAAATTCTAAATCAAATCTAAAAAAACTCAATACCGAACAAACCTATTTGGTTAATATCCTATATTAAATATTGATGCATTCCTACATTTTTACTATTTATTTACAATGAATAGGAAATTTAAAATCATTAAGTTCAAAAAACTAAATAATCTAATAAATGTTTTTCTAGTTGAATTTTAAAATTTAATAAGAATCATTAATATTATTACTTATGAATAAAACATGTGTTAAAAAAACTTTTTTTGTGATCAAGTGCTTACACTAGTATAAATATTTAACCTAGGACTTACTCTATGCATTTATATTTAAATTGGTTATTAATAAATAATTACATTTTATAGCACAAGGTTACAATCCCAATTCTACTGGTGTACCTGGTGAACTAGATACAAATATTGCTAGTATGACCTTAAATTCTTTACCTCCAACTTCATCAACTAATAATAATACAGGATCTTCTACTAGAAAAGATAACAGGTAAGTTTAACCATAATGATATATTTTTTTATTTATTTAATTATTTATATGCAAAATTTTTAGTAGATTAAATGATATTACACTCTGTATATATATTAACATTATTTATATTATTAATTGAAAATGAAATTTTTTAATTTAGATACAAAAATGGTAAAAGGATTTTTCCTAATCAACCTAATCAAGCATCAGAAGCAAATGCTCATTTCTTATTTGAGTTGGGTAAAATAATTTTAAGCAAAGTTGGTGGTCCTATACAGACAACTGTATTTACACAGCCTCCATTACCTACTCAACCTCACCGTGCTTTACATATGTGTGCTTTTCAATTATCTTTGTACTCTTTGGGTCTCTTAAATCGAGTCTCTCCCAACTGGCGTAGCCGTAATTATTCTTCCCAAGTTACGTGGATTGGAGATCATGCAATGGAAATTGGTGCACCAGCTACTTTATTTTTACTTGGTACTTGGGAAGGACATCTAACACCTGCTGAAGTTGCTAACATCGCAGATAGAATGTCAAGGAGTCACGAACGAAATACTGTTGAGGCAGCAGCTCAATTAGCATTATCTTGTTTGAAACATTCTGCAGCTCTAAACCCTAATGAAATTACTAGAGCTATACTTCAAGTAATTATTGATTTGAATTTATTTGGTAAAATTATGAATTCTTTTGACTTTATATCTTATTATTTAGTGTAAAGAACAATCTGATCATATGATGGAGATAGCTTGCTTGACCGTTGAAATGTCTGCTAAAAATGGTGGAGTATTTCCAGAAGTATTGTTTAGTGTAGCAAAACATTGGTTTGACCTATACATAAGAGTGAGAAATTTATTTTTGTAGAATTTTGATGTTTATTAATTAATTTTTATTTTAATAATTCCATTATAGAATTCAAATTCAGAAGAAGATAATTATATGTTGCAAGTAGATCCAAGAGAAGAGTTCAAGTGCCCCTATGTTTATCAAGCTAATTATCAAATGCCAGTTGATCAGTCTCAACAACCACCTCCATTATATGCTCATCAACTGATGGCACCACCACAAACTGCTCCACCTCACATGTATCAAATGTCTTCGGTTCAGTATTTTCCTAATCAGCCAATAACACAAAATCAACAACCACCTCCCAATACTCAGCAATCTAATACAGTTATGCTATACCCCTATCCAACAATGCCTGCTTCAAGTCAATATGGCCCATACTACTCGCCTTATATTCAAGTAAGAAGTTAATATTCTTACTTTTTTATTGTTATTAGTAATTAATCTTAATTAAAAATGTTACAAATGTTAAATATTTTCATTATTTTATTTTTTTAAGAACTCTGTTCAGTTTCAAAATAATAATCCTCAAAATCAATCTCATCAAGGACCACCTCAATATTTTGTTCAGCCAATGAATCAAAATAGTAGTCAAATGAGGAGTTCACCACAACAAGCACAGGTTATTGATTTTTATTGAGAACTAAAAATTGTTTTGTTTTTCTTTAATCTATTCAATTTCTGGATGTTTAACTTATTATCACAGGGAAATCATCGGCAATCTCCAAATTTCCGGCAGATTCATCATTTGACATCAGCTTACAGAGTAGGATTATTAGCTTTGGATACTTTAGCCAGGCGTGTTCATGAACCTAATCAAGCTAAATATTCAAGAAACCCACCATTTAGAGAAGATATTCAATGGCTCTTACGACTTTCAAAAAAATTAGGTAAATTTTATTTTATTATTTCAATTATTGTAATTTAGTATTATAATAAATTAATTATTGTGATTTTATTCTAGGAGCTAATTATACACAGCAATTTTGTATGGCAGTCACTAATAGTGTTGTAAATCCATTTATACTTCATGATGTGGCTATGGAAGCAGCTCTGTACATGGCACATTTTAATCCCAGTCCAACTATGTGTCCATCTCTTAGTCCATTAGTTGAAAAATGTCATACAATGTAAGTATGACAATGTAACTTATTTCATTTTTAAGGGTTGTATAGAAATTACTAATTTATGAAATTTAGTATACAAGTGTTAAATTAAGATCTCTAAAAAAATATATTAAGCTAAATTATTACCTTTCTAATAATTAAAAACCCAGCATAAGTAGGATTGTGACACACTGAGGATGTGAAGTAGTTGGGACAAGTATTGATGATATTTTTTTTTGAGTATAAAACTTTTTACCATTGCATAATTTTGAGATATTTTTTTAAATTTATAATAATAAGTTTTTTTTTAATATTCGGTTTTATATAGTTTAACTAGGTTAAAATCGAATTCTTTGACATAATGATCATTAAAATCTGTCTAATGAAAGTTGAGAATTTTCATGGACAGGCATAAAAAAAACACGCTATTACAAAATTAATACCTTCTTAGCTTCATAATAAGTATATAATGTGCCTACTAAGTTAATTTTAGGCTATCAATCACAACATTTTGAGCTAAATAAAAATTATATAAATTTAGTCATTATTCATGTTATAATTATGGGTTTATCAAGAAAAGCAAAAGATGTAATTTTTTTTTTGGTAGCTTTATAACCATATTAATTTATACAATCATTTTAAAAATTATACTTAAAAATAAATATAGATTATTTCATATACATACCAAATAAGTCTTTAATTAGTTTTTAATCAATAAATTTATTATTTTGCCTAGGTATATTCAACTTCTTCACCAGAAATTATATCAACTCTCATCATCAGACTATGAAGATTATGTAGGAATACTGTATTCTGCTTATGGTGCTTTTGCTATGACTCCCGAAGGAAGTGCAATGTTTAAAGACTGGTTACAGTCTGTTAAAAGGTATGTAATAAAAAAATGTTTTGTTTAATTATTAATACTATTTTAAAAATACATTCTATAAAATTCTAAAAAATGACAAATTAATGACTTGCTCATATTGATTTTATTTATAATTAAAGACAATATTTTAAAGATAATCAATAATGAAATATTTTTTGGATGATCTAGCATATTATCTCAATTTACCATTCTATAGTATTAAATGTTTTTAAAATATTTTTTAATCAACTAATTTATACTAAATCTTATAATACTATAATTTTTTTAAGTACTTTGAACTGTATTCCAAACAATAATTGCAACAGATTCTATAAATAAATGTATGTATATAAATATATATATCATCATTATTTTAATGTTAGGTTCTTAATTTTTAAACTTTACATGTTTTCTGTATTGTCAGTTCTTATTTTTATAAATTATAATTCACAACAAAATACTTTATGACTATTCTTTAAGAGTATCTGTCAATAGTCATAATTGACAATTAACACTCCATATCTGCTAATAGCGACGTCATTAAAAGCAATTAACTAAAACTTTAAAGTTTTATACCTAATAAACAAATAAACTTATGTTAAAAATTCAAATGCAATTTACTATTAAAATAAAACCTCTAAAATTTTATTTAATTCAAAATATATGTTCCACTATATCACTAATAATTCAAAAATAATAAGTAACTAAAGTTAACCAAATAAAATGTTCTAATTATTTTTATTTTATCAGTAATTGAGTAGGTTATAATAAAAAAAAATTATCTGTATGAATATAAAAATTATCTAACTTGTAAAATAATAACAATTTTTGTTACATTATTTTCAAATTTATTTTTTTGTTTTAGGTCTAAATCATGCAAAAAGGAATTATGGAATATGATCACAAATATGCTACCTACTACATGATTATAGTAAATTAAACTTGTTTGGTCAGGATTTTGTAATTCAACCTAAATATCACTTTTTATTTTATTTTGTTTAAACAATTATACACAATTTATACTAGTGATTATCTTCTACAATTTTCTACACTATGTTTTGACTTAACCGATATTAATGCAAATTTAGTAAAATAAAAGAAATTCAGTTGGTTTTTTCTGTCACTTAGCAAATTTCTTGTGAGTTATATTAATGTTTTCTCACATAATCTCTTTACTATTTTCTATAATTTTATTGTTTATTATTAATTAATATTACTAATATTAATGTTTATATATTTATATATTTTTTGTGTTCTCTTTTTTTTTCTATATATTATTCATATGCATTCAAGTCTGTATCTAGTTTTTATAATAAGCTGAATAACTTTAATAAGACTGTTTTTTATGTACTCTACACGTACAAGTATTATTTACATCTTAGACTAGCTTATGACATTAAGGCTTAAAAGATACGGTGAAAAAAAGACTTATTTAGGTGACTTTATTTATGGATTCAAACTCCTTCCCTTTCTCTCTCATTCCTCTAATTCAGGACTACTTATAAATAATGTTTTAATGAGATCTCTAGGTTATTTTAACTTTCATTTGATGGCATGTATGAATGTAGCGAATTATGTATTTTTCTTTCTATTTTGTCATCACTGTAGTCAATTTTGTCTAATAAACTATGTATAAATATAATCATTTTCGAGTAGTGTAATAATTAATTTTAGTACTAGTGCATTATATAATAAATTATAAATAAATATATATATATTTATATTTATAAATAATTCAATATAACTTTTTTTTTGTGTATTAAAGTGAATGTGAGTTATACAAAATGTACTGTATTACTGTGTGTAGCTTGATAAATTTGTAATAATTATTACCGTTTATTCTTTATTATTGATTAACTTATGACAAACAGAATATTGTTTTATTGTATGTAAATTGAAATCAACAAATAATATTTTTCACCTTAACTGGTTATTAAAACAGTTTTTAAATGTGTAGGTAATAACTATAACTACTGTATCTTTTTATTGTTTATTATTGTTTTTAAATATTATAATTTAAATAAGCAATTTAAGGCTGGCTCACTTCCTGTGCTCATATAAATACTTGAAAATTATTAGATATATCTATTTAAATTTTTAAGTATTAAAATAATAGAGGGTATTTTAATAAAATAAATACTATATTTTCCTTAAAACTTTTTTTTGTTCATTTTTCAATTACATAACGTTTGTTTTAATTTTATCAAACTAAGGAAAATGCTATGCTAAATAATTTTATATAAGTGTATGATACTCAATTTTTATTTATAATTTGGTTTTATGTAAGCAAACATTTTTCACTGTTTTTAAATTTGCATGATCGACATTGTAATGTGTGTAACTATTTTAGTTATGTAAAAAAATATAAAAGAAAATATTGAATGAAATATACTACATTAAACTATTACAATATGATAGCCTTTTTTTTCAATTATAAATAATTAAATATTATTTAGTTAGCTATATTTATGTACCATGGTGATATATTATTAAAAGTTATAATCAAGTAGAGATGTTGCTATAGGGTGGTAGATTTCCTCCTTAAAGTTATCTTGATTAGCTATTATAAAATATTAGCTATTTATAAAAAAAGTGAGTCAGGATTTATCACCCCAGCAAAAACCGTCTCACTTCTCCCCTCTAAACAATAGTTTATTTTTTATTTGAAAATGTAAATTTATTAACTAGGCTTTGCTTGGCTTTATAAGTAGTTCCACTGATTCCGGTAAGTGTAACCGGTTACGTCGGGTTTCGTTAGTGTTTTATAGAAAAAATATTACATCATCAGAGTCGATGTAGCAAAAATTAAATTTTATAATTAGAAAAATTCGAAAAGAGAAAATAGTAAATTGTATTGAATGTAAAGTTGACGTGTGTTTACTGAGGTATTTACCAGGGGCGTATTCAGAAATTATTTTTACGAGAGTAATTAATATTTTTTTACTTTGGTAAACATGCTATAGAGATTTTTTGGATAAAAATCAAAGTAATGATAAAAAAAGTCTTTTGAGTCATATATCTTAAATATCGGTGTAAAAAATATTAATAACACTTGTCTAAGGGTGACAAACACCATTAAATACGCCTCTGGTATACATAGTAATTAATTATTCTAATTATAATAATTGTGCTAATATAAAATAATCACAAAATAATTATGCAGGTTATTATTCTTAGGACTATGTAAAAAAGTCAATTTTGGTAAGAATATCAATTATTGTGATTTGATGCTGTATAGCATAGTTTTCAAAAATGGATCACAGTTTTTACGAAAAACTCATAGACTTATACATTATATATGAGATAAATAAGATTATTAATAGTCTGTACTATACAGATAATGTATGTACAAACTTATAACCGTGCTGTTTTATTAATATATAACTTATCAAATATTCATTGATAAAAGATACAAATTATATAAGGACAAATACAAAATCGTGTGTTAATATAATCTCTGCGTGGACATAAAAAAAATCTTCAAAGCGAATAAAATATATATGAACATTAAATTGATTATAATGTTCAAACAAATAAATGGTATATACAGAATTTTTAGGCAACAGGTTTCTATTGTTCTCATTGTTTGTAACAATTTACTTGTTTCCTTACTTACTAAACACTCTATATATACCTTTTAATTTGTTTGAACACTTCTATATATACCAATGAATTTGATCATATATATCCACAAGTTTTATATTATAAATTTGTTTAATAGTAATTTATAGAAAATATCTTTATACTCAAAAAACTATATAAGTAATATATATAAACAATATATCAAATCAAAAACAAACAATAAAAATATGAAACTATAACATGTATAAAAAATTAAATAGCCACAAGAAATTATCTACAAATTCAGGATTAAAATATATATATATATATGCGCAAAAATGAGTCAACACCTCTATTCAAAACATGCGTGTGGACTTTAAAAAAAAAAAGCTCATAGAACAGTGAAAAACGAACAGATTGAATAAATTTTTTTTATAATATTTCAGAATTGTCTTTGGGCGGGTCTGGTAAAAATTTCAAACTTTAAGTTATAAAACGCTGTTATCAACGAGCGTTTTTCTCGAAAACTGTCGAAATTTTAAAAGCGTAAGCGAGCGAGCGACAAACATTTTTTGATCTTTGCCAATAATTTTCCCGGAGTCTCGTAACCGAGTACTTTTGTTATAAAAATTTTTTTTTGAAAATTGGAGCACGCCGAGTAATTTTCCCAGGAAAGCGTTTTTTCCTTGTTCTGTTATATAATAAGATAACTCTGTAGAAGTTTTATTAATACATATATTTTCAATATTGTATTTAATGGCGAAAAATTAACATTTTTAATTTAAAAGCCAATTCATTAAAATAGTACAGATTTTTAAAATTCAGCATTACGAGAGGTTTGAAAATCACTCAGTAAACAAATTAAAAAAATAGATTTTTATAATATTCCTGAAATTTAAGTTTAAATTCCCTCAATTATTCTTTTATGTCTAGATTTAAAAACTGCATATTTTCTATTTTGTAAGTAACTTTTAATGAATTAAGATCTTATAATGTTAAAGAAAATCATGANAAGGATAATGCATTAAGATCTTATAATGTTAAAGAAAATCATGAACAAATTATATCCCTAAGGATTGTTTTGAGAATATTGTATAGAACTCTATGTAATAAACGTGGGCCTTTAAAGGACACGTTCAATTAAATACAATTAGTCAACAACGTTTGTTGTTAAATTGTTCCGTACTCGAGTACTTTAGTAAAGGATTATATATTTACGCCTTAGAAGTTTGTACACACTGAAACTATGTCGGTGCCATTTCGCATTGGTTCCAGTGAATCGTCTGGTGATTTGTCTAATCATAGTTGGTGCATAGGAGATTATACAGAAGAACCTGCTGAATATGAACCTCAGGTAAAAGTATATTTTATAATGATATTTTATGTGAATTTTAAATAATCTATATTTTGTGAGGTCCTCATTTCTCTCTAGCGCTGTTTTTTAATTTTACCAATTTCAAGTAAAAAATGGTAATTTGACCACTAGTTTCGTTAATTTTTTCTTAGTTTTAACTAAAACAAAGAAAAAATTCCGTCTTTCAACTTACTCGAAGCAGTTAGGATCGAAATTTTAGGTACAGAAGCTAATCTATTAATAGTTTTTATTTGATATAATATCAAAGAGTGGTTCTACTTAATAATTGCTTAGGATCTCTTTGACTCTAAAACCGGCCTTTGTTTTATTCATTTAATTTCCATTAAATTTGATACTAACAAATAAGTGTTATATATATTATTATAAGCTATAGCATTTATAATACAACAGTAAAAATTAATTGTTTCCAGCGTTAATAAAGGTATAAAAACATTATTTTTATGTAATATTAGTTAACTCCAGAAAGAATTAAGTCAGATGGCTATGATTCTAGTGATACTTTTAGCGACTTATTAGAAGACATGGTTGTTCATCACAATCATCGATCTCACGGATCAGTTCATAATCATAAAAAAATCATGTAAGTAGTTGAGAAAAATGCTTAATATTTGTTAACTATAGTTTTAAAACTATCCATCACTGATATCTGTTTTTAAAAAATTTGTTTAATTAAATTTATTTCAAACCTATTATTTCACAGTTCATAGTAATAATAAAAATAATATATAAAAAGCTTACGATATTTGGATTAATACTAGTGACAGACGGTCCAATAGGATCGTTTCATGAAAGTTTTAAATTTTTTGTTAATTTAGAGTTTTGATTATTACTATAAATCTGAGGTGATCACTTATTCAAAAGTTCGTAGTCATTAGCGAGTTACTTAACCATAATTACTGGTTGATATCATTTTTTAGGTGCTTTTAAAAATTCTAAAATTGAATTTCAGATTACAATTAATTTTATACTTGATAAAAATTATACTTAACTATTATAAATGTATGTGATAAGACACTCATTTTTTTAAAAACTATTGAAATGTTAAACTTTTATAAAGAGGAAAAATATTAGGTTTAAAAATATCCACAATAATATGTAATATAGTAAAATAATTTTTTTTTCATTCTTTCAGGGATATAAATCTTTAAATTTAATTTTATTAAATGGAAATTTTACTTGAACTCGGTAATGTAATAGAAAAAAAATTACAAACAATTATGTTCTTGTAAATTTTTTATCCAGTCAATCGCTCACTTTATAAAATTGTTTAATAATTTGATTTTATAATACTGCGATTATGCCACTAGTATTATAAAACTATTATTACTACCGGCAATAGTCTGTTTGGGTATAAATGATTTATTTTAATATTTTATTCTGCTATCTTATTTGTGATATCCTAAGTCAATAAAAATTACTATATGTTACAACATAGAAACTCGAAAACTACTGTATTTGAAACAGTAAAATATCAATAGAATTTTGAACTAAAATCAGTTAACTTTAACATGTTGTAACAAATGAACGGTTGATCAGATAAAAGAATTCTAAAAACTAAATTGTCTGTACATTATTATTTTGTCATACTAACAAGTAAAAAATAGAAATTCCCATTTAAGAAAATAAAATCTATAATTTTTTTACCTTGTAGTGATGAAAATAAAATTTTTCTCACTACAAATGATTATAGAATTTTTGAACCAAATAAATTGTTTCTTTATAAAAATTTTAATTTTTTAATATTTTTTGAGAAAATAAGTGTCTTACCAGATTTTAATCACTCTTTTTACGAATTATAGGTTTAATAATGATAATAAAAAAAATTAATTTTCACCTAAATGTGCTGCAGGTTGCCCGCCGTATATAAACCTAGAAATTTATCAATAGCTTCACAAACAGATTCAGATAAATATGATATTAATGACGACACAGATGCCTCGATGAATTCATTAACAAGTGTCAATTCAATTTCAAGTTTGTTACGAGAAAAACTAATGGTATTAATATAATATAGCTAAGACGTATTAAAAAATATCTTTCACGCAATACAAAAAGTGTTAAAGTTATATTTTTATAAATTTAGGATTTTTTTTTTAATTCTAATGCAGAATAATTTTTTTGTTGAAAATGTTTTAAATAGTTTCATTTTCTTTTAATTAGTTATTTATATTAGTAAAACTTTCCTAGTTTAAAATTATCTTTCGTCCCATTCCTTTTTATCTGTATTTAATGAGGTTATCATTGGTCCAACAACGTGGATATGAGTTTCATAACCACAAGGCAAAAATTATTGTATAATGAACATAGAATTTTTTTTGTTTTGAGAGAATAGTAAACATTTTCATATGTATACCCTTTTTTAGAACGAAACCTTAGTTACGCTATTTCATGTTATAAATATTAGGCCAATTACTAATTTTTATAAAAATTATTACATAAGCTGTTCTTGAATCAAGTAATATTTATAAATAAAAGTATATTTTATAGCTAAATATTCAAAAAATGACAAAGGATAAAAAATCACGAGCTGATTACAAATTGAGAGTCTTTATAATATTTTTATTTGTGGTCATCGTTTGTTTGTTAAAATTCGCACACATATACTATGATAGACACGTGTTACAAGTAAAAAATACCTAGAATGACGATAAATTGAATTTGAAATATCCTTAATTTTATGTATTATTAGAGGGCATACTTTAAACATACAAGATTTAACAAAGAGGATCGCTTTTTACGATTATATAGTATTGATGGCCACGAAATAGCATTTGGCCAGTTAGGTATGGAACTCGCAGAGAAAGAAAAAACGTTCGACTGTTTAACAGAACATAATAAACTTGATGGAATGCAATGTTTTGAATGGATGAAAAAAGCTCGATTGTATCTTTCTCACGAGGAAAAACCGGAAGGGTTGAACTGTTATACGATTGAGTGGCTTAGTTTATCAAATGAACATAGTCCAATTGATTGTTATGAGGATGGAGAACAATATGGACATTGGTTAGTAAAAAAATGTAAAAGTAAAATACTTATATTATAGAATTATTTAACAGAGAACGCTATTGAAAATTAATTTTTTTATTTATTTTGAAATACCAATAAAACAGAAAATATCACTTAAAATATTTTTTAATTTACTTTCTATAATTTTTTCATAGAATTATATTTTAAAAATATTTTCTTTTAAAAAGGTAAGTTATATTTATAATTAAATCTTAGGGCTCCCAAATTTAAGATACAATAGAGACTTTGAGTCTATATCTACAGTTACAATTGTCTATTTAAGCTATTAATGTCAAAACATTTACATTTGATAAACTTATAACCG
>NW_026099572.1:78323708-78355452 GCF_025091365.1 Daktulosphaira vitifoliae | reverse complement strand
ATATATATATATATATATATATATATATTCTAGATCATTAATTTAAAATTAAATCTAGATATTAATTTAAAATTAATATTTTTAATATTTTATCATCATGATTTATGATAAGTTCAACAATATGTATAATTTTATATACAAATAGAATTCTACTCATACTCTGATTTTAAATTAAAAATATTACTTTGATTTTTAAAATTATTAGTAAAAAAATGTCAAATATTTATTATTATTATTTTAATACATTAAATAAAATAATAAAAATTTTATTTAATTTTCAGGCATCAAGTTTCATTGTGGTAAAAATTTATAAAAAAAAAATAACTTCAAAATTAGTATTTAAGAATTGAATAAAATGTTTTATTTTATTAGGTATGGTGGAGGCCGAACATTGGGTATGGCATGGCCAATTCAGTTGGGTAGAATTAAAATGTCTCCGTTTGTCACTGGGCAAATTGGTGAACTTCGATGGGGTAATGTTCTTGGTAGATATTTTATTAATTCAAAAGGAGTTGCTATAACTGTACATCCAAACACGCCATTACACGTGTCAATTAATGATGGCTATAACAATAGATTATGTATAAAAGTATGCACTGAAAATGCACATACCATTAGTTATAATATCGAGTATAGATACTATCTATACTCAAATGTTATAAGTAACATAATATATCGACTGTTTAAGGCCAGCCATGATGATTTTGCCTATAGAAGAACTGGCAGTCTACCTAGTTTAAACTACACGATATGCTCAGCTAGAAATATGAAAACTTTACACTCGGCACTTTCAGAGAAAATGTTATGGGATGGTCTAAAAGAATCCGATGCAGAAACTATAAATTCTCTTCTAACAGAACCTGTATGGCAACTAGCACCAACTAAAAAAGAATTGCTGAATGAATCGACAATGGTCAATTACACAGAAGATATAATTGCCTTGGGTTTTATCAAACAAGGTTAGTTTTGACTTTTAGTTCACGACCTTACCCCAATTCAATAAATACAATTTTATACTGTAGTCAATTGGGTTATAGGTCATGTATTATTAAATGAATTTTGGCAAGCAGAAATGGGTGATTTTTCATTGGATCAAACGCGTTTTCCTACTATGAAAGAGACAATAAACATAATTCATCGACGAGGATTTCGAATAGTGGTAACTATTCAACCATTTATCAGTACGGAATCTAGAAATTTCGTTAAAGCTGTTAAAGAAGGAATTCTCGTAGGTAGTCAATATCTACTAGTTAACAAAGTTAGTGTAAAATTTTTAATTAATTTTTTTTTAAGATTATGGAAGTTGGAAACGAACGTAATGTTCCAGCGTTGACTAGATATAAGTCCGTTCAAAGTGCTGGCATGTTAGACATAACAAATAAAAAATGTGGTCCATGGCTTCAGCAACAATTAAAAGATCTCGTACAAAAATATCAGTTTGACTCATTTTATTTAGATATAGGTATAAATTAGGTATTAATGTTTTAATTTAATAAAATATGATATTTTTTCACATTGATTTTAGGCTCTGCTTACGATTTGCCTAGACATTATTTATTTAATGAAAATTTAACTAATCCTGATCACTATAAGTCGTTGTTCACTCAATACGTTTCTGATAGTGTCAATGTGTTCGGAGTTTCATCCGCAATAAGTCGACCTCCAGCTCCTATTTTTGTTTCATTAAACTCATTAGCGTCCACATGGGATTCTCTTCAAGTGATTATTCCTACTATTCTTACGTATGGGATTTTGGGGTATCCATTTTCACTTCCTGGTCCCGTTGGTGGAGATTTCTTAGTAGAAAATGTGTCAATGCATGGTTTTATATCGCCAGGTAAATAATTAATTTCAATTTAAATAAAAATAATCAATCAATTTATATTTTTCATCTAGATAATCTACCTGTGGAAGTTTTAGGGACACAATCGTTAAAGGAATGTAGGCACCGTGAACAAAATATTAATGACAGTAGAGAATTGGTTATGAGATGGATGCAATTGGCAACTTTTTTACCAGTTATACGATATGCAAGATTGCCAAGTGACTGTGATCCACAAGTACTTCAGTTGACAAAAAATTTGACTTCCCTTCGGCAACAAATAGTACGAATCTGTTAATAAATATGTTATCAAAACGCAAAAAAATGTTACACCTATTGTTCAATTTATAAGTTGACAAAAACCTAGTAGTAGTCATTGGTGTAAAAATCAGTTCTGTACTTAATACATTGAAATAATTTTTTTAAATAAATAAATATTTATTTATTTATTAACTAAATATTTTTTAGATATTTTGGGTTTTTTTTTCGATAGACGTATAATAAATATATATGTAAATTTGATATTTACATTTTTTAAGATACTGAGAAGCTATTTAAATTGAATATTTAATACTAATTACAACAGTCTATTATCGCAATAATAAACTGTTATGTATATTATAATACCATTATTATATTATTACATTATGTATATTTAAATTTCATTCTACATTTTAATATTTTTTCATAATGTAGTCCAAGATTTTTTTTTTAATGAAAAGAAGAATTGTTGTTTTCAGATAAATCCATTATTGAAAAGATATGTTCAAGAAGCGCTTGAGACTGCTATACCATTGATAAGACCTTTATGGATGCTAGATCCTTCTGATACTACTTGTTATAATGTGAAAGATGAATTTTCTGTTGGAGAGGAAGTGATTGTAGCTCCAATATTGAGATCCGGAATTACTGAACGAGAAGTTTATTTACCAGCTGGTGTTTGGAAAGATGGCATTGAAGGCAGTTTAAGGAAAGGATCGCGATGGATTCATAATTATAAAATACCTTTAGAGAAAATTGCTTATTTTTTGAAAATGCCGAATAATACTAGGTTTTGATTATTATCTATTATATACCAAAATTTTATTTATTATTAATTTTATTTTATTAAAAATTGATTATTCAAAAATCGAATAGTAAATTTCTCAATTATTATTTTGTTTATTCGCTAACAATGTGATAATTTATTAACAAATAATTACTATGAACCCCCAAAAAAATTGTATATTTAATACTAATGAGTGAAATAAGTAAAAAACTTGATTGAAAGATAATTACATTAAAAATATTAAACAATTATATTTATGACTGGTATTTTATATTGCACAATTTCATAATTACAGCTAGATTAAAATGTTGAACGCTAGAACATGCTTCGTTCATAAAAATACAACAGTAAAGATCTACTATAAATATCGTTCGAGTATTGAATTTAATCGATTTATAATAAAAGTAAAAGTAATTAACTCAACTAAACTCAATAATTTCAATCTGTTAAATAAATATATGTATATAAGTCATCAAATAGTTATGAATGTGTATAAACATAAAAACTGTATTACAATTTATTTATTTCAATACTATGAGAAGTTATAAAAGTCAAATAAATTTCGTGTTTTGTGTAATAAAAAACCATTCTTCATAATAGTTCCCAATTTTTTTTTTTACTCAACTCAAACATATAAGATATCTTAAAGTCCAATGGTTGAATAGCCTTAGAAAATACTTGAAAGTACTCAGTTAAAGAGTCATGACATTCGGTTTTAATGGGATAACTAATATCTAATGTTGGAATATCATTTTTAATTTTATCGAATTTTAAGGGATCGAACAAATGGTACATTGTCAATCTTTTTTCGAGTTTTTCCAATAAAGAATTAATGTGTTTATTCAGATAAGCCTCGGTTAAAGAATTATGTTCACTTAAAATTTGAATTAATTCTTTGAAAACATTTATTTTTTGAAACGTTAAAAATTGTAATATTTCCGATATAATATTTAAAGGATGTATTAAATATAGTTTCAGTTTTTCTAGAGCTTGTTTATTTGGTTTAGATCTTAATCCGTTTCTTTTTGGCCAGCGCATCCTGGAGTAGCCTATTAAATGTCTTATTGCGTGGTATAGCAATTTTATTTGCATGAAATTATTAATGAGTATGTATAAATTCAAAGATATAAATGGATCTTTTTTCCATGATCTGCCAACTTTATCGTTTATTTTATTTAATACTCTACTCATGTTTTTACTTTCAATATGAGGACAGTCCTGCATAGGAAGAACATTTTTAGAAAATGTTCTATTCCAATATAGTTCAAGCATTCCCACTTTATTCTCGTACTTGAATAAAGGCAATAATTCGCTTTCTTTGCCCCCCTTGGATGGTAATAAATAAATATTTCTTAAATATGAGATAGAAGCTTTCATGTTTTTCTTTAAAAATTCTAAATTTGTAATAAAATCATTTTCTCTAATATTCACCAAAAAATCATTTGCTATACAACTTTTGATAAAATCGTTATTATATTTAAGCTCACTGGAATTTTGTACAAATTCTGCTATATTTAATTTTCCTAGTTCGAGTGCATGCAATCTATTGTATATTGTCCATATCCAATTCGCTGGAACTACTGCAGCCATTAGTAATACGGAAATCATTCGACCAATAGCTTTACGGTAAAGTTTGATATAATCGTCATATTCAAGAGGGATTGTATAGTGCATATCTGCACTTTTAAACATATTTAGTCGGTATTCTTGATTTGGTTGTAATTGTTTAGTTATTTCTGGTATACTGTCTGTACGTATTTTTCCAGCAGCTAAAAAAATAGGTTTTTTTTTTAATATACTAGGTATTGTTATCGATGTGTCATCATTATCATCAATAGAAATTAACGTAATTTCATTTTTAAATCTCACTCGTCTTTCTTTAGGTTTCTTTTCATTGGAATCTTTTTTATCAATAGGATTCAATTTGTTAGAAAATGGAAACATTTCTAAAATATACATAATTTTTTGTATTGCAAAGCTATAAATACACATTATTCCCTTTAATTTATTATGGAATGCAGTGTTCATTTTTTTTTCATGATTTATCTTATATAACATTTTATCATAATTTTTATTATCTATGTTTTCTTTTTTTGCATGCCATGTTGGTATTACATTTATAAGCTTGGCAAATTCTTCAATATTCTAAAAAAATGTATTATTAATAATATCTACAAAAGAAAATGTATTAGAATATTTGATTAATTAAAAAAAAAACAAATCATTTTAGATTGAAATACTAATAAAAGTTTCTTAGTTTTTTTTATTTAATTAATAAACATAAAATTAATATTTAAGCTCATGGCAGATTTGATTTATTAAATTGAACTTAAAATTTTTTATTTCAATTTAATAATATATTATTTCTAAGTATAATTTTTGTTGTATAGTTTATAGTTCTGTAGCTTTTATCGAAAAAAGGATTTGTCAATTTTCCGTCAGTCAAAAACAAATTAAAATTTTCAATGTTGTCTTAAGCATGGCAACATTTTTGAATTGCAATAAACATAACTTACCGATAAAAAAAGTATAATATTTGTTTGATAGAAATTTTAATTTTTTATTTAGTAAGTTATTCTATAATATGAATTTATTACTTGTGGCTAATATTGTTTGAAATATTAAGCTAAAATAAAAATACTTTATTTCGAAATTATTAAAATATTTTTAACTAGAGAGGAAGAAGAATACGACTGAAAAATTACTACTGTAATTTGAATTACTGATAAAATTACTGATACTGATAAAAAAAACGATAGCACAGTGGAGTCGCAGCACACTGAGGACGTACTATAGTTGGGACATGTACTGATTGATGATATCTGACATTATTAAATTCACTATCATAAAAAACGCTTTATTACAAATTTGTAGATAGTGTTTTATTTTTAGAAGTAATTANTATTATACACATTCAACTTTAAACCATTAAAAAATAGGTTAAATATGTCATCTTCCTTATTTTAACACGCTTCTATTAGTTTCACGTGTATGTTGTTTGTTGTTTGTTTGTAAGTTTGTAACTCCACGCGGCACGTGTTATTATGTCGCGTATCCNATTCAATTATTTCAAAAGTAACATGTACAAATAGTTATAATAGTAACAAATAGTTGTTTTTGAAACATAAGCAAAAAACAAGAAAACTACCCTATTTATCCCATTTTATATCCTCTTACGTGCGACACCGTAAGGGATTGACTAATCGATATCAAATATTATGTTAATTAGTTTCTCATAGTAATAAAAAAAATTAGTAGGTCTAGCAAACAAAAATCAAATATTTATTTTGCTTCATCTATAATAGAGGACCACCCTAATAAATCATTATGTCTGAGGTAGCCTAAACATAATGTTTTTTTAAGTTAAATATAAATTAAATTTAAAATAATTAAATTTTATTAGTTTATAGCAATCACAATGTATATAGTGTACACATGTTTACATACACGTGCATAAGAAGTGTTTCAAATGCACACATGTAACTTGTAATTATTAAAACATTATTTACAATAATCATAATAAATATTATATTTGTATAAAGTCTTTTTTTTTCTTTCAAAATGCAGAGAAACATACTTTAAATTATATTTAATGACATTTCTAAAATACATAAAAAAGGTATATGTATATTTATTTTGAATTATTATAGTTTTAAATCGAGTGAACAATACTTAATACCAAACATCTAATAATAAAAAAACTTTTTTAATTTTTGAATATTTGTATAGAATATAAACTAAAAATATAATTCAAGAGTTACTTACAGTTAAAATAAATCGAGGATTAAAACACTTAAAAATCAGCATGTCAATTTTTAGGAAAAAAATGAATGTTATATTTTAAAAGTAATATCAATTTTTTATTTTACGTAGTTCTAATTATAAGTATAATTGAATTATTAATAAAATGATTATTTTATAAAATTAATCATTGAATATTTCACGTGAAACAAATAAAATTATCGCACTTTACTGACAATACTACATAGTTTTAAATTTTCAAAAATACTCATATTTAAGAATGGTATTTAATAAAATATCTTTTAAAAGTCAATTACTTCAGGGCTAAAGTTTTCCAGTTTTTATTAAAATAATATAAAGAATATGTTAATAATAGAAAAGAATTATTAGTCTTAGCTACAATACAAAGCTAATGAAATATTAATTTCACAATAATTTTTTATATTTTTTTTTGTCTGTCGCTATTTTTTCTAAGCCCAGGCGGGTTCGAATTTTTTTAACAATATATCAAAAGATTACAAATTGTGTCTAGTTAAAGATATTACCCTGAATAATTTAAAACATTTTCCTCGTTCCCTTTGAAAGAATAAAATTCCCCAAAAACTACAATTGCTAAAATTAGTAAACTTCGACATTTTGTAAACTTTTTTTATTTAAAACTTACATAACTTTTTAAAAAATGGATGAATAAAAATTATAATTTTTTTTTATAGATATCTTAGTTATTCATATATTAGTTATTATCTCTGAATTTGTCTTCGTGGTGAAAACAGTCATTCATGTTTAAGAAAATAGTACTGATTTTGTCAAAAAATCATAAAATTCAGTAAAATGAAATATAGAAGTACAGAAGTTTATTTGATAGTGAATTTAAGAAAATAAAGTTAAATCCATTGAATTTTTAAAAGTAGGAAACTATTTATTTTTAAGTAAATCCTTATTACTTTATACTTTAAATTTTAAGGTAATTATACTTTAGATATGTACTTTTTATTAACATATTTTCTTAATCTTATCCAATTATGTTACATACTATAAATTAGAAAAACAACAAATTTATTCCTGGGACTTGACTTCTATATTTAAACGACCCCTTAAATGAAGCTCAAAAAAAATCATCAATCTATTGTATTGGTGAAAGTAGTACAACAATTTTGAAGGTATTATGTTTACTAAGCAACCGTTATTTGCATTTATGATCTGTAGTAGTGGATACTTTCTTTTCCACTATTTTTCAAGTGAATAAATTAAATTCTTATAAAGAAGCGATTGAATAACTTTTTTACATGTTTATATTATAAAATATGTTGAATATATATTTATATTTATAGAAAAGTTTTTTTTTAAATTAAATTTATGCTGTTAAACATTAATACTGATAAAAATTTTCTATACCAAAACTGGAAAAATATAACAATAAGACGATATTATCTGTTAGACTATTAATTATGACCTTATTATAAGAAATATTATTTAAAAGTTAATAAATTTTGTTCAAAATTTAAATATTATATTAATGTATGATTTATGTATTGAAATAATCAAAATAAGTAATTTAAAACATTGTTTTGATATTTCTTAACTTTTTTATTTATTAAACTAAAAAATACAAAATAAGACATAAATACCTTAACAGCTATTAAAATATCTGTATTATATGCAATTGATATTATAATAAAATAAACACAATGCCGAATAAAATACATTTTATTTATGAGTAGTAAATAGTTCAGAGTAACTAAAAAATAATTTAATTAAAAAAATTTAAACCTAAACTTATATGACTACTAGTTTTAAAATTATAATCTGTTTTATTGTAAAAACATCATAATATGTTGATACAATTAACAAAGTAAATAATAAAAAAGAATTATGATTTATTGTAACTTAAGTAATTATATGAATTTTTTTGCTTTTTGTTGCGTGTTAAAAAATATTGAAGTGACAATTAAGTTATGTAGTCATATCCTAAAATTGTAAAATTAATATAAGTAACTATTAAAGTAACATACTACAAAATTATATTAAAATTAATAGGTAAAATGTGAAAAATCTATAAATTGTTAGACACAAATATTTAACCGTCAAAGAAATATAAAAAAAATCAAATATTTATCTGCTTTATCTGATTATAATTGTAAAAATCCATTGTTAATTCAGGAGAAACTAACAATCATTTTTTAGCTTCGATGCGAAGCTGAGAAGGTATTGGTTTTACTAAGATGTGTTTTTTTTTTTTTTTTTTTGTCTGTTACCACTTTTTCTCAGCTCTCACCGAACCGATTTCTTTCAATGATACGTCAAAAGATCACAAATCGTATCTAGTCAAAGACATTACCCTTAAAAATTGAAAAAATTTCCCTCGTTCCCCGTAAAAGGGGGAAACTTTCAAAAAAATTACGAATAAAAAAATCGCTAATTTTCGAAATTTTATTTACTTAAAACTACCATAACTTTTTCAAAAATGAACATATCAATATATCTTTTTTTTATATGTGACCCTTTACTTGCCCACAGGGGGGAATTTAAAATGACAGCTTTTTCACAAAAAATTAATTTTTTCAACTTGATTTTTGAAAATGTTCCGGAAGGTCTGACACTTATATATATATCTTAAATTAAAGCTTATGTAATATACTTTATCATGAAAAAAAAAAATTTCGGATTTTATTTTATGTTCACGGTGAAAATGGCTATCGAATCCTATTATTGTGTGAAAATTCTCGATTTTATTTTTTACATTTTTAACTTTATAATGCTATAACATATTGAAAAGTGTATGGATCAACATAATTTTTTTATGAAAAATAATATTTTTTAATAATCCCTTTTTCATTCGACATACTTTATCTTAATCAGGATATTAATAAGGAACTAGCAGTTTATGAAGCTTTTGGAATAATCCACGAATTTTTTAAAATTAAACACTATCTAAAGATATGCATCGAAGCGTTTTTTTTTTATAGTGATTTTAATCACTGTCAGATATCATTATACTTGATCCAACTATGCCACGTCATTACTGTGCCGCGACCCCCCTGTGCTGGGTTTTTTNGTGCCGCGACACCCCTGTGCTCGGTTTTTTAGAAAGGATTTATATAGCAACATGTTTCCAAAAAATTTGCAATATTATAACCTAGTAGTAGCATACACAAATAGAGTAAAAAAATTATTAAATTACATAGTAAAATGATTTTATTTTGTATTTGAACCCTATCATATCAAAATTTTCGAGGGTAGTATCTTCAACTAATTGTAATCATTTGACCTATCGTTGAAAAAGATAGGTCAAGTTAGAGCAGAGAAAATAAATGATAGTCACAAAAAAATATCTTCTCAGTTTTGTATCGAAGCTAAAACTTATAATATAGTAAAATAATTTTAATATGAATAAAAAAAAATTTCATCTCGCGAGTGGCGACTACAGTGATGGGATCCTTGATCTTTATTGAAGTTATTGAATCTAAATGAGATAAAAATCAAAGCAGTTTAAAATTTATTCTAACTTAAAAAGAATTAAGAAAAAATTCATTGCCACACGCGGATTGGAACCTTGTACCCCAAGAACGTCAAACGCAAGTTTTACCGACTGAGCAACCGTACTTCGCTACCGTCGGCTAAAAAAAAATGGCTAGTTCAAATTTCAAAGTTATTTTTTCGACTTAAAAAAAGCAAACAAATTTAAATAAGTTTAACTTTCTATGCTATATCAATTTTATTTATATAATATTTATCCAAATCAGTGTACTCCTCTTGTCATGTATTTTAAAATAAAATAAAATACAAAACCCAGAATTTTAGCACAAAAATAGCATATTTTTGAATATGGTAGTCATTTCCATTATGAAGACAAATCCAGAGGTCAAATTTTTTTTTTTTCAAATTAAAGTATATTAATATTAACTTTAATTTAAGGTATATATAAAAGTATCAGTCTTTCCGGAACATTTTCAAAAGTTAAGTTGAAAAAGTTAATTTTTTGTAAAAAAGTTACTATTTGAAACCCTTCTTGTGGGCTGGTAAAAGGTCAAATGTTTACAAAAATATATAAAATGATATTTTTTATATAGTGTTGAATTTTTTAAAATTAAACACTATATAAAGATTTGCATCGAAGCGTTTTTTTTTTTTAGTGATTTTAATCACTGTCAGATATCATTATACTTGATCCAACTATGCCACGTCACCACTGTGCGGCGACCCTCCTGTGCTGGGTTTTTTTTTTAAATTAAGTTATATAAAAAACGTTTATTTACCCTATTTTTGAATAAAATATAATAATAATATATAATATAAAAATTCATAAGAAACATTTAAATAATCCAATGGTTATATTTAAATGAATTTGTTTAAACTTTTTAACATATTTTAAATTTCACATGGGAGCACTTTATTCATGTAGAACTAGAGGATTTTGCTTTTAAACAGTTCTCAGCACAGTGTGGACGTGCATTGTTGGGTAAAGTATATTTGACAACAATTAACATTATAATTGTTGGCAGTAGTGTATTTTGGAGGGTTGTCCTCCATGTCTGGACACCCACCGATTTAAAAAAAATGCTTTATATATTGGTATTATTTTTTTTTTATAATATACTATATTTATTTTACTATAAAATAAATAACAAAAATGTAGTTAATTTGATAGGATTCTATGACACGTATTTATCTACATGTTATCAGAGATTTCTAAAAAGTATTTGGATTTTATTTAGATAGCAAAAATACCCGTAGCAAAAATATAATAACAACGGAAATATTCTGAACTTGTAGTTCATTTTTAAATTTATTTTATAGTTTATCAGTTTAGAGAATTATAAACAAATAAGTTTAGTTACCCCTTTTCAATATACCGAATTCATAAAAAATACAGAAAATAATTTTTTATAATTAAAATAGTATTTAAAAAATAAACAAAAGTTATGAAATTCTTTATGATTCATTATTTAGTAAAATTGATTTTTGAAAATGTTCCGGAAGGTCTGACACTTNATTCTTTATGATTCATTATTTAGTAAAATTAAAATTAAGTTGTTAAGATAGTAGATACACTTGTTAACTTAAAAATTTATAATTGGCTGACTTTTTAACTTAATTGTATCCATAACTGTATATTATAATATTTGTATATTCACATAACAAGAACATTAAATTACTTCAGCTAAGATAAATTTATATTAAATTTGAATTTCTTTAATGAAATAATGTTACAAAGAAAAACAAGATTAATATAAAATAAAAAAACAACAATTAAACATAGAAAAAGTAAAAAAATGTTTGGTAGTATACAAATAAAAATTTCCATTTATAGTGAATATTAAGAAAATTAATATAATATACAAAAATAAAATTTCATTCATAAAAATATTAAAAGAATAGCTGTATTATTTATTGTGTGAATATCTTTTTTTATCAATCTTCTTACAGCTGGATAGCCTTCTCGAAGATGAGCTACAATAAAATCAGTGACAACTGTATAAACTTCACCTTTTAACCGTGTTACTATCATTTTAATGTACTCATTAATTAAGTCTGAGGTATACCAAGATGTAGGTGCATTAAACTGATCAAGAGATTTTGTGTTCTGATCTTGCATTACTTCTGCAAGTGTAACCATATTTAAACATTTTTCATAAAATTAATAATAAACTTTGTTGACAGTTTACTATTAGGTAGGTTTATTTCAGATTTTGGAATATGAAATTAGACACATATAATTACTTTTGTTTTAAACGTCTAGGGACCCCCTTAATAATACGCCTCTGCAGAGGTTATATTAATTTAACACGTATTATTATTATTAATTATAATTATTAATAATCTTTTAGCTTCAATGAGAAGCTGAGAAGTTATTAATTTTACTATAATATGTTTTTTTTTTTTTGTGTCTGTATACGCTCAATCTCAGCTCTCACTGGACCAATTTTGATGAAAAATATGTCAAAAGATCACAAATCGTAACTAGTCGAAGACATTTTCCTCAAAATGTGAAAAAAAATCCGACGTTCTCCGTAAACGAGGGAAATCCCCCAAAAAATTACAAATTTAAAAATCGCTAATTTTCGACATTTTTTCAATTTTTTTTACTTAAAATTGCCATAACTTTTTTAAATATAACCGAATGATTATATATTTTTTTTTATAGATACCTATCTATTTTACCTATCATTTTATATATTTTTGTAAACATTTGACCTTTTACCAGCCCACAAGAAGGGTTTCAAATAGTAACTTTTTTACAAAAAATTAACTTTTTCAACTTAACTTTTGAAAATGTTCCGGAAAGACTGATACTTTTATATATACCTTAAATTAAAGTTAATATTAATATACTTTAATTTGAAAAAAAAAAATTTGACCTCTGGACTTGTCTTCATGGTGAAAATGACTACCGTATGCAAAAATATGCTATTTTTGTGAAAAAATTCTTGATATTATATTTTACATTTTTTAACATTATGTTGCTATAACTTTTTAAAAAATGCATGAATCAACTTTATTCTTTAATGATAAATACTTTATATATACTTCTTTCATTCGACATACTTTTTTTTAAAATCGGACCATTTCCCTTTATACAGGGGGGGTGCAAACCTTTTAAAATGCGTATAGAAAGTAGAACTTTTTCAACTTAACTTTTGAAAATGTTCCGGAAAGACTGACACTTTTATATATATCTTAAATTAAAGCTTATGTAATATACTTTAATTTGAAAAAAAAAAATTTGACCTCTGGACTTGTCTTCGTGGTGAAAACGGACATCAAAGTTAAAGAAAAACGTACGATTTCCGTGAAAAAAATCTCGATTTTATATGTTATATTATTTAATTTATATTTTATATAACTTTTGGAAAAATGTATGGATCAATATTATTATTTTTTTATAATAAATATTTATATACCCCTTTCATCTGGCACGCTTTTTTTGTAAATCGGATCATACCCCTTTAACAAGGGGGGTCAAAACTTTAAACATGCGTATTGTTACTAAGATATTTTCAATTTAATTTTTGAAAGTATTCCGGAAATACTGACACTTTTATATATATCTTAAATTAAAGCTTATGTAATATACTTTAATTTGAAAAAAAAAAATTTGACCTCTGGATTTGTCTTCATAATGGAAATGACTACCATATTCAAAAATATGCTATTTTTGTGCTAAAATTCTGGGTTTTGTATTTTATTTTATTTTAAAATACATGACAAGAGGAGTACACTGATTTGGATAAATATTATATAAATAAAATTGATATAGCATAGAAAGTTAAACTTATTTAAATTTGTTTGCTTTTTTTAAGTCGAAAAAATAACTTTGAAATTTGAACTAGCCATTTTTTTTCAGCCGACGGTAGCGAAGTACGGTTGCTCAGTCGGTAAAACTTGCGTTTGACGTTCTTGGGGTACAAGGTTCCAATCCGCGTGTGGCAATGAATTTTTTCTTAATTCTTTTTAAGTTAGAATAAATTTTAAACTGCTTTGATTTTTATCTCATTTAGATTCAATAACTTCAATAAAGTTAAATTTATTTATTAAATAAATATTTATATATATATATTTTAAAGATATTTTGAAGAATAAACTTTTGTATTTGTTTGTTTATTTATTACATTAGTTTACAAATGATACAGATTTTTTTATGAAAGTTCAAGTGGAATAAATTTGATATCGGTTAACAGAATATATATATATATATATATAATTTAATCTGTATGAAATAAAATATCAACGTTTGGATTTATTCTCTTGCAACTATTAAAAATTTTTTCCATGTGAAATTGCTATTACCATTTAGTTATTAATAAAAAACATCATGCCATGCGATTATAATCAATATAAAAATTTATTAAGTTGAATATATAATATAGCTTAACAATTAAATTAATAATTGAATTAATGACATAATAATTCTGAAAAAAGAAAATAACAGGAGATTTGAATTAAGTTTAACGACTTTAACAAATCGAAAATAACTTTTGGGTTTTACTACCTTATAGGTTTAATTATTATTTGCATTTTTAATTTTATTATTATTATTTTTTTTGACAATAACGGCTATCTTTGTAACTTCAATATCTATCAAGAAAATGACAAGTTATCTAAGAAAATCATAAGAAAATATTAAGATACAGAGCTCAAGGAGATGACCGTTTAAAATCATTTTTGGAAGCTGAAGAAACAATAAAATATACAAGTGAAACACTTCAAAATGAAATAATTGAATTCTGCAATAAAATTATTTTAAATAAAATCGTACCAAACATAAATGCCCAAAGATGTTTCACAATACATGCTGATGAAACGGTCGACATTGGTGGAATTGAACAAGTAACTTTGTGTGCACGATATTTAGTTGTTGAAAATATGATTATCAAGGAAGAATTCTTCTGTTTGTGCCTACGACAGATACTACTGGAAAAGGTTTATCCGATATTATTATTCAAAGTTTACATTCATTTGATGTAGAAACAAAATACCTTAGAGGACAGTGTTACGATGGATGTTCTTCTATGTCTGGTCAATTCAACGGAGCTCAAGCTCTTATTGACCAAAGTGACTCGCTTGCGACGTATGTTCATTTTGCTGTTCATGTTTTAAACCTTGTTATTTCTTATTCATCTTCTACAGGGTGTAAATCTTTCGAACCATAGTAATGTATGGGCGAGTATCCTGGTAAAGTGTAAAATAGGACCTCGTTTTTTTTTTTTTTTTTTAAAATTGGAGAAATTTTTTTAATTTTTGCGCCCTCCCCTGAACTTTAGGTTCAAAGTTGGAAAAAAATTTCACATTAGTGTGACCCATCAATTTGTATTGAAATTTCACTGGGAGTCCTGTGGACTTTAATGGATTAAATAACAAGAAAGACCGAAAAACCCACAAATAATGTGATATTTTTTTAATTTCATGAGTTTATTTCGTCTTTTATTATTTATTCAAACCTATTATAATTTTTATCATTGAAACTGTATAAAATTATAAATTTTTTTCTTTTTAGGTCGGGGAAATAAAAGAATTATAATATTGAAATGAATATTTTTAACTTTATTACAATTAGAAATAATTATTTTAATGTAACCGGCACACTACTCTTTTCCGAAATTAATCTATAATGAGAATATGGTACATCACTGAGCTTGTTAATGTTTATTTAAATGTTCGAAAAATACTGTTCACTATTGAATAGTCACTTATTAAGTTGCACATAATATTAGATAACCTTTAAAATATAGCTTCTTTTTTTGTGCAATAAAAATGCATAAATATTACATTATTTCTAGGTTTTTTCGGTTTTTCTTGTTATTTAATCGTTTATACTAAAAATAAACTACATCACAAGACTCCCTGTAAAATTACGATACAAATTGATAGGTCACACTAATGTGAAATTTTTTTCCAACTTTGAACCCAAAGTTCAGGGGNTCACACTATTGTGAAATTTTTTTCCAACTTTGAGTCCAAAGTTCAGGGGAGGGCGCAAAAGTTACAAAAAATCGAGTGACCACTCAATTTGTATGAAAATTTTGCGGGGAATATTGTGGTATGATTTATTTTTAATTTTAGAGAAATTCGGGGGGGTTATTCCAAAATTTNTATTATAGAAATTCGGGGGGGTTATTCTAAAATTTCTCCAATTTTGGAAAAAAAAAAAAAACGAGGTCCTATTTTACACTTTACCAGGATACTCGCCCATACATTACTATGGTTCGAAAGATTTACACCCTGTATATAAGAAACACGAAATTGATTATGAACAATATCTAAAGTTAGAGATTCCTTCATATACCCGAAGCGAAAAGATGTGTTGAAAAGTCAAATCGAAGAAAGCCAAAAATGTATTACCAAAAAATCATTACAACAATTATATGCGATTAAATGAGTTGAACGTTTTTATGCTGTCATTGATTTTCTTGAGCTTTTTGTGTACCTAATTGAATCGTTATTTATAATTTCGAAGTGGAATGACACTGAAACATCATCAAAAGCAAGTAATTTACGAACATCAATACTGAAAGGAGATTTTATTATTTGTTTACTTATTGCGAATAAAGTATTTAGTTATGAGTTACCTCGTTTAAAACAACTTCAAAGAACAGATATTGATCTAGGTGAAGCTATGGATATTGCGGAAAATACAGTAAAAGAATTTCAGACTTTAAGATCGAATGCTGAGTCTGAATTTCATAATATTTTTGAAAATTCATTGACCTTTTTAAATAAACTAGATATAAATACGATATTAATATAATATAGATATTAATATAATAAATAGTATTTCCATACCACGTATTATAGGATGACAAATGAAAAAAGTAAATATTGAGACAAATTCACCAGAGTCATATTTTCAAGTTACTCTTTTTATTCCTTATGTAGGCGCACTACATTAACCGACAGACTAGTTGAATATTTAAAATTTAATTATTAGAGTGAAGTCAACGCTGAGTTAATAATTGTATCATTATTACAAGTAGAACCAATATTTGGCATTAATGAAATTACCAAATTTATTTTGTATGTTCTTAGTGGACTGTATAGAGGGTAAACTTAAATGACAACAGTTCGAGAGAAAGTTAACTAAAGATATGACTGCTTTATTTCTATGCGTATAAGTGAATAATTTTATTCTAATGACAACTAGGTAAATAGCTACATTTAAAACAACAAAGTTATTTTATGATTACAAGTAAAAAGGTTGATTTTGGACGCTAGAAAACAATATGCATTTTCAAAATGATTACCAAACTATTTTTTTTAAACTTAGTTTTAGTTTTAGTTTTAGTTATTATTGAGGTGGACATAATGCCCATGCACTCAAGCCTGTTGGTCTATTGTGCGCACCTCATACCGAATTGTCTTGATTCGGTTTACCCACCTAAGTGTTATCACCAAAGTGTTAATACATTACCAACCATAAAGTCACCTCTAAAGATGACCAAAGAGTCCTGTCTTTCTGGCGAAATTAAGTATCTCTCTGGGTTTTAGGTTTTTAATATCCTCTTTTTCAGGAAATGGTTTATTCAAGTAGTTTGATCTTAGTGTGGACAAGGCTTCACATTCGCACATGATGTGAAATGAGTCTTCCTCTTCTACTCCACACTTTCTGCACAATGGTGATTCCGATACCCCCATTGCGTTAAGATGCTTAAGCAGGTGACCATGTCCTGTCAGTAGACCAGTCAGGGTGCTTATTTGATGTCTAGTCATGCTATTAAGATCACCCAGCAATAAACCAGGGGTCTTGATAAACATTTTAGATTGTCTAGGTACTACCAAGTACTTCCAGATTTTCCTGTGTTGTTCTCTGCACCAATTCTTGGGTAACGCTTTAAACGATTGTTCAGTGAGCCCTACCACTGGTTCTGGTCCAACATAGGTTTTCTCTGCTCCTTTCCTGGCTAGAAAGTCAGCATTCTCATTTCCAGGGACACAACGTCCCGGTACCCACGCTAGTGTAACTTTGTTGAACCTCGATAGTGATTCTAAAGTTTCCCTGCATTCGAGGACCAGCTTTGAATTCACCTGATCGTTACAGAGTGCTTTCAAAGCCGCTTGACTATCACTTAAGATAGTTATCTTCCTATTTTTGTATACCAGCAGGTTCTGAGCCCCTACCAGTATCGCCATCACCTCTGCTTGGAAAACAGAGGGTGTTGTGCCCAATGACATACTGACATTTATTCGTGGCTTTAAGCCCCAAATTCCAGCACCTACCTTTCCTGATTTTTTGGATCCATCTGTATATATCACAAATCCTCCTTTGTCAGTCAGGTGGTTAATATTCCGTTCTCTACGTGTAGTGATCTCCACTTTGTAGGGAATGTTATTCTTAAGAGCCGGTTTGATATAGTCCAAGGGGTATTCTAAAAAGCCCTTGCCTATCTCTTTTAGTATTTTACCATGTTCTGTTGTATCACTCTCCAAAGTCCACATACCTAAGTTGTGGAATCTTAATGCTGTAGCTTTGGCGTGAGCTTTTACATCTAGATACAGAGGAAGCAATCCAATTAGTGCCTCTAATGCAACCGTTGGTGTAGTTCTTAATGCTCCAGTGATGGCAATAGCAGCCATTCTCTGTATGCGACTAAGTTCTTTCCTAGCTGTAATGAGTGCTGTTCTGGTCCATCAGACTAGGGCACCGTACAATATCTTAGGTTTAATCACTGACGTGTACAACCATACATAACTCTTGGTTTAAGACCCCATGTCTTTCCCAAGGCTCTGCTGCAAGTCCACAATGTGGTCATTGCTTTTTTGATTCTTGACTCAACATGTGATTTCCATTTTAGCTTACTATCCAAGATAATACCTAAGTATTTTACTTCTGATTTTAAGCTAATTTCTTGTCCATTCAGAGTAAGAGTGTCCAGGTTGTCTAGTCCTATTCTCTTTCTAGTGAACATAACAACCTCTGCTTTATTTGGATTAACAGATAGACCGTACTTACTACACCATATCTGTATAGTGTTAAGTCTCTGTTGTGCTAAGTCAATAATAGTGTCTGGGAATTTACCCACCACTGCTATAACCAAGTCATCCGCATAGGCTTGTGTATAACAATATTTGTTTAACTCTCTAATAAGCGAGTCCAATACTAGACACCATAGCAAGGGGGATAGAACCCCGCCTTGTGGGCATCCCTGTTTGACACTCTTGATTACTTTGGTCTCATTGAGCTGTCCCAAAATGGAGCGTTCCTTAAGCATGGATTCTATCCACTTAATAATAAGTGGTTCTATTCCATGCTGTTGTGCAGATTCACACATAGCATCGAAGGGAGTATTGTCAAAAGCCCCTTCGATGTCCAGGAATATACCTACTGCATACATTTTATTCTCTACAGCTTTCCCTATCTTAGTAGTTAAGCAGTGTAGAGCTGTATCAGTAGATTTCCCCGTTTGATACGCATGTTGGTTTTCATGTAAAGGGTTCTCCTTAAGAGGCCCCTCCTTGATGTACCTATCAATAAGTTTCTCCATAGTCTTAAGAAGAAAAGAAGTAAGACTTATTGGTCTGTAGGATTTTGCTTCATAATAGTTAGTGCGGTTAGGTTTGGGTATAAACACTACCCTAACCTTACGCCAGCTTTCTGGTTGATAACCATAGGCAAGGCATGCCCTAAATATTTTGCAGAGATGGGGGACGATTATCTCTAACCCTTCTTGCAGAAGTGCAGGGAAAATTTCGTCACAGCCTGCAGCTTTAAAACTGCCAAAGGCTTTTATTGCCCATCTTATTCCACTTGGGGTTATCACTTTCCTGGTTAGTCTCCAATCAGCACAGGTCACACGTTTGTCCTGTGCATCATGTTCCTGTTCTCTGTTGTTAATTGTAGAGTCAGGAAAATGTGTGTTCATCAAATGTGATAATGTTTCATTATCATTATTGGTGAACATTCCGTCTGGCAGTAGTATTGCCTCGACAGTTTTGTTTGGTCCATTCCTTAGTGATCGCAGAAGTCTAGTTGCTGTAGGGAGTTGTTGTATATCCCCACAGAACTTCTTCCAGCTTTCTCTTTTGGACTTTTTCAATGCAGATTTGTAGTTCCTTAGGGCGTCCTTATAGGATTCCCAGTGTTGTTCCAAACCTGATTTCATTGCTTTATTTAAGAGCTTACGTGAACTCTTTCTTAATTTAGACAGTTTAGCATTCCACCAAGCTACACCCTGCCCTGTACCTTTCCTTTCTATTAAAGGACAGTTTTCTTTGTAAGCTGAGACAATGGAGTCCTGTAGCATATTTACAGCCCTTTCAGTACTCTGTCTCGACCCCAATCTAAACTGTAGGTTAATCAGGTCACGAGAGAGATCTGCCCTGTATTTGTCCCAGTTTGTTCTTTTCGGGTTCCTATAGTACTCCGTCTCAACTTTGTTAATTTCCAAAGTGAATCGTAAGTGCCTATGATCAGAAAGAGAAGGTTCGGAGGACACTTTCCACCCTTTTATTTTTGAAGTAACCCTTTTGAACAAACTGTCAGATCAATGACTTCCTGTCTGTTCCTGATAACAAAGATAGGTTCACTACCTCTGTTCAGTATACTTAGGTCTGTAGTCAGCAATAGATCCATTATAACCTCTCCTCTTTGGTTGATGTTACTGCTCCCCCAAATAGTGTGGTGTGCATTAGCATCCATACCTAGGATTAGTTCTAATTTTTCATTTTTGCAATAATTAAAGAGCATAGTTAGGTCCCTACCTGGGTTTGTGACCTCATATGGTAAGTATCTTGAAGCTACTATAATATTTTTACCATCATTTAGTGTTACTTTAATAATAGTGTGAAGTCCCTAAGAATTCTAGGGTTCTTAATTAGGAATACCAAAGAATTCAAGAATGAACAGTGTCTAAAAACATTGTATACTTCTTTAGTTAGACCTACGTTAGAATATTGCTCAGTTATTTGGAATCCTTCACAAGTCGGATTGATAGAATCGCTTGAGCGTGTACAAAGAAGATTTTTACGTTTAATCGCATATAAGAGACGTATGATTTCTATTAATAACCCTTCCGAGTCAATATCACTTAATTCTGTACAGGCTTCCNCAGTATACTTAGGTCTGTAGTCAGCAATAGATCCATTATAACCTCTCCTCTTTGGTTGATGTTACTGCTCCCCCAAATAGTGTGGTGTGCATTAGCATCCATACCTAGGATTAGTTCTAATTTTTCATTTTTGCAATAATTAAAGAGCATAGTTAGGTCCCTACCTGGGTCTGTGACCTCATATGGTAAGTATCCTGAAGCTACTATAATATTTTTACCATCATTTAGTGTTACTCTAATAATAGTCAAGTCTGCACTTGATAGATTAAGTATCAGGCTGGCTTTAACTTTATTATTAACCAAAATGCAAGTTCTTGGTTTATTTGCTTGTTTATTAAACAGTTTAAAATCCCTTAGATTTAGCCCCTTAATATGGTCCCCATTTATCCATGGTTCCTGAATAAGTGCTATTTGTAAAGGTATTGTATGCCTCTCAGTTAGGGTCCTTAGTAATACACTGCTGGCCCCTTTACTGTGATGCAGGTTTATTTGCGTGAATTGAATTCTATTGTCAGCCATTCAGAAAAACTGATGTTGACGCTTAAGAAATCACATTGTACTGGGTGTGATACAGGTGTCTGAAACAGTCCCTGTGTCACACAGCCCCCCCTGTGGGTGGTGTTCCACCGCCGTCCCAAGGTGGCGAACGTGCCTTAGGTTCGCTCTCCACATTTCCTTTTGGATCCGTGGAGAGGTTCCCCTCAGTTGTGGCCGTTATTGAGGGTGGCGGTTTCCTGGGTTCCTTTCCTTTACGTAACACACTTCCTCCCTTCCCTTTCGAGGCAGGAGTGAAGTGTGTCTGTTTGTTCCTTACCTATGCCTTACCTCTATTCCCGAGTGGCACTAGTGATACCACAGCCTTCCTCTTCCCAGATTTTTGAGGTGTGAATTTTTTCACATCCTTCCGGGCTGGTGGCTGCTTGGCAACATAATCTGTGAAGCAAACTCTGCCCATTCCAAAATATGGACTGCGCTTCAGTTCCTCCAGTTTGACCATGCTGTTTTCGTCCACACTTAGGAACAAAGTTTGTCCTTTTGGGCCAACCTCTGTCTCATGGTGGACTTTCCAGATCGCCGTGTTCAGCCCTGAGTTTTGTTTTGCCAAAATTTCCAAGATCTTCTTGGACTCTTTTGGCAGCCCTGATATATGAGTGACCATCCGTTTGTACTTGATCGGGTTGTAGGCTTCCAAATGGAGTTCTACACCGTCCCAAGGTTTTATCAGGCTGACATGGTCAGTGAGCCACTTAAGAGAGCTCTCTTGGGCTGCACTGATCATAAGTGCTCCATCAGTGAGTCTGGTGTCTTCAAACCTTGATACGTCGGTTCCATTAGTACCCGACAGTATCAAGTCTCCACACAAGACTCAACTNTATCAAGTCTCCAACACAAGACTCAATGAGTAGCCCCTGCTCTGTGGTCAACTTGTTAGTGGGGTAGCCTGCGAGGACCAGAGCCACTTTTTTATCATCGGTTACCACGTCCCTGTAGGTCGGTACCCAATGAGTTTTCTTACATGGAGGTTTTTGACCCTTGTCCTCAGGTTTTTGAGCTTCGGTTCCCTTTGACTTTTACAAGTCATCGGTTCCCTTGTCTCCCTCCTTTGGTAGGTTCTTCGCCCCTCCATGTTTGCTCGGCTCCTCTTCAGCTTGCGCCTCTGACTGCCACTCAGTTTCTCAGGTCTAAGTTTTAGTCCCNATCGGTTCCCTTGTCTCCCTCCTTTGGTAGGTTCTTCGCCCCTCCATGTTTGCTCGGCTCCTCTTCAGCTTGCGCCTCTGACTTCCACTCAGTTTCTCAGGTCTAAGTTTTAGTCCCTCGATTTTGTCAGCTACTGCTCCCAGTTGATCTTGCGATTCCTGGTCTACATTTGCTGACGTTGCTGTCTCTTTGCTAGTAGACGGTTCACCAAGTGTCCCGTTGTTGGCATTGAGACCTTCAAGTTCGGCGATTCTTCTGCGAAGAGTCGCCAGTTCACGATCTTGTTCCGACATGTTGTCCGTAGGATCCCTGATCGTCACAAGTTCGTTGTTTTGTGGTTTTTCTATGTTTTTATCCATATAGTTCCCACGAGAAGTCGAGAAATTAGGTTCCGTCACAGCAGAGCTCGATACTGTGATAAGGCTGTATACTCTATGGTGCGCCAGGTGCCATAGAGGATCCCAATGGTCACTTTACCTTTCGGCTAACTACCCTGTGACAAGTTAGCAACCCTTTCACTTGGTATGGCTGGGTTAGGGGGGCCTATTCGCTGTTAGCAAGCAGGTATGCCCAGGCCTACCGGTCCCAACTAACCAAAGTCATGACCGGCTAAGAGCAGTGGTACGTGTTGCCACCCCCACTGAAATAACTAGAGTCCGCGGGGTTGTTAGGCCCGTAATCCTTGCGGATTCCCCTGCGGGGTTTTTTTTTTTTTAAACTAGTCATACAATCAAAATTCAATTTTATTAAATAGACTTATTAAACGAGTAAAACCGTACAATCTGATATTGAGTTCACAAGCAACATGTATAAGTAAATTTGACAATATATTAAATATACTTAACATGCTTAAATCTGTGCATTACAACTAAAAATTTTTAATATAATGTTTCCAAATTAATGAATTGTCAACTCAAAGAATTAATACTCATTTGATTTTAAAGTGTAAGCTAATTCTAAACTACATAAAAAAAAAACTAATAGGAGCAATTTATCAATGAAGTTTGTCATATAAGGAACTACAGTGAGATCAATAACTAATATTCAATTTTGTAAAGTTTGGTGTGAATTTTTAAATTGAGAAACTAGATAGTTTCTGAGAAGACAACATAAATTTAAGTTGAGGGATTACAAAATGTGAGTATAGACAAATTTGTGAAAAAATTGAATATTAGCGACTGATCGACAATGGATTTAAATGATTATAAGTAATTTTACATGACATATTTTCAATGATCAAAACAATTATGAGATTCAACTGGATAAAGTTTTACCACCTACCTCCAAGAAGTATTAGAACTCTAGTGAATGATATCAACAATAATTTAAGATTTTAACTTTGAATAATAAATGTACTATTATAATATCTATTCTATATGACGAGAACAAATGTGTAATAATTAACTTATATTACCAATAGACCATTATTTAATAAGAAATTTGAAATCAACCACGAGGTTTCCAAAACTTGATTTAAAGAATTTAAGTTAGGAATGAGTTGTAAGCAAAGTTCCTACAAATTACAATTTTAATGTGAATTATCGTTATAAATTTGCCAACAAGATGACAGCGATAATGGTTAAATAAGAAAATTTAACAATTAAATGAGTTAAAAACAATGGTGACTGGTCACAAGAATTAAAGTCTTCACAACGTCAGCTCGACAGCTTGGCAATCCAAAACGAATAGAGTAGATTTTTAAGCGCATAACCGCTATCCCGACAGATTAATTTGACCAGCGATAAGAGAAGCGACGGGTGACCAATCAGTGTGGTCACAATTTAAAGATAGACTTTGCTAAGCGCAAACACCTTACTTAGACACATTTATAGATCAACTAAATTCAAGTTGTTAATCAAAAAATGTGGTTATTGGACTTCAATTCATTAATTTCAACAGACGAAAATGAAGCTCACTTCTTACGTCTAGCACAAATGTACATGGTTGACTTAAATGAATGCGAAGAATCTGTGTTACTGGCAGAGTTCAAATTATGGAAAAGACGTTTAGAAAATATTAAATCATCAAATACACCAAGAAATGCCATGGAAGCAACAGTTTTATGTAATAGCCAAGTTTATCCTAATGTATTTAAACTCCTACAGATTTTTGCAATTTTACCAGTATCTAACTGCATCTAATGAGAGTTCCTTTTCTAACTTAAAAAGAATAAAGACGTACTTGCGAAACACAATGTCACAAGTAAATCAATATTGGTTAATTTATTATTTTATAATTATGATTTTTTAAGTCTTTTTTTTTTTTTAATACAGGGATGGATAAATGGTTTGGCTATGCTAGCCATTAACACAGAAGTAGGCATTGATGCAAGTTTCAAATTTTTGAGTTAATATACATGTATAATACACAAGGGATTACAAATACAGGTAGCTAATTGGTCTTTTATGACATCGATATTAGCAGGTACACAGCATTGTTATTATCAATGGTAGTAAGGCACATTGTTGTGAGTTTATAAATACACTAACTGACAATACAGAAAGTATATCTATGATAGTCATAATTGATAATAAACAATCCGTTACTGTGACTGCAATGTCATCAAAATCAAATTAGCTACCTGTATTTATAATCCCTTGTGTATTATACATGTATATTAACTAAAAAATTTGAAACATAAATGTTTATATCTAATAAACTTATCTAATAAAGTTATATTAAAAATTCAAATGCCATCTACTATTGAATTAAAAATCCAAACATTTTATTATATTCAAAATATGTGTTCCCATTTAAAAAAACAAAGTCGACACCCTTACAAGGCATAAGGGATGAACATAAAAAGTTTTAAATAGTTAATAATTCAAGAATAATGTGTAACTAAAGAAAACCAAAAAAAAATGTTTAAATTATATTGATTCTGTAAGTAAATGAGTGGGTTATGATAAAAAAATCACTCTGTATACTGTAATATAGTTTATCATTTGTAAAGCTGGAAGTAAAACAAAATATTTTAGTATATAAGACGAAATGGAATGAATCGTAGAGGAGGAGGACCTCGAAAACACCGAAGGTAATATCTTTTCGCGTGGTACGTTTATGACATTAAGTTTTCATTTTGTGTATTGTTTTATTGTGTTTTAAGTGTATATTTATTTTGTATGTATTGCATTGTTTCATTATATCTATAATAATTACTTTTGAATTATTATTATACTTTTATTACTTTAAGTTAAGACACTAGGGTTGTTTTTTTTTAAGATACAACAATACCAAAATTTCAAATTTCAAATTACTTGTCAATTCCTAAATTAGTAATTAGAAAAATAGTAAATTTTTTTTACGTCAGTAAACATTTCTACAATTTTCGTTTATGAGGTTCATTAAAAGTTGGACACCACTCGAGAAATCATTCAAAATACGCCACTGATTGTTGGATACACATCGATGGAATGTGCTGTCGAGAAATTGTGTTGTGATTATTTATGCCGTCGTTGTGCTACGTCGTACTGTACACGTTGGTGAGCTACTTGCATTTGACTTCAATTGATCCTTTCAATATTCAGCATTATCATAAGCCGTTTCAATTAGCCGATAACTATACTGCTTGTTCACCTTCCTTTTAAAACTTGCTAACATTTATAATTTATTATTTGTGTATATCATCGCCATTGTGGCATTAGTTTTAAGTGGCACACTATTCACATTGATATATACAGAGTGTTCAGTAAGTCAGGAAACGGGTTTCTATTGTTATCATTGTTACAAACAATGAGAACAATAGAAACCCGTTTCCTGACTTACTGAACACCCTGTATATTATGATTCATGTATAATACATTTAATTGTTATATGTTTTGAAAAACCTTATTCCTTTTCTTCGACATAGCCTGACTTAAGGCAAAATAAAACAACGAACCCGCGTGGGTTCATGCAATTATCATAAAAACCGCTTCGATTAGAATCTGTTAAACATTTAGTTAAAAATAGTACATTTTAATGTCAAATAAATCATAAAAAATATATCTTCGGAATTTTTTCATATTATTAATCATAAAATAGGGAGATTATCGTTTCCGCTAAACTAATATTCTACCTGTATGTCTATTAAACAATTTGAGAACCATTTAGTTTTATCCATGGGTCTCCACGACGAACTAGTATCGGCTTTAACATACGGGAAGGTTAGGTAGTTGCCAGTACCAAATTGTTTGGCTTTTATTGAATGTTACGTTCAGGCAATTCAAGTTTTGTATTTAAGATTTTTGCGTGGGGCATTAATAGTAATGAGTAAAATAAAATAATCTTTTGTCCCATCACTATCAAATGACATTTGCCCACTGTGCTGGGTTTTTTTTTTAATAAAATCCAATGAAAAATCTAAATATAGACAGGATTTAAAATATATCACTAAAGTATGAATAAAAAAAAAATTATCTCAAATAGATAATATTCTAAAACGTCTGACAACTTTTAACGTATAACAATTATATCATTGTTGTGAACTAGAATATTATATATAAAGCAAAAACCCCCATCACAGTGGTGTCGCGACACAGTGAGGTCGTGGCATAGTTGTGTCCAGTATAGATGATATCTGACAGTGATTAAAATCACTATTATAAGAAACGCTTCTGTAGATAGTGTTTAATTCTAAGAAATTGGTGGATAATTACAAAAGCAAAATGAACTCCTATTTTCTTATTTATAACATGATTAGTAATTCTTAGATTCAAAAATATTATATATAATAATCAATTTTTTAATTGTAAATTATATCATTTTTATAATTAATTGTTTTCAAATAATTATTGATTTTGATTTTTAATATGTTAAAAGTAATTACTTTCAATCAATTTTTTTTGCCCTTTGTGAAAGTTTATATTAAAAAAAAAATGAATTTATTATTACTATAACTATTAGCTCATCTTGCAAATTTGAATTTAACTCATTATACAGGAAAAAATGGTATTGTTAAGATTAATATGCACTGAGGAAATTTTATAATTATTATTTACAGTAAATTTATTGATAAAGCTCGATTTTTTTTGCATTTTTATCGTAATAGATCATTTAAATAGTAATCATTTCTAATTAACTTTTGGTGTTTAAAAAGATTCTAAAATTGAAATATGCAGAATTTAATTAATTTTAATGATTTACTTTAACTAAAAAAACCAATGACAAAAAAATTGTTAAAAAGATTTATTCATTTGAGCGAATTATAATTATAATTTTGATTATAATTGTAAATATTCATTGTTAAATTCAGGTGAAACTAAAATTAATTTTTTTTTTAGATTTTTGAATTATATAGCAACATGTTACCAAAAAAATTGTAATATTAATTTAAAACAACAATACTTAAATTTTCGAAAATAAAGTGTTACATATATTTTATAAAATTTTATTTTATTTATTCATTTTATGATAAATTAATATAATAATTAAATATAATTTATTAAATTATGTTATATATAAATAAATAATAAATTTAACAAGATATTAGTTCTTAATTAAAAAAAATGCCACCCTAGGCCACAGTCTACCCCTAAATACGACACATTTATTATATATTAATATAATATTATGTTTCAATTTATTTAACATATTTGGAAAATGGAAATTAATTTATAATAGTGAATATAATATTTTAACATTTTGTACTTTTTTTTAGACAACGTAATATTTAAAACATAAATATTACTTTCTTCTGCACGTGTTCAAACAATCCACGTGGTAAAAATCCCCTAGAAATAAAGGATTATATATACAATATACATATGAATGAGATTTAAACAGACTTCAACTCATGTTGACACCAAGTACTATATAAGCCCATAAATTTTATTATTTATTAATTGGGTCTAAAATATACCAAACAATTTTTAACTAAAATTTTAACCATAATTCAACTCTTATCTTAATAATGTTTGATCGAGTCATTTGGAAATTAACTTTCCTTTAGTGGTTGTGTATTTCCTCTGAGCATAATTCATTAATTACTAACATATTTTATGATATTTATTTTTTTCTTGTGTATTAAATTTACAAGCTTTATTACTTTATATTTTATTAAGTAATTAAAATATATACATATGTTATTAACAAAAAAATTGCTACAACTTAAGTATAATTCTAAAGTTAAGGATCAATTATTGATCCATAATAATAAACTTAATTAAAAAAAAACCCAGCACAGTGGAGACGCGGCATAGTGGGGACGTTACATAGTTGGGTCCAGTATAGATTTAATCTGACAGTGATTAAAATCACTATCATAAGAAACGCTTCGATGCAAATCAGTAGATAGTGTTTAATTCTAAGAAATTGGTGGATAATTACAAAAGCTACATTATCTGCTAGTTTCTTATTAATACCCTGATTAAGATAAAGTATGTCGAATGAAAAAGGGATTATTAAAAAATATTATTTCTCATAAAAAAATTGTGTTGATTCGTACACTTTTCAATGAGTTATAGCATTATAAAGTTAAAAATGTAACCAACCCAACCCAACATCAACTCCTATTTCCTTAATTATATCCAGATTAGTAATTATTTTAATTATATATTATATAATTTTTATAATTAATTATTTTCAAATTATTATTGATTTTTAATATGTTAAAAGTAATCATTTTGAACCTACTTCTTTTTGTTCTTTAAAGTGAAAGTTTTAATAAAAAAAAAATGAATTTATTACCATAACTTTTAACTCAACTTGCAAGTTTGAAATAAATATTATTAAATAGAAAAAAATGAAATTGGTAGATTATTTCAAAAACAACAATAACACTTATTCCCTTAATTTTACCCCGATTTATAACTATAATATATGAATACATAATAATTACAGTAATTAAATTGAGTATGAAAGTGGTATTCAATAATATAATATTGTAATTTTTACGGAGATATTATAAAAATAAAAAGGAGTTGTATATTCATATACTTTTAATGCGTATACAAATTTAAAGGAATTTATGCAATACTTTTTAATAAAAAAATTTTGTTACTTATGAATAAATACACTAAACAAAAGGAACTTTCATCAGAAAAAAAATATACTTTTCTAAATAAACTTTTCGTGATGTTTTCAAATGTGCAATTAAACTTTTTCTATTACTTCTAAGTTTTAATATTATTACTTATTATTAAAAAATAAGTATTTACATATAAAAAAAAATAATTAAGAACAAAAAAAATTGTATTAAATTAATACTGATTTTGATTTTTAATATGTTAAAGGTAATCATTTTGAACCTATTTTTTATTGTCTTTTAAAGTGAAAGTTTTAATGAAAAATACCTTCTCAGCTTCGCATCGAAGCTAAAAAATGAATTTGTTACCATAACTTATAGTTCAACTTGCAAGTTTGAAATTGACATTATTAAATTGAAAAAAATGAAATTTTTAAGATTAATATGCAATCTGGAAATTTTATAATTACTAATTACAGTACATTTGTCAGAAAAATTCGATTTTTTTACATTTTTATCGTAATAGATAACTGAAATAGAAAGAATAGTAATCATATCCTAATAACTTTTGGTGTTTAAAAAAATTCTGCAATTGAAATATTCAGAACTTAATTAATTTTAATAATTTACTTTAATTAAATGAACCAATCAAACCAAAGTAGTTAAAAAGATTTACTCAATTGAGCATATTATCAAAAATATAATTATAATTGTAAAACTCCATCGTTAACTTCAGGTGAAACTAAAAATCATTTTTTTTTTAAATTTATGATTTATATAGCAAAATATTACTAAAAAATTTGGCATATTATAGACTGGTAGTAGCACACAGAAATAGAGTTAAAAAATTAATAAATTATAAAGTAAAATTATTTACTTTTGTAGTTGAATACTTTTATCATATCAAATTTAATTCGACAATAAATAATTTAAGAATATTAAAAATTAATGATTTTAATTGTTTGTATGGACAAATCTAGTTAAGCTACTTTTTATTTGAATAAGGAATATTTTTTTGATTTTTAAGAGTAATAACTTAAACTAATCATTAACTTAAATATCATAAACTTAAATGAATCATTTGACGTATCGTTGAAAAAAGTAGGTCTAGTGAGGGTTGGCAAAATAAATCGTAGCCAGAAAAAGAACCACATAGTAAAATAATATTAACATGAATATCAATTTCTTCTCACGAGGGGAGACTATAGTGATAAGATCCTTTATATTTATTGAAATTATTGAATCTAAATGAGATAAATATCAAATGATTTGAAAATTCTATTCTAACTCAAAAAAAAAATGCAAAATTTTAGAAGCCACAAACGGATTTGAACCTCGTACCCTAGGCGTTAAAGATCAAGGTGTTACCCATTCGGCAACTATTCGTTGATTTTTGTTGCATGATAAAATTGGCTATTTAAGCTAACTCAAATTTAAAAATTACTTTTTCGACTTTAAAAAAGTAAAAAATGTTAATAAGTATAATATCATATGTCTTATGAACTTTATTCTATGTCAATGAAATTATATAATATTCATGAAAGTCAGTTTATTCCCCTAATAAAATATTTTAAAATAAAATAAAATACAAAACCTAGAATTTTAATAAAAAATAGCATATTTTTAAATACGGTAGCCTTTTGCGCATAGAAGATAGGGTGTCGGGACAAATTTTTTTTTTTCATTTTATAGTACATAAAATAAGCTTTAATTTGATATATGTTTAAAGGACGCAGTATTTCCGGAACATTTTCAAAAATTAAGTTGAAAAAGCTAGTTTTTGTAAAAAAGTTTCCATTTTAAGTCACCCCCAATGAGGGAATAAGTGTTAGATTTTCAAAAAAAAATGATATCAAATGAAAGAAAATTACCTAAGGTTTCAATATAAAGAAATATTATTTTGATTAGTTAATATTTGAAAAAGTTATGGCAGTTTTAAGTACAAAAAACAT
>NW_026099572.1:78314396-78323446 GCF_025091365.1 Daktulosphaira vitifoliae | reverse complement strand
GAAAAAAAAAAAAAAAAAAAAAAAAAAATAAACACATCATGGTAAAATTAATACCTTCTCAGCTTCGCATCGAAGCTAAAAAACGTGAAACAATTAAATAGCTATGTAGAATTTATAACTAAATTTGTTGTTTTTAATATAAATGTATACAAGGTATTTTATTGTTGGATTTATCATGGAAATTGTATTAAATGATGTGACTTTTGTTTTTATTACTCAATTATCTCAAAAAAAGGTTTTGCTGCACTTAATGAGATAGTAAACAAGTATTATGTACCATTGATGTGCTGTAAGTTACCTTGAAATAATTTGAAAATGCATTTTATAAATGAATTTTAAAAAGCATCTTTAATCGTATTTTACGAATGAATTTAAAGAATGCTTCTTTAAATGCAGAATGCATTTAATAAATAAATACTTTTATAAGTATTTAATATATATATATATAATCACTTGATATTTAAAATATAATTTGCGTTAATTATTAAAAGTATAGTTCTTCAAAGAGGTACGCTATATTTGACCTCGAATTTTATGTGAGAGGCCCATAAAATTTAAGTATAAATTTAATGTTATACGATATAAAAATAAATGTTAAAATAATAACGTATTATATAAATAAATATGATAACATAAAATACATACATAAATATACCTAACAATTTTTAATAGTAATATATAATGATCAATTATTGGATGATATAGTTAAAGGATTGTATATTATATATATATAATAATACTATTTAAAATAATTTTTAATATTTCACTTAAAAATTTTTGTTTGTAAATTTCAATCATTTTTTTAAACTAATTTATTTTTTGTATAACAACATAATTAATTGTAATAATATTTATTATAATAAATATATTTTTATTAATAAAAATATATATTAAATATTTTATTTATGTTCATAAGTTAATTAGGAAATCTCACTCAAACTGGGGGGCCTTAGCTCTCCTATTTCCGATTATAGTTACTTCTACGAATAATTGATTAGTTTAATGATTTTATTTAATTAAAACGATTTTAGTTCAAAATTATATTTTTGGTAAATATGTTTGTCTAAAAGTCAAATGTTAGGATCAAACATTTCTATTGTTATTAATGACCGTCCGTTTGCTAACGGATGGTTTCTATCATCCGTTGTGAACGAACGTTTTTTATTGTTCTAAACGGTCGTCCGTCGATGTTTCATACGTTCCGAAGGTGTTCATGAACAACGTTCGCCAAATAAACCTATATAAAATAAAATCTGAACGTATTCGTTCGTGAACGGACGATCAAATATAGACCCCCAGGTACCCTAACCGTGAAAAACACAAGTGTTACAGATTCAGCAACTGTTCGTCGATTAATAAAATAAGCACTTTAAGCTAATTAAAATTTTAAAGTTACTTTTTCGACTTTAAAAAAACAAAAAAATTAAAATAAGTTTAACTTTTTATGTCTTATGAACTTTATTTTAAATAATAACGTAAGATTAAATAAAAGTGTCAATATTTCTGGAAAATTTTCAAAAATTGATATAAAAACTACGTTGTTGTTGCAGGCCGATTAAAAGCTTGATAATATAAATAAGTAGATATGACAAAAAATTTTAAACGGTCCACTTTTGAATTTGTGACATTACATACCTAATAATGCAACAAAACTTACAGCGTTTTATCAGAATACAACTCATTTTACAGCACCACATTTTTGCGTACAGAATCCTAAGATGTGATTTATACATCTGAATGTATGATTTACAACGTCTATATTACGTTTATATTACTTCGGGTTTCTTTTAAATCATTTAAAAATGTAAAAAACTACAATTTTTCATATTTCCTATTTACATATGAATAGGAAATAATAGTAAATGTTTTTTTTCCAAATATAATAATTTAAATGTTATGAGTGCGTAACTACTTATTATTCATAAAGGTGTTTCTTTATTTTTAAGTTTGTCGGAACCTGCCAAAAAACGATTATCATTAATTTGTACAAAAAGTATCTTCTTGAACAAGCACAAATGAAGTACACAGATTTAATGGTGTCATTGTCAACTGATATGGGGATTACCTTAACCACTATAAAAAGTACTATTTATGATTATAAACAAAAAGGAGTAGTTTGTTCACCAAACGAAAAAGGAAGATCTACCATCATTGAGAAAGTTGAAGATTTAGATAAGAATGCTATTTGTCAAAAAAATCACAGATTCTGGTACAGACGAGAAATACCTACATTGAATAAATTTTTGGCTGCCATTAAAGAAGATTCGAATTTTTCAAATGTTTTTCGTACTAGTTTGTATGGACTGTTGAAAAATTTAAATTTTGAATTTATCAAAAGAAATCGTAATAGTGCACTAACAGAAAGGGAAGGTATTATAATGTGGCGTAGGAATTTCATTAAAAATATACGACGTTATAGAAGTGAAAGTCGAAAAATTTATTACCTAGATGAGACCTGGGTCAATGCTGGTGAATGTTCAAACAAAGTGTGAGTAGACAAAACCGTATCATCGAGTCGTGATGCTTTTTTGAAAGGACGGACTACGGGATCTAAAAATCCTGTAGGTAAAGAAAAATGACTGATTGTGTTACATATAGGTGCATCAAACGGTTTCGTCAAGGGCGGTTTATGTTATGAATAAAAAAAAATAAATACAGCAGATTACCACGACAAAATGAATGGTGATTTCTTTTATGATTAGTTTTGTGGAATTTTACTTCTATTAGACAATAATTCCATGATTATAATGGACAATGCATTCTACCATTCGGTCAAGCAGGATTCTGCATCAACAATGTATTGGCGTAAGGATAAAATAATTCAATGGTTGCAGGATAAGAATGTAGTAGTTGAAAGTGAAATGGTCAAAGTGTAATTAATTGAAATGGTCAAAGAGATTCGACTCGCTGACAAGTACATTATTGACGAAAAAGTAATAGAAAGTAATAAAACTGTCCTGTGTTTGCCACCTTATCATTGCGAGTTGAATGCAATTTAATTGGCATGGCCTGTTGTAAAAAATTATGTGAAGCAAAATAATATTATGTTCAAATGATTTACGACAATTACTGAACGATGGAGTTCAGCAATTGTCAACGAGTTATTCCAGGAATGCGGGACAATTTTGCAAAACACACAATAAAAGAAAAGGATAAAATGTGGGATATTGAGTTCATTAACGATGAAATATTTGAAGAAAATTTGGATTCAACATCTCAAAATGTTCTTACTATAACAGAAGAAACAAGTACCGATTTCTAGGTCTTGATTTGTAAAAATAATAGAAAGTAAAATTAAAATGATTAATTATTAGTCAATTTAACTAAAGTAAATAATAAACCATTTAAATGTTTTTTAAGTCTACAAAATTAAAAATAACACATAATTATTCAATAATGGTTAAACTTCAGTTGATAATAATTAAATAATCTATTTCATTGACATCAGTTCTTATTTTTCTGAATATAGAAAGGTTTTAATGCAACAAAAAAATGTGACCAAAAATTGTTTTAATTAATAGAAATAATAAATGTGTGAATTAACCAATAAAGATAGAAAAAAAATACATAGTTCAAAATAATTCATTCTATTGTTATTACTATAGTATTTTATTCATTAATTAAATATCAATCAGTTAAATATTATACATTACCCAGATTTGTTGTGGAGAATGAATTCGTCGATGAAAAGAACTTTTTTATGTTGCTGGTTGTTGTACTGGTAGATTTTTTTTTCTGCTACATGAATTTAGGTGTCTTAGCCATTTGCTTTGGTTTAAATCTCCCTTACTTTTACCATAAATACATAATTTCTCTTTATTCATGACGAATAAAAGTATTATGATTAATAAATAATATTACTGTTTATTGATAAATTACTTATTAAAATAGTTATTTTAATTTTAATTTTGATCAAATGAGCGCGTCAAAATTTTCGATGGATATAATAAAAATAGCACATTGCTATCATCCACAGTTTTGTTATCATAAACATCAAACATCAACACATTTGGTAATTCCATTAGGTTTGGTTTTGTTTTTATTTAAAGTTATCGTCAAGGGGTATTCAGCCTTGGCCTTGGTGTGGTTTGTAATGGACATGTATTATAAACAAACAAAATAACGTTAAATAACTGCTTTAGTAATTAGTGTCATTATTCACAACTCAACATAAATGTACATAATCATATATGTACAAATATAATATATTTATTTTGCGTATGTAATTTGAAACGCTGGATATCCTTACTGACGACTGAAAACTTAAATTTCAAAGAATAGAAAATGCTATACTGAAAAAATTCTACATTGAAGACTTTTCTATGGAAAACTTCACATGGAAAATTTCTTTGAATTTCAGGATTTCGGGAGGGGGGCCGGGCCCCTTGGCCCTCCCTTTGGATACATGCCTGTATATATGTATATATTGTATTTATTTATTTAATATACACACGTAAATTCTATTATGATAACATGTATTTATTATTAATTTATATTAAAAAAAAAAAATCTGTATCACTATAAAAAAATATATATAATCATACTTTTTGCGTTATGATAAAAACTATAGTATGCTGTATACATGTTGCTATTAATATTATCGGGCGTATAACCGATGTTGCATGCCGCCGGACCGTAAAAAGTGGGAGAAATTGGGCTTTCGCGCTATCACCGACGTTAGTCAAATGCGCGGAACGAGTACGTTCTCTCGTGGAACAAAGTATAGTTAAGTAAATGAGTTAAAAAAAATTAACTTTTTAACTTAACTTTAATTTTTTAATTAGTTAATACCCACCAATGATTGAGGTAATTGATAAATTGGCAAGACAAAGTCGAAGCTACAATTAAGTAAATAAAAACGACGAACACATACTAATTTCCGATTAAATCCAAAACTAGAGGTGAAGAAGAAAAAAAACATAACTATGCTACTACCATGACAAATTTAATAAAAAAACAAAAATTTGTAAAGATATCGGGTGTAAATAAAATTTAATAAAACAGAAAACTAAAAAATAGTCCAGAAGAGAGTGTAACTGAGTACAATATTTCAAATCATCTTTCTATCATTGATTCAGCCAGTAAAAAACAATTTCTTATAGTTTTTATAGCATAAATTTCAATTATACTACTTACGTATAAAGAAAAACAAAAAGTAGTGAAAATAACAGGTCGTATGTGGTAAATAGTTCACACATTAAGACATATATAGTCAGAACAGTACTGACTGTAGTAAAGAGAACATGTCTCATCCACGTTCTAATGTTTAAAAAATATTCATAATAGTTTGTTATTATAATAACAAATTATGAAGTGATAAGAAGTTGTACGTACTCGGTGCTTGTGAATTATTAACATATTTTTACGCGATGGTTGTTAATAATAATTGTGATACATCCATTAAAAAGGGTTCTGATTTTCATTCTGAGGCTTCAATTTCTCAAATTTTATTAAATTATATAAATAAAAAACTTAGCCATTATGATAGCAACCTTTCTCCTGTTCATAATATTTTAAATGATATTAATGTTACTTTAAATACACTTAAGAACTAAAATGAATATTTAAAAACTGAAGTTCATACCCTTCGAGAAAAATGTTGTGCATTTGGATCTAATTTTCATAATAATGTTAACATAGGCGACATTATCAACGAAACACAGGGTCAAATGCATAGAGCTTGTAATATTATTATTTACAATGTACCTGAAGACGATAAAAATAATCTCATTCAGATCTCAAATAATATTATTACATCGCTAAATACTGATGTTTATATTGTCTATGCATAACATTTAGACACATCAAAAATGATTAAAGTTCGTTCATTACTTGTAGAGTTCAATGATGTTATTACGATTTAAAAATAAAATGAAACTTAAATCTAATGGCCAATGGAAGGTATACGTCCTTCCATTGGCCATCAATGACAATCTAACAGACAGAGAAATGTAATAAAAAAGCTACGAGCTGAACTTTTCCAAAAAAGAAAAATTGGTGAAATCAATTGAATCATAAAATATGTGAACGCCTGTCCATCACTTGTTAAAAAAAACTGAATCGGTTTGTAAATAGAAATTTAGGAATTAAAATATATAATAATAATGTAAACAGATTGTTTTTTAATTGTAATAATTTTTATAAAAGCAATGTAAATAGTAATTCTATGTTTACTGGATATTACCAGAATGTTCGGGGTTTACTCACTAAGTTAAAGGAATTAGTGTGTCAATTTCCGTTATTTCAAATCGATTATTTTATTTTAACTGAAACCTGGCTAAATAGTGCTTTACTGGGTAGTGAAATTGGTTTTAATGATTATGTTATTTATCGTACTGATCGGAGCGATAAGACAAGTTCATGTGGTAAATGCCATTTTTCAAAACTGATAATTTTACTTGTAGATAATAATGTACAAGCTTTTGTGTTCTTTCGTGTTGGTGGCGGTAATAATAGTTTTATATTAGGTACTTGTTATTTACAATCTCTTCAATTTGTGAACTACTAAAGGGGTAAAGTTTAGACCCGTCAGCACGATCTAGCTCAAAAGTAGCAGATTGAGGGGTGGCTCCTTGTCAACCATCAGCACAACTATCTTTTCACTATATCTACTAAAGGACGGTTAAGCCCAAAAACTAGCCAGCACGCACACTAATTGTTATGATTGACTAAAAGACCAGTAATCCAACCTCGACTCTTGACGCACACACACAAATTTTAATAACACGACGGATGTAAGGTATTTACTCTCGAGTACAGGTTTTTAAATAATTATTTTATTTATATAACGTAAAAACACAAAGTCAAAATATAATATAAAAATATAACACAAAATTAATTAAGTTGTACAAAAACAAAGTTACTCGCACACCAACGACCTAACCGTAACTTAACGTTCCTTCGTCAAAACGTCCAGTTCCGTCCATTCTTTTCATGTTTCCCTTTTATATTCTTTTTCCCGCCATTATTAATTTGCTTATCTTGCATTTCCCTTATATATGACATTATTGTATTGCTTGAGAATTTAAAAATTGCTTTTAAACCCGTATCATACTAAAATCGACGTTATTCAGTTATTTACTACAGTATGTATGCGGCTCACATTAACACCGTTGAGCATGTTATTTTTAATGGCTCTACCACCGTTTCTATTATCCTAGCGGGTGACTATAATTTACCATGGGTACATTTTTACAACAAGTGTAATAATTTTTATAAGTCTAGTAGGTACTTATTAATAAAATGAAGAACACCAACTTTAAACATAACATAAAATATAAATGTATATTACGTGTATAACAAACTAACAACACATGACTAACGCAGGTAATTCGCACGGAGACGATAGAAGGTCAACTAACTCGCATTACCATCCATACGGATGACACAACGGTCGATCACCAATATAGCAACGATAAGCTGACCCCTCTAATATATGAACTATATATCACACAAGGAGGTGAGTATGTTATGATGGTTCACAGTTTGCTAATTTTGATGTGATTTTTGATTTTTTTTCATTCCAACATTTTTATTAATGAAATACTATTGAAAACTGTAATAACATTACTTTAGATTTAGTTTGTTATCGGTTCAGTTGTCACCGACTAGTTTAGTACCAGCTGATCGAATTACTATTTTCAGATCTTCGTTTCGCAATAAAAAAAAAAAAAAAAATTCATTACACAGAGATTTTAAGCGGTTTGGGAATCTTTCATTTTATAGTGAGTTTTATAGACTGAGGTTGAAATAAAAAAAATGACCTAGAATATGTTATTCAGATTATTTAAATTACATTCAGCCTACTCTTGTTCATAACCCAAAATATTTTTGGAAATTTTTTAAAGAGAAAAGTGAAAAAATATGTTGCCTAATTCTATGATGTTTAATTATAATCGTTTAAAAAAATTAACTGGAATTACTAACTTGTTTAGAGATAATTTTACATCCCAATATTAAGTGCCTAAATTAAATCTATGTAAATCAGGTAAACTTCATGTTACTTTCGCCTTGTAATATATCTCTTGCTGAAGTATTCGATTGACTACTGGAATTAAGAACCAGTATTAAATAAGGTCCCGTTGGCATTCCTGGTATTATCTATTCTTCTTGTCACTAAATGTTAACAGGTGCCATCTACTTTTTATTATCTCTATCATCGGGAGTCTTTCCGTTGAATGGGAGGTTTTCACCTAATTATGTTTCATCTGGTGTTCCACAAAGAGTCACAGATCATTATCCTCATGAATAATCTTAGATATTTAATTCAGTTTTCTAATCGTTTGTCTTCATAAATAATGTGATTTTCTAAGATTATAGAGTGATTTAGATAAATTAGGTACTGGTGTGAACTCAATAATTCTTCTTTTTCCTCGCCTTAATCCCAACTACTTGGGATCGGCCAGTGAACCCCCAAAAATGTACCCAGATGACTTTTGCTCGTAAATCTACAAATAATTGTAATTATAAAATATCTGGTGTTAATAACGATATCTAATCATGTTAAATATCTTGCAATTACTCTATCATCTGACTTATGATTTACTGAACACATTACACAAATATAAAATAAGGCTTTATGTACCTTTTTGTAAACTATGAAGAATTCTGAAACCCAAATTGTCTTAAAATCATATAAATTGCTTTAGTAACATTCATTTTAGAATATGGATCAATATTATGGTCTTTCTTTTAAAAAATTTATAAGCCCTATCTATTGGTCGTAATAATTGTGTAAATAATCATGTATTCATAATACATGTTTAAATATATGCAAACAAAAATTAATATATATATTTAATTTGAAAATGATGCTCCAGTATTTATTATATTCAAAATAAATACAAGCACATCACATCACTTTACTTTACTTTTTTTTTTTACTTTTGTTGTTAGTTAGTCAATCTTTAAAGAAAATGCAATAATAATTTTTTATTATTTATGTTGTTATAATTTTTATATAGTACATAAATGTTAGCTAAATATACAATATAACCATAATCTACATTAAATTACTTTTTTTTTTAAATAATGACTATTAAAAAAAAAAA
>NW_026099572.1:77860189-78311380 GCF_025091365.1 Daktulosphaira vitifoliae | reverse complement strand
ATATATATATATATATATATATATATTAAATCCATACGCATGGTTTTTATTTGGACATCATTTTGTATGTAAGAAACCAATAATTATTAAATGTTGATGAAAATTCATATTGATAAACTATATGCTAATACATCAACACAAATTTAAATATTCTTTTTTTAATTGAATTTTCTTATCAAAGTAACACATTATAACCTATAACTACGTAACAGAATTTTATTAATGTCGCGACATTTGCCAACAAGACCCTAGCTAGGTGAAGCCTAGTTTTTTAATAATAATATAGAAAATGTTAAAAAAATGTTTATTTAAAAAAATGTAAAAATATTACAAAGATATGGTACTGTTTATGGCCTAGTAATGTGTTATATACAACTAATTCTATTTATTTATTTTTTTTAGTAAAAAAAAATATATTAAATTTTGAAAGTAAAAAATATTTAATAGAATGATTTAATGATCAATTTAAAAAAATAGATACATAAATTTTTTCTTAAATTTATTGAAGCTATCACATAAATTTTAAATATTTTTAATTATTCTTAAAAATTTAAACACAGAAAAATGATTAATTACTTTTTGAAAAATGGATATGTAAGGATTTATTGCTAAATGAGTAACAACATATTTAATTATTAAGTTCAAAACATTTTACCCTATAAATACGCATTTTACTAATTAAGCCATTTAATGTTTTTGCTCCATTGAAAGAAAGTTATGATATCGAAATTGATTGCTCCAAGAGTATTTCTGTACTTGTTATAATATTGTAATAAAGATTCGTAACATTCATTTTTAATATCATCATAAATATTCAGTGTACGATCACCTTTTTTTGATATTTTGTACAAATTTTCATTATATGCACCATAACTTTTCAATAACTCTTCTAGTTTTTTAAATAAAATATTGATTAGTGCTTTCGCCGATTTTTTATCTTTTCCTTTCTCGTCATCAAACACTTTAGCTATTTGGCTATATATTGGAATACCTGAAATACCAGCATAACGTATAATAGTTTTTATTATTTTTGAGGGTCTAGTATAATATAGACTAAGTTTATCTTGTAATTCTTTTTCGGTAATTGGTATTTCTGTAGGTTTTTTGCTTTTAGACTTAACAAGTATTAAATAGTTAATCAAGTGTCTCGCTGAATAATAAAGCAATGCAATTTTCATGACATCGGAAAGAACATTATAGTAGTTTAAAATTAAATATGGATTTCTCTTCCATTCAATAATTGCTGATTTATAATTAGCCTGTAATTTTCTAATTATTGGTTTAAAGTTAATGTTATCTATATGAGGGTAAAAAGTGATAAAACATGTGACTTTTTTATTAAATAGAAAGTCATATACCCCTAAATTATTTTCGTATTTAAATAAAGATAATAATTCATTATTGTCTCCTGGTTTTAGTTTCATTTTTTTTAAAAGATCTATAGAAATTTCAACGCTTTTTTTTAAATCTTTTAAACTGTCCACAATGTTTGGTTCAAGATTATGCAAATAATTACTTTTTCTGCATGATGCAACATATTTATTACAAAAAATTAATGATTCCTCACTGTACTCATAAAATTCTTCAAAATCAAGTTTTCTTTTTTCAAGAGCATTTAAACTTAAGAAATACTTCCACATCCAATTTGCCGGAGATTGTTGGGAAAATATCACAACAGATATCATTCGAGCGATAGCATCTCTATAAATGGCAACATATTCCTCATAACCGTCTAAAATTTGGTACGTTAAGTCTTGTTTTTTAAATATGTTGATAATATACTCTTTATTAGGCTCAAGTTGGTGTGCTAATGAGGATACAGTGTCTGTACGATAAAATTCTTCTAAATCCGATAAGTCTTCGCTTTTTTGTCTTGTTATTTCTTTAATGGGAGTAGCTGATTCTTCATCAACATACAAGAGTAATTTTGAATCACCAAAGGTTATTGATTTTGATCTTTCGAGTCCTTTAAAAGGTTTACCCTGATAGGGATTTGTCACAATGGTTGGAAACTGTTTTAAATTCATTGCAATAAGTTGTATTACATAACTGTAAATACAATTAATTGCAGTTGTTTTGGAATTCAACTTTTCGTCTAATTGTGGATACTTTTGTATGTTATCGGAATTAATAAGCGAGGCAATCGTATGTATGTCATCTGAAGAAAATGAAATTTTATTTCTTTCCCATGTAGGTATTTTTTGTAAATGGCCGATAAATACATCTGAGTCCTATAATAATTAAAATATAAAATCTATATTAAAAAATATATTAACATTGCTTAACAGTCAATTAAAAATGTTTACATTTTTATTGAATTCATTTTGCTTAAAAAAAATAATTGAAGAATAGGTAAAGATAACGTCCTATGAAGAAATTATTGAATCTCATAGTATCGATGAAAATAAATATTAGTCTGTAAATAAGTTGAATGATCATCGGTCCCGTGCTAATGTAATTATTATGAGTGAAAAGATCATGTTAGAACATTCCTAATTTAAAAAATACTAAAAGTATTAATAAAAAAAATAATAATCTAAATTACAGTCTTGGGACGGTAGATAGTTGTGAAATTTTTTACTAATAAATATTGGCTATTGGTTTCAATTAAACTTAAAAATGGCAGACTTAATTGAATCAGTGTATGATAAATAAGCATAAATTTTTTTTTATAAAATCAGTTCATTATTCATTTTTTATTTTACATGTTACAGTTCCTTCACAGTTTAATAATTTTTTCATTACTATCATCTTTAATAATTGTTATTATCGACTTATGATAGCTAAAATATGATAAAACGCGCGCGCACACTTATATATATATATATTTTTTTATAAATAGAATGTGTGTATACAGATATAATAGATTGAAAGCGTTACAACCGCTGCGTTACATTTGTCAGTGTTACTAATTTGTATCACCTGTTTACTCTCATAAAATCCCAAACCCTCCAAGAAGTTTTCGCTTCAAAACAAAAAATGAAATTGTTATTTAGTACGTTATTCCCGATAAAGCTTCAATTATTAATGATAAATTTATTAGTTAATTTACAGTTTTATGGATAAGAATTTTAATAAATATTTAAAGTTTGTAGAATAACTTGAGTATAAAACTAATAACTTGAAAATTAATTTTTATTGGTATTATTAATCTATTTTTTTCAAATGTTCTAAAAAATTAATAAATTATATATTAAACTAATAAAATGAAAAAGTACTTCTAATATTAAAGTTAATTGTTGTTATTAATGTGAATAACGATCTATTAATTTCGACCATTAATTCATTAGCTATTCATTCTAAAATAATTATCATGCAATATTATTTATTTGTATTATAATCAAGAGTGCACTACGTATGTGGAGTAACTTATAAGTTATCTTATTTATTTTATAAATTTATCAAATTTGATAAATTACAATATGTATTTATAACTAGTTTCTAGTAATATATTAAAATAAAATAATATAAAAAAATTTTTTTATATTATAGAATTTTTTAAAAAAATGTTTAAAATAATAATTTGAATTTTTTTTAGAATATAACTTATTTCTGATATTACCATGAAATTTATTAATACTTGTATTTTTCTATACGTAAATGAAATAAGAAAATTTGATTTTTATTGAAGCTTTCTGTAATTTGTATATGCGATCCTGTTTTTAATTTGATTTAACATATTCTTTATATATGTAAAAAAACTGGCTATTCATTTTAGTAGTTACTCCATATAGAAACATTTTTAGGTAATGTATTCAATAATTTTGTTAATATGATGTATTCAAAAAAGTGAAGTCACGTACAAGAATGTCGAGAGTTTTTTAGAAGAATTAATACAGTAGGTGTTAGCAAATATATGTTCTAAATAAAAATTTTAATAAAAAATGAAATGTATATCTTAAAAAAATATATTCATAAGTTACATCTATTTAATATTTTCAGTCATCAGCGCCTATTTTCAAACATCAACTTTTAATACATCCATCATTAAGGTTTCAATATATTTTTAAATAAAAATTAAATACTATTTAAAATAAAAATGTTTAAAATACCTTTAAAGCTATCAATAAAATTGGCTGAATTTGAATTATTGATATTATGATGACAAAAAAGTAAAATTTTAACGAACACATGATGTATTTTAGTAAAATTTTTATACATGTAATAAAATTAACTGCTAAAGACGAATAGAAACACTTGTGCTTAATATAAATGTTGTGTGTAATTTACTTGGGTTGCTAAATGTACAGAAATATATACAAAATTTATTGTGTTTTAATTTTTATATATTATAATGGAAAAAAATACAACGTACGCGATTGTATCCATAAATAAAAATAAGATCTAATAAATAATCATTTAAATATTTTATTAACTTAATTATAATGAGTTATTAATATGATTATTACATCAAATAAAATAATAAAGTACCATCTTTCCATTAACGTCAGCCAACAATTATAATTAGACTAATATTACATTAAAAAAAGAAATATAAATGGTCTACTTGGCGTGAACAATGAGTTTAGTTACATTTAAAATTATCATATTGTATCAAAATAGCATAAATTTGGATAATTTTTTTTATGTACGATGTACAAATGTTTTTTCATATATTTACCATTTAATAGAATCCTTCGAAAATAATATAAAATGTGAAACAATAAAAATTATGTTGTTGGAATGTCATAGGTGTAAAGAGAATGATGTAGGAGTCCCTTTAAAATTTTATATGATGCACCAAGAGTTGAAAAAGTGTATTTTGATATTTTGGAATAAAAAAAAATGAATGTAAAAATAAAAAATAAAAATTTTTAATTGATTAAAGATTATCTATGTTTTTTGCCACTTTTATCCCATTAGATCTAGGTGTCTAGCATTTATTAAAAATGTATGACACATATATTTTTTGTCTAATGGTCGATAGGATTGAATTGGAATCGATTTCATGCATATGATGGAAGAATAAATTAAAAAAAAAAAAATAGAACTAAATAATTTGTTTAAGAATATTTGATCAAACTTAATAATGTTAACTAATGAATATTTATTGAAAATTTAGGAAGGTAATATAATCATCTTGTTCTTGATTAATAGTCTAATTATACATGAATATTTACATAAACATTTGAGTAAAAAAAGGTACTATGACTTGTTAATATTTTTCACTACTATGACTTTTCAATTTGCTGTATTTCTATAACTTTTTTGTACTTCATTTGTTATACAAAGATTAAAATTAATGACCTTTAAATAATTTTTTTTTTGAAGATGCAATCGAAAAATTAACGACAAAAAAATGTTATACAATTACCGTAAATTGAGGTTAATTTTGTCGTCAAGTATAAAGGCGTATACTTCTAAACGTTTATAAGTAAATTTTACTAACTTTTATAAACTCGAAAACAAAAAATTCAAAAATTAGTAAACTTGTAATGTTGGAGTCCGTTGTAGCGTTGGAATAGTGACCTACTAGACGGGTCAAGCATTAGGGAACAATTTTAAACGAAGACAAAAAATGTCTTATTATTAGATTACAAGCACACAATATTTAACACATTATAAAGGACAGAAAAGATGATAAAGGTTAATGGAGGTTACTTGTAGTATATTGATGTTTTCTAGACTCATAACCGACCATATTAAAATACTCACAACATCATAATCTGACACAAAAATAGCTCATTTAATCAACATTTTCGTTTAAGCAAAAAAGAAACGGAAGACAAAAAAAAATTACAGCCCGGTTGATCCGTCTAAATACGGTAGGTGTCAGTAGGACAATTAGACGTTTCATTTATAACAAATAACAGCAAACATAAAAATAAAGAAAATTTGGTTTCCACCATGGAAGACATAAACAAAGATTTCTTTTTTACGTTTTTGTACCTCGGTAGTCTATTAGAGAGCGATCGTTCACGTTACAGAGTCATGTATGTGGTGTTCATTTGGAACTGGTTCATAGGTATATATAGTGAGTTGCATAGATATTAGGGATGCACTGTGTGTGGTCAGCTGACTCAACAAATTGGGTATTGACTACCGGAACTATTGACTTGTGTACTAATTTATTTTAACATGAATGTGTTTAGTATGTCCACAATTTTACAATTGTGGACATACTAAACACCTACTGCAAATATGACCCACTAATGTCAAGATGATTAATTTAATTTGTAAAAACATTACAAACTTTTCTTCGAAGTAGACTATTTCCAACTTCGTTTAATTGAATTATCTTAATATCTATACACATAAATTTTGGAGTAACCAAATTTTTTACTTGTTAGTCATTCAGGACCATTTTACAATAATGTAAAATATAATAAAAACAAATTAAAGTTAAAAATAAGGAATTGTATAAAATTATGTATGGTAAGTTAGTTAAATTAGTGTTATTGGTAAAATTATTTAGTTGTAAAATGATGATGATCAATATTTTTAATTTAAAATGTTTAGTTAAATTAACAATAAGTAGTAAAAAAAATTATACTGAATATAGGTGTGTTATACATATACAGGGTGTTCAGTAAGTCAGGAAACGGGTTTCTATTGTTCTCATTGTTACAAACAATGAAACCCGTTTCCTGACTTACTGAACACCCTGTATACATTTTGGCTTAGGTTGTAATAAAAGGGATATGCTATCAGATAAAAACAATACAAATTATGACGTTTGCACCATAAAATATCCATAAATAAAATTTGTGTGAATTAATTTATAATATTTAATAATGCATAAGCAAAATATCGTCTTAAAAGAGTAATTTATTTTGATTTCTTTTACACTTGAGCAAATTTGACACGGCATATATGTTGGAAATGTACACATAATAGTATTAAAATTTAAACATTTTAATGTTCGTTTTGTGGTTATTTTAGAATTTTTTTTTACATTATAATATATTATTTTGTAATTTATGTCTGATTATTTTTCAATTTTAGACTTGTTCAATGTTTTCATTAAATCGATGTAACTTGCAGGTTAGATTGTCAGATTAAACACGACTAAAATAATACAATTGTTAGATCAGCTAATAATTTATTCATTATAACTTATTAATGAATATTAATGAAAAAAAATTATTATAATGAATAAACTTATTCATTATAAAAATAAAATTTGTAAAATATACAAAGTTTAATTATAATGCTATTTAGTTTTTTGTGTCTCTTGAATAATTTAAAAAATATAGAGATTACTATATTGAACCCTTTTAATCATTGTAGCTTATTTATTTATTAAAATGTGTATGATAAAATTAGATTTTACACAGAAAGTGTAATTATGCCTTTATCATATCAAACAAGTAAATTTTAAAAAGTTCATTAAAAAATTAATGAATGACTTGTGTTGTTTTTTGAATGACCAAATCGATTGCTTTAGTTACCAAATTTGAAAAATTTTCTGGCTAAATTAAAAATGAAAAAAATGTTTTTAGAAAATTATACAACCAACATTCTATTATAAAATTAATATTCTAAATAATTAAAATTATAATTATTAGATTGCTTTGTAGGATAAATGGTTGTCAATAAAATACTCTAATGCGATTTTAGCTATCCCATCGTTTATAAGAAAATTTTTTCTAAATTTAAAAGTCCATCTGTCGAAACACAATTTTTTTTTAATAAAAAACTATTATATTTATATTAATTTCTTATTATTATATTCAATTTCTTTTAAATTAAATATTAATGATTTGAGTTTTATTAAACACTAAAGATAAAAAAATCTTAATAAAAACTCAATTTAACTTTTAAACAATAATTCAAAATTAGGATAAAAAATCCAGCACAGGGGAGTCGCGGCACAGTAGTGACGTGGCATAGTTGGATCAAGTATAATGATATCTGACAGTGATTAAAATCACTATAAAAAAAAAACGCTTCGATGCAAATCTTTAGATAGTGTTTAATTTTAAAAAATTGGTGGATTATTCCAAAAGCTACATGATCTGCTATTTTCTTATTAATATCCTGAATGAAAAAGGGATTATTAAAAAATATTATTTTTCACGAAAAAATTTTATTGATCCATACATTTTTTAAAAAGTTATAGCATTTTAAAGTAAAAAATGTAAAATATAAAATCGAGAAATTTCACACAAAAATAGCATTCGGTAGCCATTTTCACCCTGAAGATAAAATAAAGTCCGAAATTTTTTTTTTTCATGATAAAGTATATTACATTAGCTTTAATTTAAGATATTTATATATAAAAGTGTCAGACCTTCCGGAACATTTTCAAAAGTTAAGTTGAAAAAGTTAATTTTTTGTGAAAAAGTTTTTATTTTGAATCCCCCCTGTAGGCTGGTAAAGGGTTAAATTTATAAAAAAAATATACCAAATGATAGGTAAAGACATCAAAACTCTATAAAAAAAAATATATATATTTATTTGTTCATTTTTGAAAAAGTTACGGCAGTTTTTAGTAAAAAAAATTGAAAAAATTTCGAAAATTAGCGATTTTTAAATTAGTAATTTTTTTGGAGATTTTCCCCATTAACGGGGAACGAGGGAAATTTTTTCAATGTCTTTGACTAGATAAAATTTGTGATCTTTTGACGTATCATTGAAAGAAATCCGTTCGGTGGAGCTGAGAAAAAGTGATAACTGACACAAAAAAAAAAAAATAAACACATCATAGTAAAACCAATACCTTCTCAGCTTCGTATAGAAGCTAAAATTAGACGATTGTTTTCAAGTTTTTTTTTAATGTTAAATAAATTTTAATGTGTTATGGAAAAATGATTTTTTTAATTGGGCAAGTTTACTTTAGTTAATTTTAAATAATTCTTGAAAAATTATTTTTTTATGTTTTCTTTAATTATAATGAAGTTACTTTTTGCTCCCTTAAAAAATTTTTGCTATATTATATCAATTTTTAATTGGTAAACCAAGTAATTAAAAAAAATGTAATGTCAAAATATTTAGAGGAGAAAATTGACCTCATAATCCCTTAAGGTATGCTTTTGAATAATTATTAGATTCATTTTTTTCAATACCATAGCTAGTTCAATTAATTGTAAGCAAGTTATTTTATATTTAGAAATTTCTTATACAAATAACGAAAAAAATGTCCTTATTTTATTTTTATTTAAAAATCCCTACTAATACTTGTTCAATTTGAATAAGACTAAAAATTTCAAATACATTTTATACTTATTGTTTTTTTTCTAGCTACTGCACAAAAAAAAAATGTTTTACTTTATATTTATTCATACTCAATATCAGTTTAGAGTCGTCATCTCTGTCTTAGGCGACAGACTAATCACCTATCTTAGTGGCTAAAATTAAAAAATGATTAACTATTATTAAAAAAAATCAAATTTTTATAATCTGTGTATTTAATGTAATTTCAGTAATTGGATATCTAAAGAAAAAATATGCTAGCGCGTTGAAAATTAGACCCTTAAACTTAACATCAATTTATAGTCCGTTAGCAACTTTTACTCGGTTACCCAGTTATAAACAGTAAACAATTTTACTAATTGAATTTTTGTTAAAATTTTCATAATTATTAGAGACTCCTATTAAAATTTTTAAAATCTAAACGTCTGCTTAATGTTAACGACCTTGTGAAACAAAAAAAAACTTTAAATTATTTATCATTCTATACATTGTGTACAGAATATTTTATTGAATCAAATAAAATAAAATACGTTACATATGATTATATACATTTTTTTTTCATTTAATTTAAAAATAGATCATTTAAGTAAAAAAATACAATGATAAATTCATAAATTTCTACAAAAACAACATATAAATAGTATTGGTGGTACTTTAAATAAAAAATAAATTTTAATACACTAAATAAAATTCAAAATAAAGTTTTATATTCTAGTGTCAGTGTAAATAATCTTAAAAACTTTTAAATAACTCTTTATAAAAAACAAAAATCTTAGAACAGAATACCCATTTAAAATATCATTCAATTTTATTAATTGAAAAGACTTTCATCTAAAAATTACTTATATTCAATAAACATAGATTAAATCTAGAAAAATTGCAAAAATATTTTTTCTCAAAGTTTTCTTAAATAAATTTGAAGACTTTGGTTAATGGCGTTTTATGTTTTTTTATATGAGTGTGTTTATTCAAATGTATAAAATAATTTTGATTTACTGTTATTATTTTATGAACTATAAAATACTAAATGGTTTTTAAACACATATTATTTTAATGCAATAGTTAGAAATTTAGTATAATTATATACATTTATTTTGAAATGTATCATCGATGGAAAATTGTAATAATATTATTTTCATTTATCATTGAAAATACAATGGTGTTTAATATAAAGGTAAATAATAGCAATAATTTATTGTTAAAATAATATTTAAATTTACATTTGAAAATTCTTTTTATGTTTTAATTCTATTTTAACTTAATAATTACAATAAATATTTAAGATATAATTATAATATACCCAATTATAATTTTCTGCATAATGATAATACTGGCAGATCGCTTATAACATATACATTAAAGTATTAATTTGCAAACACCTTATGCTACTATAGTTTAATCGCTATTTTCAATACTGAGTAAATAAATATAGAATGCCAATAAAAATATTGTTATACTATAGAAATAACATGATTAATTAGTAAATTTTTAATTAGACTTTTATTTTCTTAAAATTTACAAAGTCTAATTAAAATGTATCAAAACTATCAAATATATTTATTTCTTAGATATAGTTATGGATATATTTTTTCTTCAAAACAGGTTTATTCTTGCTAACGAAATTTGGATTTTGGTGCATTAATGAGAGCCCCATGTTAAAAATGTTTCCTCAACATACGCTTATTTTATTGGGCCATTATTTTTATACAGATTATAATCGGTTGATCTCTTATAATCGGGTATTACTATTAGTACTGGATCCCGTAATTACAAGGGACACTAATTCAAAGTTTATTGACATTGTTGTCTATATCGAATGTACTTAATAACATTAATCACTTGATACGAGAAATATAATCTGATTTATTACTACATGTTCAAGCCTTGTAAAATTTAGTCGATGAAAATTTATATAAATTGCATAAATTAAAATGAAATGAAATAGTTTTGGACATAATTTTTGTAGGATTTAATGATTTATAGAAACGCAAAACATTTATTTATGATTAGAAGAGTTTTAAACATTCTATTAGTATTTACACAATATCTATTTCTTAAAAATGCTATCTGAAAAACAAAAATGTCTCAATTTAACAATTCACTTAATTTAGAGGTCAATACTCATAGAGGATCTTCTTCTTCTTCTTCCTCGCCTTAATTCCAACTACTTGGGATCGGCCACCCTTATCCTAAACTTCCAATTGACACGATCTCCCACATCATCTACGTTTAAAACAGCCGTCATCATATCACGTTCAATAACATCCTTCCATCTCTTCCTCTACCTCTTCTTGCATCAACATTCCTCATAGAAGAATGTCACTACTCATAGAGGATAACTCACCAAAATGAAATTTTTTAAATAATGTATTACACTAAACATACTTTAATTTAAAATAATTTTGAATGCTGCGACTATTCCGTTACTTTACAAAAAAATACAAAATCTGACATTTTTACTGAAAACGTTATTATTTTTGGCTTTAGTTTCCAGCAACTATTAGAAATTGAAATTTTATATATTTTTTTTTTCAAAAAATTTTATATATTTTTTTTCGCTTTGTATTAGTTTTATTTAGTGAAAGATTAAGATGTGTGTTTTTTTAACATTAAAAAAAAAAATTGAAAAGAAAAAAATGTTATTTGATGATAATGTCCCTTCCAGTACTTTGATAAATATAGAAACTTAAAAAAAGACTGTTGAAAGTAAGAAACTTATTTTAAATATTATTAGAAGGATGAAAGTAATCCGTTACTATGAAAAAAACAACAAAATCATCCATTTTTATAAAAAAAAAAAAACTTGCTAGAGTAAAATAAATAACTTTTTGGCTACTCTTCAAAAATATTAAAATAATAGAACTTTAACTTCATTGAATCATTTATTAAATATTGAGCATAAGAAAAGAAACAAATAATGAATTTATTATTTATTAATAATTTATTATATCCAGTTTTCACATTTGCTCATTTCAAATAAATTAATAACATAAAAGTTTAGTGGTTCAATGATTTTTTTAAAGTAATCATAATACTTTAAAAGGCTAATAGAACATTCAGTAATTTTAAGATCATAAATATTATTTGTTAAATATTTTGTTATGTTTTTATTTAAATTATCATCAAATGCATTGTACTTGTTGAGTAGATTTTTAAGTTCTATGAGCAAATGATTAATAAAATCATCTAATATTGATTGATCATCTTTATTATTTATGTCGAAAAATTGTACTATATTTTTATAAAAATCGTCATTGTTTATATCAAGAAATTGTAAAATAAGTTTTATTATATCTAATGGTGATTCTAAAAACCATTCCAAAGTTTTTTGTGTATTTTTTCGAGTTGCTTTTAGTCGAATATTTGTTATTATAGACCATCTATTTTCTATATAATTTTTTAAATGCTTATATGAGTGATAGACTAAAACAATTTTCATGATATCGCTAACAATTTGATAGAATTTAGTGATTGAAAATGGATCTTTGTTTAACATAACATCTGCATTGTTGTGAAAAAAATCTAATTTAATTTTTATTCTATCCCAGTTTATACACTTTATTTTGGGTAAATTAATTAAATTAGATTCATTTTTTGTCCAAAAAATATCGTATATTCCTAACATATTTTCATATTTAAATATTGGAATTAAATTTTCATTATCCGATATTAATTTCAACTTTTCTAGAAAATAAATTGGATTTACATCAATTTCCTCTTTTAGTTTCCCGTCAACTTTAAAATCTATTATTTTATTAAGTTCGATGTTTCCTAAATAATTGTCACATGAGCATTGGTCTATAAATGTATCAGCGTTCTTGATGTAATTTAGAAATCCATTTTTATTTATTAAGTTTTTTTCTATTGCTTTTAGATATAAAAATATCATCCACATCCAGTTAGCTATTGTACTTTGACTCATTATCAGTACAGATATCATTCGAGCTATACATCTTACGTACAATTTTAAATGACAGTGATTATTTATTATGTTGTCGTCCACTTCCATTTTATTATTTATATTTATTTTGTAGAGTTGATTTAGACTTTGATTTTCTGTAATATCTCTAATACTCTGTTCTCTTATATTAGTTAAATCAATTTTTCTTTTTTTTAATATTTCACTCACCATAACACTACTATTTTTATCTATTAAAAGTAATTCAGCGGTATTATTAAATGTAACATGTCTTTTATCAATCGAAGAAATATCAAGATCCTCTAAAATAATTTTAATCGCATAGGTATAAATACATCTCAATGCTACAATTTTTTTTTTATACTTGTCATTCAATAGATTGTTTTTCCATTTGTCACTTTTGAAAGCAATGAATTGTTTAAGTTCTTTGTCTGAGAAATGTATTCTTTCTGACTCCAATGTTGGTATATAGTTTAATAATTTGATGAATATTTCATAATCTTCCTATGAACATAAAACATATTAATGAAATTTAAAGCTAATCAAAAACAATGGGTTTAAACTATAATTTTTCTTTATTTTCAAATTTTCGGATAATAATAAAAATAATTAGAGGAGAGCTGAACGAGATAACGATTAGGGAAAGATGATCTTTTTGGATTAAAAAAAATATGATGACGCTTGTTAACTTTTAATAGAGATATTTTTAAATATATTAATCAAACAATGACAAATTATTCGAAAATAATTTAATTGAACACGTATTTTTTTTTAAATCACATTTAAAGTTTATTGGCAAGAATTATATAATACTGTTGTTTTACAACTTCAGGCTTAAACTTGAGTGTTAATAAATAAATGATATTCTTTTTATTTCATTAACTAAAGAAAAATATTATGAATATTAATATTATAATATTATAAAAAGTATTTCATAATTTAAGTCTTATAATATTTAGGAGAGTGTTAGAGTATTATTGAGTAAAAATAAAATGAAGATTTTTTTTTTGTTATTTGTATATGACATTTTTTCTATAAAATAACTTAAATATAATGAGTTGAGCAAACCTAAATACCTTTTCCTTAAATGAAGAGAAATATATTATAATTACACTGTAATTTTTAGCTTCGACGCGAAGCTGAGAAGGTATTAGTTTTATGATTTTAGTTTAGTGAAGTGTTTTTTTTTTTTTGGAGTCTGTTACCACTTATTCTCAGCTCTCACCGAACCGATTTCTTTCGACGATACGTTAAAAGATCACAAATCGTAATTAGTCTAAGACATTACCCCCAAAATTGAAAAAAAATTTCCCTCTTTCCCGTTAATGGGGGAAATCTCCAAAAAAATTACAAATTTAAAAATCGCTAATTTTCGACATTTTTTCAATTTTTTTTACTTAAAACTGTCATAACTTCTTTAAAAATGATCAAATCAATATAATTTTTTTTTATGATACTTGATGTCTTTACCTATTATTTGATATATTTTTTTTATTAATTTGACCCTTTACCTGCCCATAAGGAGGGGAATTAAAATGTCAACTTTTGCACAAAAAATTAACTTTTCAACTTAATTTTTGAAAGTGTTCCGGAAATAATGACACTTTTATATATATCTTAAATTAAAGCTAATGTAATATACTTAATGAAAAAAAAAATATTTCGGACTTTATTTTGTCTTTATGGTAAAAATGGCTACCAAATGCTATTTATGTGTGAAAATTCTCGATTTTATATTTTACATTTTTAACTTTATAATGCTATAACTTATTGAAAAGTGTATGGATCAACATAATTTTTTTATGAGAAATAATATTTATATCGTTTTTTCATTCTACATACTTCATTTAATCAGGATATAAATAAGGAAATAGTAGATCATGTAGATTTTGGAATAATCAACCAATGTTTTAAAAGTAAACACTATCTAAAGATTTGCATTGAAGCGTTTTTTTGATTGTGATTTTAATCACTGTCAGATATCATTATACTTAATCTAACTATGACGCGACTCCCCTGTGCTGGGTTTTATTTTTAATTATTCGGTAAACTAATTAAAAAATTATATAATACATCTAAAACTTCTTAAAGGCACAGAAGGAAAACTCTTGATTGGGTAGTATGTCTACCATATTAAATATGGTTAAATTTTAACTTAAATTTTAAGTTTTAATGTTAAATACTTTCTTTAAGAAATTAAATTAAAACTTACGGGGGTTAATTTTTCTCCCAGTTTAAATATGCGTATTATAAACAAGAAATGAACTTAAAGATACACATAAATACCTTATCATAATTACAATTTAATAATAATTTATCACATATAAATATAAATTTTTGAACGATTAAAAATAAAATAAATGTAGATACTATAAATGAAAATCTTATTAATTTTGAGGCTTATTTCCTAAAGTTAATAAGTCCAAAAATTGTTTTTGGAAATTTCTTATTAAAATTTATTTTTATTCAGTAGGTTTTTTTTTCAAACTTCAATAATGTAATTTTTTAGAAGATATTATTGAATTTACCTTTTATCTCTTTCAAAAATTTCTATTAATATATCAGCTATTGATATGTAGCAATACAATAAATTCTTAATATTAAATGATATTCTGCTCGTACAGTTTTAAGGATGAGCTTCAAAACATTTCTTGTTAGGATCTCCATAAATGAATTAATGGTAAATAAAACAATAAAATAAATAAATTCTATCAAGCAGATTAATTTAAATTTTATATACCAGCGAATATCAATTAACTATAGTGTAATAAATAGTTCTAAATTTATTTATACTGATTAATGTTTACCTTGCTATGATCATCTGATGCTTTTATTAATATTTTTATACATGTACAGAATATTATAAAATAAAATATAGAAAAATGTGATTTTTTCATTATAATTAAGATGTTTCCTTTTAGCTACCTTTATTCACTTTAACGGTATTCGATAAGTGATATTACTCTGAATCAACACATATACATATTATATTTGTTAAATTTATTATTTACAATATTATTTAGTAGACTATAAGTTAAACTATCGTTTTACATAACAAAGTAAATAATAAAACATTTAACAACAACATTTCTTAACCTAAAATTTAAACAGATTAATTTATTTTATTAATTGTAATAATTATGCAAGAAAAAAAAAAATAAAAGGCTAAAACTCTTCATTTTCTCTCAATCTTCCAAAAATATAAAAATCGTTTGTTATGATGTTTAAAAATATTTTTAGAGATTGGAGAAATTTATGAGAACGTTTAACACATAGTTTGACGCTGATGAATTTTCGGCAGTAAAAATATGATCAACTATTTATCAATTATTTTTATTTAATTATACTTAAAACATATACTTCAACCATACACTTGAATCATCTTTTTGTTCGATTTGATAAGACTTAGGCTTTTACTGAGCCAATAGTATTATAGATATAAAAAACCATATTTTATTTATTTAAATGGTGATTATTTTTGAATAATAATTTCAAAACCCTAATTAAAAAAAAATGTATCAGTCTAGATTATTCTATTATATATAATAAAATAATATATGTATATTGTTATAATGATTCAAGTAATTGTACACTTATAATTTATTATTTTAGTCATTCATATTAAATTTTAATGGTACAAATAGGAAATCACTATTTTTTAATTTAAAAACCAACTTCATTTCAATTTATCACTTATGTTCACATACATGATTAATCATTATATATAGTTGATTGTTTAAGATATTCTATCCAAAATACTGTTTTAACCTTAAAAAAAAATCAGTTTTACAGTTTTTTTGGAAAAAAAACTGATTAAATAAGTTTTGGTTTTTTTTCCAATGTCTTTGTCGTCACAATAATATAAGCATATTAAATTAATTTTTTTTTATTTAATAAATTTAAACGAATTGTTTTGCATCGAATTTATTATTCACAATCCTTTATTGTGCCGTTCTTAATGGTATAAGGTGATGGTATTTATATGACTTAACGTCATTTATTACGTGTAAGGTTGCAATTGTTCGCTAACTTAAAAGTGACATTTTGTTTAACCATAAATTTTACCTTTTTTATTTTTATTTGTCTATACAATGAAACAAAAAAATGTTATATTTATTCTAGAATATATTTACCCAAGGTATAATATTTCGAATGTCTATACTAAATCACAGAACTATTTAAAAAAAGATATTTTATTTTTCGTGGTGACGTCATATTACGATATTGAGAATAATTTAGTACACTTAAATTATAAAATTGTAAATCAATTTACTAATTTTGTAGCTAGAATTTGAATACAAAAGTTGAAGTTTATGACTAAGAATACTGTACCCATATTAAAGTATTAAAATAATGTAATTCTCTGTTTCGTGAAATACTATACAAAAAGTAATTTTTATGTATCAATATGAAAAGAGTATGTAAACAGAGTTTATAATATGAAACTTTGTGAACGATATTCGTAAAAATAGAAAATATGGAAATTCTTATAAAAATATTTTACGCATAAACATGCATGTCAATAAGTGAGAGCATTAATGAAAATCATTATTAAAGATAAATAAATAATATTTTATTAATATTTCTAAAGAGAAAAAAATGTGGTCCTATTTTGAGAAATTGATTCTAAATTTTTTTGGCTAACGGTAGAAAACAAATTTTTATGCATAAATTATAAAAATAAAGCTATCTGTTATTAAATATGAGCTACAGAAATATACCATAGAAAAATATATTTTAATATCTGGAGATATACGTATTGCATTAAAATGCATAAACTAAATTACAATAAGATCATAAAATTTCAACAAAAATCTCACATCACAATTTTCATTTGATAAAATAACTCATAAAGTGTACATAGTCAAAGCATAGAAAAACTAAAGATTTTATTGAACTTCAATTTTTAATAATAGATTTTGTTAGATATAAAATATTAGAAATACTCAACGTTATTTCTTGAAGGAATTCACATAAATCTCTGTATTATACTTTGTATAAGACGTTTGTGCCTGTGGATAGGGAGTAAGAATATTTTTACGGCTTCTCTGCTAGTCGTTAGAGGCGACTAATGGGTTTCGTCCGGTTGACAATCGGCGTAAAATTTTGTCAAAAAGAATGAGAAGTCCTAAATAAAACTTAGGCGGATTGTCCTATTTCGGAGTACGCAGGACTACAGGCGAGAGGAAATAAAGTAGAGGCAGATCGCAAGTAGTTGGAATTAAGGCGATGAAAAAGAAGAATTTTTATTCGTTAATTTTCCAAAAAGTTATGCCAGTTTTAAGAAAATAGTATAAAAAATGTCGAAATTTACCAATTTCAAAAATTGTAATTTTTGGGAGATTTTTTCCATTTACAGGGAACAAGGAAAATTACTTCAATTTTCGAGAGCAATATATTCGATTAGATACAATTTGTCATCTTTTGACGTATTGTTGAAAGAAATTGTTTAGATGAGAGTTGAGATAAATGGCTTCTGAAAAAAACACATCATGGTAAAAAAATCATAAAAATGTACATTCTGAATTACAAAGAGACCCAGTACTTTTTTTTGCTAGAAAGAGAGGGCCTATTCTTGTAACTTTTTATAGAATAATTTGAAAAATTTACTTAAAACATATATAAAAGTGTAAGACTAGTTTTGCGATAAATCCTATTACTTTATTATATCATAAAACTAGGCAATATGTGTTAACCAGTTCAGCTTTTTAAAATCCTAAACATCTATATTAATATTTTTAATTGTTAAATTAAGGGTATTTTAAATTTGTCTTTCAATAACCATAAAGATTATTTGATCTTTAGCCTAAAAAATTTGAAATGTGATTGTTATTTTAAAAATATGTCACTAGAGGGCAGCTGTAATAGGTTGATTGATTGAATATAACATAAAATACCTCACTATATAAAAATACAAATAACAAATGTGGCTTAAAAATTCAGTGTACTACGTCAATAAATTAAAAAGAATCTATTTAATTTAGTGACATCATCATTTTTTATAAAATTTGAAATAATTTTTAGGAACATTGGCATTGAACATTTTTTTTCGCAGTTTACTTATAACTTATAAAATTTTGATTCAACAAACAATGTACTTGAGCCATAAGAATTTTAATCCATTGTTTCTTACTTGTTAAAGATAAATAAAAGTAGCGTAGCTTATAAATTGTAAAAACTTTTACTAAATATTATGTATAATTTGTTTATGTAATACTAAAAATCATCTTATATATTGGAATATATAGTATTTTAGTTTTTGTCTAACCAAAAATTTTAGTAATTAAAATAAGACTAGTTAGAAAAAATATTCAACTATTATAAAATAGTATAAACTTCGAAATTTAAGGATAATAATAGACATACTTAAGCAATTCAAACTTAATTGAAACTCCGAATTCTGATAAAAAATATTAGAATAAACATCACTAAAAAAAAAAAAAAAATGAAAAGGTAAAAGGTAGGTATGTATGGTTAAAACTGAAAATTAATTTGGATTTATATAGAAATTTTAAATTTCAAATAGAATAAATATCATTGATATCTATTGAAATCAATTTTCTATTTAATAATCTTTCAAAAAAGGCTGGTATTAACAATGAGTGTTGTTATAAGCAATATACAACAAATTAATAAATGTAATACAATAAGTATAAAATTAAAAAAGTAGCAAAAAAAAAATTTCTTTTAGATTACAAGTAATTTTAACTGCTGATGTTATCTTAAGGGGTTTTCGTTTTTATTTAAATTAAAGCTTTTGAAATTTTATTCATGTAATTTTTTAACTTTAACAGGAAGCAAATTAACAGGAAAAAATCGAATATTATCACAGTTTTTTAATGAACATCAATGATATCATTACGAAAGACCCATGAAACTACACATTTTCAATAAATGAACTACAAAATATATATTTCACTAATCATCATTCATCAACGAAGAATATCAAATTAAAAATAATTTGTCTAAAATGTGCGTACGCATACATTCTAGATAATATAAATACTAACTTAGAAAAAATTGGATCATCAAATGAAATAATTAAAACTTCTGTCGTAACTTAAGAAGGATATACGATTATGAAAAGGATGTTATAGGAGTATCGCAAAATAAGAACTATCCCTTTTCTCGGGGTGTGTTGTTCAAAGGCCACTTGCTATCTTAAGTACGTGCACAATAAATTAGAATGTTCTTACCTTAATCATATAATCCTCATTGATACAATAATTTACTCGTGGAACAATAAAGAAAACATGAATTAGATCAACTAATTTGCATATAATATCTTCGACTATTTTATTGTTAAAAACACATGATACAGTAATAGTAAAGGAAAAACAAACAAAACCAAAAAAAATACAAAAACTGGTTTAAAAGGCGAAAGAGAGCCGGACGATAATCGCGACGAGTTCGTATGTCGGTTGGATCGAAACAGGTCGAGAGCTATGTGCCCAGGGATATTCTTAATGTATTCCCCGGATTCCCTACCATAGATGTGTATGATTATCGTCCAGCTCTTATTGGGTTTTACATTTTTTATGTTTCTTATGATACGTTATTGATCAGGGTTTTTTAAGTGTTGTGAAGGAGCGGATGTTTGTGGCGTGATCGTGGGAGTAGTGTTTTAGAGGATAGACGGTGTTTATTGTGTTTTATATGTTATGTGAAAAGATATTGTGTTGTAAAAGAATTTCTGTATGTGTTGAGAAGTGAATAAGAAGAAAACAGAAGACTAAATTGTTTATGTGTGTAGGGCCTATTACAACACTTCCATCAATGATTTCTGCGATTTCAAAAAATATATAGAGATTTTTGTAAAATCTATTGGCAATATGTTATCTGTTCTTTGTAAAGGTAAAATTATTGCGCCTAACTGGTTTTGGTTAACTTACATTAGGTTGAAAGCACTGAAGTATAATAAAATAAAAGTAATTGAATTATTCGATATTATACAAAGAAAAATAATCATGATTTTCTTTCTAAATGCATGGAAAAACATATAATAGTAAATAACAATATTATTATAGTTCAATCAAATGAAATAAATGACTTATTAAATAAGATAAAGGTATTATTAAAGTTGAATTGCTAGAGAGTAATAACATTGGATTAAAGAGTTTAAACAATTATAATCCTCAGTAAGATGTTCAATTTTTTTTGGACTAGATGCGTTGCAAATATGAATATTATTCAGACATCAAATTACTTTAGTGGGTTAAATTCGGAGGTGTTAAAGAAACTTTTGAATAAAGCGCGTAATAAAATAACAGATACATGGAAAAATAATGTTGTAATAATACTCAATATTAATGTATTATAATCTTATACGGAATAGAATGAATATTTCAATGCTTTACTGTGTCCTGAAACATATTTTAGAATATCAAAATAGCAGATGGTGGCTTGAGTTTTCGAAAAAAAATTCATATAGCACTAGACTAAAATATGATAATTTTTTAAAAAATATTATTGATCCATTACAAGACACAATTAAATTTCTTAATTGCATAATGATCAATTTTATAAAAATATTATTTTTCATTTGACGGCCGTAGATAGAAAGGAAGATATTTCGAATAATCAATTTGAAAAATTTGTAATGAGCGTTAATAATAAGCTAGTAGATTTGCTGTTAAAATATGATCAGCCAGTAAAACATATCGAAAAATCAATCAAAAATGTCATGATACAAAATATTGCCTTGGTAGATTCAAAACAGTTGAAGTATAACTCTGCAACAATACAATTTTAGAATTAAAGATACAATTCTTATGTTAAACTTTGATATCATTAAATATTTTAATGCGAGTAATTTCAAAGATTGGTTCTAAAAATATTTATCATGAAAATTACACGTCTTTAATTAATTATTTTTGTTAAAAAATATAAACAATATTTTTGATTACATGAGTGATTGATTTATCACAAACCTTATTCAAAAAATAATTACAATAAAGAAAAAATAATTTATTTTTTTTTTAGTTACTTATATTTTTTGATTTATCAACTACAAATAACTTTTTAATATAATCTCTTATAACTTATAGAGGCGTCAACTTTATTTTTTCAAGTGACAACGTACATTATATACTAACTTATTCAATAGATAATGATATAATTAAAAACTGACCGACAGTAACTTCGGAATATATTTTTATTTTTATACCTAGGCGAGAGGAAGAGTACGACAGGGAAATAACTGTTGATGTAATAGCTACACCCTCTTCGTACCACAATTTATAATTTTAAATTGTTAATAACATTAGAAATACTGGTTGAAAAGTCATTTTCTTAATTATTTTATTATCTATTAAAATAAATTTAAAAAATATGAATGTTGCCATTTAAAAATAAAGTAGACACTCAAAGAAGTTACAAAAGATTAACAAGTAATTTATAGCATATAAATCAAGAAATATATAAATATATATAAAAAATCAAACATTTTTTCTCATTATTGTATTCATTTTGAAAGTAATCAAGTAATTTATGGTGAACCGATCATTTTGTATAGATATATATATATATATACAGAGTAGTCCAGCATTCACTGACAACGTAAATAACTTTTGATCCAGTTAATTTTTATTGGTATTTGAATAGTTAATATACTTGAAGGATATAATAATAATTTAATTAATATCCTTTTTATAATTAAATTTACGAAAAATTTCAAAATAGTCATTTTTTAGAATAGATATTAAAAAATAATTTGGTGAAAAAAATTGTCATTAATATTTGGTAGTTAATTTTCTATAACAATTTAAATTTCGTAAAAATTTGAATTTTTTTGTGTTTAATCTACGGTATCAAACGCTGGCTATGTTATATGAAAAATTACAGAAATAAACACCATCTTTTTACACTAAATATGATACGAGTATGGATTTTTCCATGAAAATTATTAGCATTCCAATGACTGGCTTTAGTTCAAATAAAAATATGAACAATACCTATTATTTAATAAGTAGTTTTATCTCTTTAGACATAAAACTACTTAACTTACTTTTCTTCTTTCCTTGTCTCAACACGTATTTCAATGTTTAATACCGTCAGATAACACATGAAAATTCAAATTTTCATAAACTTTAAAATGATACACACTATACTGAATATTAATATATTATTTTTTTATCAAAATTTTTTTTTAAATCTTTTATACAAAATGGCTATCTTGGATTTTTTTTTTTACATTTTATATTAAATTTAAAAATAATTAATATTTTTATTAAAATGTAAAAATATAAATTATTGAGGTATAATTATAGACCTAACGTATAACTGTTATTCAAAAAAAATCAGTAAAAAATATTAATGAGATCAAAACTTATTTAAATGGTCAGTGAATACTGGGCCAGACTGAATATAGAGGAAGTATATAGAGTAAGAAAGAAAACGGGTTATAATTTGACACGACTTGCGTCGCAAAAATGTGGTCGACACTGGTTTTGAGGGTAGAGACCCGTGGGCCGTTTATTAAATGAGCGACAACAGATTATGTTAACAAAAATAAAACAAACCGAAAAGATAAACACAGTAATAATAATCTTCGCATAATATCGCGGCACTTTCGCTGGCGTCGACGACGCGATGTTCGGCGTAATCCTTGGACGGCAAAATGGTTAGCAGCGTTGTAGGCGACGGTGCGCGGGTGCGGTTCGGCTGTCGACGTTGTCGCTTTCACAGCGGGAGGAAGACTCTCGCACCATTTGCGGCGGGTCGTCGTCGGCCGTGCGGCATTTGCTGGACTTTGCACCGTAGCGTATAACACGCGGTGTTGGTCAGTCAAATACTCATAGTAGGGCGACGGCTGATAAAGGTGGCACGAGTCGCGGGGCATCGTGTATAACGAAGCGACGCGGGCCGTGTCATATTTTTATCATTGTTTGTAACAATTAACTTGATTTCTTACTTGTTGAACTTTCTGTATACAGAAAACTACATATAATTTAATTTAAACAGGATACATAATTTTTAAATGTTGTTGGGGAAGAGCGGGGCCAATTAAAGCTGAAAAAATAGGACTCTACAATTTAAAAGAAATAAAGTGTGATTTATTTGTTGTTGACTACTAAATTTCTCCTAAAATAATAATATTTTTGAGATAAACGTTTATTTCTCAATATTTAATTTGTAAAATTCTTTTTATATCCATGTATTGTCTTTTCATAGGGTACCAATTTATTTATATTTAATAAAAATATCATTTATCCATTTGTTCATATAATAGAAAATGTTCCAGCTAAGAAAATTACTGATCAATAGAAACTTTTTTATTAGTAGTAGTTCTGGAGTTAATAACATTTTTAAATGTAGGCTACAGTCGAAGTGTAGGTTGTGTTATTTTTATCGTAGCGCAACATTCTGCTACGCTACACCTCCTAACGACGTTTAAAAATATTCATAACTCCAGAACTACTTTGTTGTCAATTAAAAAAATAAGTTATTACCCTTTTCCCTTTATTCTGAGAATTTTAGGAAAAAGTGATAACGATTAATAAATCACCTTATAAAGGAATGTTTGCTAATATTCTATGGAAATATTTTAAAATACATTAACCAAACAATGATAATTCTTTTAAAAGAATTAAAATGAACATATGTGTTTTTTTAAATCGCAATTATACTTTTTTTGTAAAAACGTTATTACGTTGTTGTTTTAAGTCCTGAGGTTTTAAATTAAGCGTAATAAATAAGTAAACAATTTTCTTCAAACATAAAGGGAAACATCACTGAAAAAATTATTTGATATTTAAAGTCTTATTCAAATTAAGGATGTACTAAAAAGGAAATTTAATAAAAATAAAATAAAGGAATTTTTTTTTTTTATATGAAATTTCTACATATAAAATAATTTTTTTATAATTATTTGAACTAGATCATATATTAAAAAATTAACCTACTTCGAAAACCAAATGAAAGATTTTATAAAACATTTAAATTTTTTTAAATGAGGGGGTTGAGGAAGTCATCCTCTTTATTGGAAAAAATATATACAATACATTTTTTAAAAATTATCTAATTTAAGATAAAGTGTATCAATTTGTCCTATTAAAAAACAGACGAATTGGAATTTTTTTTAATCAAATAATATTTCATAAATTAATTAATATTAAATAATGAGTATATTATCAAATAGTCTCTATTAATCAAAAAGCAGTTTTACTAAATATGAATTATTTATGCTAAATATTTTCTTTAAGAGATTCAATTAATGCTTAAGAGTGTCAACTTGCTCTATAATATTTGTCGCTGTGTAATATACATATACATGACGTCAACATTTATTCAAAGTTATATGTTTTTTATTATTAAATATAGTATTTTGTACTATTTACTTAAATTTGTTAAAAATCCCGAATTCCTTGTATTAATTTTAAGTATCTTTTATCATTACTTAAAATCATCAGTTTAGCAATACATGACAAATATAAAAAATAATGTTACTTTAACTAAACATTTTATTCATATTTAACTAAAATGTCGATAAAATTTCTTGTATTCCTACTTATAAAACTTTTTTTTAATATTAAGAAAGAAAATTATGATTATATACTTAAAAATTATTCATTAGTCTACACTTTCTTTAAAAATGCAATAATACTGTGATTTGTCATGAAATTCTTTTTCTCTGAAAAATGAACACTTTGATTTTATACAATACGAATTGTTTGCTATTTTCAATTAATTGTTTTTTTTTCGTTATCATAATCATAATCATAATATATTATGATTACTTTTAAAATGTTAGTTCTATGTTACTATTTTAGCATTATTTTGTAATTAATTTAATATAATTCTAATAGTATGTAATGCTGTGGATACTAATTATAAAATGTAATAATAAAAAAACCCAGCACAGGGGGGTCACGGCATAGTGATGACGTGGCGTAGTTGGGTCAAGTATAATGATATCTGACAGTGATTGAAATCACTATCAAAAAAACGCTTCAATGCAAATCTTTAGATAGTGTTTACTTTTAAAACATTGGTTGATTATTCCAAAATCTACATGATCTACTATTTCCTTATTTATATCCTGATTAAATGAAGTATGTAGAATGAAAAAACGATATAAATATTATTTCTCATAAAAAAATTATGCTGATCCATACATTTTTCAATAAGTTATAGCATTATAAAGTTAAAAATGNAATATTATTTCTCATAAAAAAATTATGTTGATCCATACACTTTTCAATAAGTTATAGCATAATAAAGTTAAAAATGTAAAATATAAAATCGAGAATTATCACACATAAAAAGCATTTGGTAGCCATTTTTACCATAACGACAAAATAAAGTCCAAAATTTTTTTTTTTTTCATTAAGTATATTACATTAGCTTTAATTTAAGATATATAAAAAAGTGTCAGTATTTCCGGAACACTTTCAAAAATTAAGTTGAAAAGTTAATTTTTTGTGCAAAAGTTGACATTTTAAATCCCTCCCTTTAGGCAGGTAAAGGGTCAAATTTATAAAAAAAAATGTATCAAATAATAGGTAAAGACATGAAGCATCTATAAAAAAATTATAATGATTTGATCATTTTTAAAAAAGTTATGGCAGTTTTAAGTAAACAATGTTGAAAATTAGCGATTTTTAAATTTGTAATTTTTTTGGAGATTTCCCCCATTAACGGGAAAGAGGGAAATTTTTTTCAATTTTTGAGGGTAATGTCTTCGACTAGTTACGTTTTGTGATCTTTTGACGTATCGTCGAAAGAAATCGGTTCGGTGAAAGTTGTGAAAAAGTGGTGACACAAAAAAAAAAAAACACATCATAGTAAAACTAATACCTTCTCAGCTTCGTATCGAAGCTATAATCACTGTGGATTAAAATGTTTTAATTACTCAGTTAAGTTGCTAGATAAATTAAGATTAAGATAGTTTACGTGCTCATATAAAACAGTGACTAGTGAGCCTGGTTGATTTTTAACAAACTTTATATATGCCAAAATGTCATTTTTAATTGAGGATAAGTATATAATTATCTTGTGTATGTAAACAAAATACATAATACAGGAAATTCGAATATAAAATAAAGAAATACAGTACAGTATGTGTACAGACTCAAACAAATATGTGCTGCACTCTTTGCGCGAAAGCGGCATTTATGCTTAGTCTGGGGACAATGTTGGACTACACTTATTCCTCCGCCTTGTTCTTCACCATCTGTAAAATAAGTTAAGAAAAAACTTTTAAATAATAGTCAGTATATATGTTTAATTTCCATGTGTTTTGTATTTGTTTTTTCAAGTAATTTTTGAACAAATAATTACAGTTCTTTTAGTTACTATTTTAACTTCAATGCGAAGTTGAGATGGTATTAGTTTTACTACGATTTGTTTTTTTTTTTTTTGTGTCTGTTATCACTTTTATTTTCAGCTCTCTCCGAACCGATTTCTTTCAACGATACGGCAAAAGATCACAAATCGTATTTAGCCAACAACATTACCCTTAAAAATTGAAAAAATTTCTCTCATTCCCCGTAAATGGGTGAAATCTCCGAAAAAATTTCAAATTTAAAAATCGTTAATTTTCAATATTTTTTCAATTTTTTTACTTAAAACTGCCATAACTTTTTTAAAAATGATGAAATAAATATAATTTTTTTTATAGTTGCTTCATGTCTTTACCTATTATTTGGTATAAATTTTTTAAAAATCTGACTATTTACCTGCCCACAGGGGGGATTTAAAATGACAACTTTTTTACAAAAAATTACCTTTTTCAACTTAACTTTTGAAAATGTTCCGGAAATACTGACACTTTTATATATACCTTAAATTAAAGCTTATGTAATATACTTTATTATGAAAAAAAAAATTCGTATTTTATTTTGTCTTCACGGTGAAAACAGACATCAAAGTTCTAAAAAAAAATACGATTATTGTAAAAAAATTCTTTTTTATATTTTTAACTTTATAATGCTATAACTTTTTCAAAAATGCGAGTATCATTATAATTTGTTTAATATAAGTACTATTTATGTTTTTCTTTTATGCGACTTACTTTTTTTTCGGACCTTTACCCTTTATACAGCGGAGGTTCAAAACTTAACTTTTGAATTTGTTTCGGAAATACTGACACCTTTATATGTACCTTAAATTAAAGCTTGTGTAATATACTTTATAATGGAAAAAAAAACTGTATTTTGTTTTCATATAATACGGACATCAAAGTTAATAAAAAAATTACAATTTTTGTAAAAAAAAATTCTTATTTATATTTTAAACTTTATTTCATCATGCCATATAAAAATAGATATATATCTACTTAAGTAAATTATTCTTCTTTTAATTTTTCTATCGATTATGAATCACAATCAACTTAAGTAGTAAATATAAATTATAATAATACTTACTATTGTAATATTATAAAATAAAATGTAGCGTTGTTGTCGTAAAACGTTGAATTTTATATTTATCAGTTCATTACAGTTATCAATTTTTGCCGGTAACTGCGCAGCAAAAAAGTGATAAAAACTGTTACGAACATCAATATCAATAGTTCAGTATTATAAATATATTGTTTATGATAATACAATGTTTTTGAAATTTGAATTGATGTATAAAAAATTGGTGCATAATTTTTGCAGGTCAATGGGGATAGTTTTTAAAGTAACGATGCAACCGCACACCCTGCCCCTCCCTATGACGTCACTGATGTGAAAGAAATTAATGTATTTATAAGAAAATATTTATTTCAAATCAAACATTTTTTATTTTAAATTTCACCTTAAAATCAAATTATGGCATTATTTTTGAAAAGATTCTATGATTTTTAATATACTAGTTAAGATACTAATAAAAAAATTTATAAGATAATAACAATACTATACTTTTTCCTAGGATACTTTTAATAACTCTTTGAATAACTCTTAGGTTTAAAATATTAATGACTTACGAATTATCGGAGTTCCAATTAAAATAGGTTTTATAATCAAAACAAAAAATGAGTAGTTTATATAAATATAAATAGTTTAAACATTTTTTTATATTAATATATTTCATTTCTTTGTTAAAAAATCTTTAAATGTTTTTATTTATTATGCATAAATATATTCATGCGTAACAAATAGAAATTTTATAACATCTGACTAAATAGATGAATCTTCCGAATTACAAAAATAATATTAGTATACTATATAAGATTTTGTTATCATGTTAGTAAGCTATACGTATAAAAAAGGTATCTAACTAGTAATTGTTTTTTTATAAATTTATAAGTTTAATTATTTAAATTTTTCCATTTTATAGATATTGAATTATGATAAGATTGAAGTTGAATGCCGCTTTTATTTTATTCATATCTTTAATGTCCATTAAATGTATGACGAATTATTGCATGGTAAATATTACCTAAAATAAAAAATTAATTGATTTTTACATTGATTATTGCATATTATAATAATATGAATCATGTGTGATAAATGTTTAACTTCGTTGCGAAGCAGTAAAGGTATTGGTTATAATACTCGTATCATGAGTCTATTTTTTACTATTATTAATTTTTTTTTTATCTGTCGGTCCTTTTCTCAGTTTTCACTGAATTGATTTTGCTCAAAGATACGTTGTAAAATCAAAATTATATCAAGTTTAGGACTGTATCTAAAAATTTAATAGAAAATATTTTGTCTCTCATAAATTAGGGAAATTTCGTAAATAATTACAATTTTATATTTGCAAAATGTTGTTTTTTTTATTTACGAATCTGAGAAGGTTTTAATTTTACTATGATGTGTATTTTTATGTCTGTCGCCATTTTTTCTCGACTCTCAACGGACCGATTACTTACACTGATTTGTAAAAAGATCACAAATTGAACTAAGTAACATTTTTTAAGGTTTTTAGGAAAATGCTGCATAAACGTGTTTTGCGACTTTTAAGTACAATACATGAATAAATATTTATTATAAATAGTGGAGATAAAGTGTGTATTATTATTATTTTTTTTTTCATTAGAAATTACTCTGCCGTGCTTTTTCTCTATTCTATAATTAAATATGTTAATAAATTGTAACGAACTACTTAAAAAAATGTTTTCGAATAGTAATTTTTTTAATTATATCATTTCTTTTTTACATGGTAATTAAATATGTTTATTGTCATATAAAAGAATAAAGTTAATACCCCTAAAAACTTTAAGAGATATAGATATTAGATATAAGGTATGAATTAAAAGAAATACTTAAAAATTAATAAATCGAAAAATGCATAAAATTAAACAGTACCCAATAGAATTTTTTTATTATAATTATTATTTTTAGAGTAATCGAGTTACTAATATAAAAAAAATCACCTTGTATTCAATAATTTTATAACTTTTAATAATTTCTCCAAAAAAAATTTAAATTATGCAATATTATTTCATACTAAATCAGTTACTATAATAAGTATTTATTTATGTATTATAAATTATAAAACTTGTAATCAGGAAAAATATAAGGAAATAGGATTGTTTTTAGAATAATTTAATTATTCCTTTCAAAAATTAAACACAATTTTAGATTTACATTGAAGCGTTTTTATGATAGTGACTTTAATTACTGTCAAATATCAGATATAGTATAAATGATTAATTAGGACAAGAATCGATTGTATACTTGTCCCCACTATGCTGGTTTTTTAAATTATGATAATGGTAAAATTTATCTTACTTTTTAGAAATATTATTATTATTTTATAAACATACTCATATGCTATGTGTTTTACTAAAACCTATAGCATATGTTTATTAAACTAATACTTCATATAAAATTAATAACATCTTATTGTATATTCTATAGGATAAAAATTATTTCAGTAACTTCTTACAATATGTCAATGAAATAAAAACTAAGGAACAGTGTAACATAACTTTTAAAACAGAAGATTTAGATGAACTACAAAGTGGCAAGAATTGCTTAGTGAATAAGATGTTTGATACCAAAATAATGAGCCTAAAGTGTTTGTATGCGTTTATTGTTCACATTATATTGAATATTTTTAGTATGGAATTAACAGAAAATAGAGAATTTAGATATGTTAACAATGAATATCTAGATGAACATAAAATTTTACAAATATTTGAAGACTGTATTGGTCGCATGTTGTCAGTTCTTTTTATTGGTAAAATAGTTGCTCCTAGTTGGCTTTGGACAATCCTTATTAAATTACAAGCCTTAAAATACAAAAAAATTACTAAAAAAGAGCTTTTTAAAGATTTTAGTATTAATGATAACTATAGTTTTGTTTCAATGTGTATTAAAGACGAATTTGTTAGTTTAAATAATATTATAATAACACAAAATAATTCACCTGAAAAAGATAAACTTCTAGACAAGTTTATAATTTTAATCATGGAAGTAGACCTCATTGGCAATTTCGATATATACTTGAAAAATTTGTATAGATATGAACCAGAGTTCAAAAATATGTTTAATTTTTTGTGGAAAAGTAGTGATGTCCATCAAAAGATTACACCATATTCTGATTATTTTAAGGGTATTAATTGGTTATCATTTAATGAAATGTTGGATGAAGCACATCAATTAGCACAAAATCAATGGATCATTAATGTTTTTTCTGTATCAAAATATATTACTTTACTTAAGGATACAGTAACAATTACAATGCTCTATTGTGTCCTTAGACATCTTTTGGAGTATCAAAAAGGCAGGTGGTCGCCGGAGTTTCTTAAACAGAATTCACCCGAAATCAAATTGAAGTTTGATAATTTTTTAGAAAATATTGTCATACCATTAAAAAACACAATTAATATTTTGCATTTAAATGGTAATGAGTTTTATAAACGTATAATGTCTCATTTGACAGCAAAATATAAAACAGATTCATATGATCGTTTTAAAATAATAGTTGAAAAAGTCCAGTGTATACTAAAAAAATTGTTAATAAAGTATAATCATCCAGTTACAAATTTAGAACAATCAATTAAAGATAATATGATAACGAACATATTTCAGGCGAACAAGAAATGCTTGATGAATAATTTTCACACTCTACAGAATTATTATAATAGAATTGAATCACTAATGTGTTTATTTAATAATGATATTTTAAAATACTTTAATTCTTGTATGTACGAAAAATGGTTTCATTAAGTTTTAATATTATTAATATTACTAGTTTTTAATAAAATTGAATGTAGAAATTAATTATAATAAATACTATTTAAAATTGTATTTGATTCATTTAGAAATATTTTTGTATTTGAATAAATCATTTATTATTATAGCAATAATTGATTTCTAAATCATTAAATTAATTAATAATTAATACTATCTTGGTATTTTGCAAAATGNAATCATTTATTATTATAGCAATAATTGATTTCTAAATCATTAAATTAATTAATAATTAATACTATCTTGGTATTTTGCAAAATGTATCAGTTTTTACCGAAATTATAAATATAATAAAATATAATCATTACAAACATAGTCTCCCTCAAAGCGAACCAATAGACTCCCTGACAATTTAGATTAATTATCTTTAAATACTAATGCTATACTTCACTTATTATTATCATGTTAATGTTTAAAAACCAAAACCTTAATAAATATATTATATAAATTTATTATACGTACTACAAAATAGAGCATCGCTAAGGACTACAGTTTTACCTTTTCAAAATCTTCAAATGCTTATATATATTTACATAATATATAAAAAAATTAATATACACGATGTCCCACTGTGATTTATTAATTTGACTTTAAAAACTAATGTTAAAATTAGTAAAATACAGCGGGACACCATAATAGTGATTTTTTTATCATAACCCACTCAATAACTTACAGAATAAATATAAATTAAACATTTTTTTTTGTAATCATTAGTTACACATTATTCTTGAATTATTAACTATATGATACTTTTTAAGATCATCCCTTATAACTTGTCATAGTCACAGATTGTTTATTATTAATTACGACTATCAATAAATATATTTTTTGTATTGTCAGTTAGTGTATATATAAACTCACAACAATGCCTTACTACCATTGATAATAACAATGCTGTGTACCTGCTAATATCGATGTCATAAAAAACCGATTAACTACCTGTATTTATAATCCCTAGTGTATTATACATTTATATTAACTCAAAAATTTGAAACTTTAATGTATATATTTAATAAACAACTAAAGTTATATTAAAAATTCATATGCCATTTTATATTAAATTAAAAACTAAAACATTTTACTAAATTCAAAATATGTGTTCCCATTATAAAAAACCATAACACAGTGTGAGCGTGCCATAGTTTGGACAAGTACAGATGATATCTGACAGTGATTAAAATCACTATAATAAGAAACACACTTCGATGCAAATCTGTATATAGTGATTAACTTCAAGAAATTGGTGAATTATTCAAAAGCAATATTCTAACTAAAAAAGAATTAAGGAAATATTTCAAAAAAATCATGGCCATAGGCAATGATTTTTACTGAATCGGCAAACGTTCGTCGCATTTATTTTTCGATAAAATTGGAAATATAAGCTGATTCAAATGTTAAAATTAAATTTTTTGACCTAAAAGAAAAAAAAATTTAAATAAGTTTAACTTTATATTCTATGTCAATTAGTTTTATATAATATTTATGAAAATCAGTGTATCCCATTGTAAGGTATATTAAAATAAATTAAAATTCAATAACAATAATTTTAACACAAATATAGCATATTTTTGAATATGAAAATCATGTTCACTATATCTCGAAATTTTTTTTTCATAGTATAGTATATTACATAAGCTTTAATTTAATATTAAATAAAAGTGTTAATATTTCCGGAAATTTTTCAAAAATTAGGTTGAAAAAGTTTAACTGGTGTGTAAAAATTATTATTTTGAATCCCTCCTGTGCACAGCTATGGTCAGGTCATAAGTTAGATTTTCAAAAAATGTATATCAAATGATAGAAGTAAACATATATTTATGAAAAATTATTGTATTGATCCATACATTTTTAGAAAAATTATAGTAATTTAAAGTTGAAGAAATAAAATATGAAATCGTAAATTTTAACACCACAATTGCAAGTTTTTTAACTACGGTAACCATTTGTAAATAAAAGATAAGACGGAGAGACAAATTTTTTTTTTAACTTATAGTGCATAACATAAGCTTTATTTTCCTATAGAAAAAAAGGTGTCGGGACAGTTTTTTTTTTTAGTATTTATCATAAGCTTTAATTTGACATATATTTAAAGCTCATAGTATTTCTGGAACATTTTTAAAACATATGTTGAAAATGTTTAATTTTTGTTAATATTTTGAATTCCCCCTGTGATAAATGGTCAGACTTCAAAAATTTTATATCAAATGAAAGAAAAATATCCGTGGTTTTAATATAAAAAATAATTATTTAGATTTGTTCATTTTTTACTAAGTTATTGAAATTTTTAAAAAATAAAATTTAAAAAGTGTCGAAATTTACCGATTATAAAAATCGTATAATAAAATTTTTTAGGGGATTTCACCATTTACAGGGAACGAGGGAAGAATTTTTAATTTTTGAGGTAAATGTCTTCAACTAGATACGAATTTAATTTTTGTCGTATCGTTGAGAAAAATCGGTCCACTGAAAGTTGAGAAAAAGTAGTGTCAGACACAAAAAAATAAACACATCATAGTAAAATTAATACCTTCTTAGCTTCGAATCGAAGCTAAAACTAAGTTGACACTCTTACCATGCAAAGGGATGAACTTCATAAGTATTACATAATTAATAATTCAAGATTAATGTGTAACTAAAGATTACCAAAAAAAAATATTTAAATTATATTTATTCTGTAAGTAATTGTGGGTAATGATAATAAAATCATTTATTAAATCCAATTAATATTTTATGTTAATTTCTTTTTTAAATAATTTTTATACCTGATTATAAATAACATAATATACCTTATTTTTTAACTTAATAAAAATATATAAACAAATTTAAAACTTAAGGAAAATGTAAAAAAGAAATTAATGATAGCCATTTTGTAGAAAAGATTTTAACAAAAAATTGGTGTGAAAATATTTTATTAGTGTTCAGTAGTAAATTATCTGTTGTATTTTTAAGTTTATACAAATTTTTATTTTTAAAATTTTAATACAATTTTTGTGTTTATCTTACGATTTTAAACATGACAACAATATGTATTGGGAAAAGAACAGAAAAAACATAATCTTTTTATGCTAAATAATAGTTATAAATATGTAACTTTTCAATGAAAATTATCTACGTTAGAATGAGCGTCTGTAATTATATTTAATTGATTGATAGTAGATAGCAGATCTTTTTGTTATTTATTTATAGCGGCCTTTATTTATTCAAATCAATAAGATATTTGTTTTAAACATCGATGATGGTTTTTAATGTATGAAATCTACAAATTTTTAATTAATGTAAATAATTAAAAAATCCTATTTATAACTCAACAAATATATAAAACTTAAATTAGCTTTTTTATTTAATACTTAAAATTATAACATACATGATGTATGATGAAGTATATTTTATAAAGAAATAACGGTGTATAATTGACACGAAAAAAACATTTTTATATTGAATTTTTTTTTTTGAGGGTGAAAGAATTGTGGACTCGGCTTTTTTTTTAATAAAATTAAGTTATATAAGATTAAAGTCAAAATAAATATTTTTGAATAAAAAATTTAAGCTTGATTTGTCCCTTTTCACACCTTTATTAATATGGCAATGAAATTTATACTAATTTCTTAAACACATTTTCTAATAAGTTTTTGTACAAGATTTTATTAAATTTATTTTAATATTCCACTGTGTATAAGAAAATCATACCTTTTTTTTAATTTTGATGACCGTTTTCACTAAAAAGCCAAGTCTAGAGTTAATTATTTCTTTTAAATTTCAGTATATTTCATAAGATTTAATTAATGATATATGGTGTAAGGAAACGGTTTTTAATTGTTCCCTGTAACACTCTATGTATAAAGTGTCGGTATTTTCGAAATATTATTAAAAGTTGAAAATGTTCTACTTTCTATGAACGTGTTTAAAGTTTTTACTGTACGTAGGGAAATGGTCGGATTTAAAAAAAAAAGTATAACGGATAAAATATTTATAAAAATAATTTGTATTGTATATCCTTTTTTAAAAAAAATGTAGTAATACAAAATTTAAATTTAAAATATAAAATCGAGAATTTTTTCATAAAAGTAGCATATTTTTGAAAACCGTAACATATTCACCATAAAAACAAGTTCAGAGGTCAATTTTTTCTTACAAAACATAGTATATTATATAAGTTTAAATTTAGGATTTATATAAAAATTTCCGGGACATTTTTAAAAGATATATTTTCATACAAAAGATGCTATTTTAAATTTCACCTTGTGGGTAGATAACACCGGCACACAAAAAAAAAAAGTTGTATTTATTGAAATTTTTTGGGTTTTTTTGCTATTTTTCAAATGTTGTCGACTCAACAGGCTAATTAACGTTCAGATTCAGTTTCAGTAAATTGAAATACACTAAAAATCATACTTGATCAAGGTCAAAAAAATTTTTTTCATCGCTGTGACTGCAGTTTTTTGCCTATTTTTTGGTTTTTTGCATTTTACTCAAATCTGAAGGGTGACCGGGCCAAACGGACTTCAAATTCGGATTCAGCGGGTCAAAATACATGTCCGTAGGTGGGTCCGGTCAAAAGTACAGACAACTTTTTTTTTTTGTGTGCCGGTGTAATCTATAAGTTTTTCAAAAATATATACGAAATGATAACTCTTTTTTCTTCTTCCTCGCCTTAATCCCAACAATTTGGGGTCGGCCACCCTTATCCTAAACTTCCACTTGACACGTTCTCTCACATCATCTACGCTCACATCAGCTGTCCTCAAATCGCATACAATAGCATCCCTCCATCTCTTTTTTGGTTTTCCTCTACCTCTTTTTTCTTCAACATTCATTTCTATAACTGTTCTTACAGCTTCCGATTCTTCTCTCCTCATAACATGACCAAACCATCTAAGTCTATTTTCTCTCATCTTATCCATGATTGATGCTACACCTATACACCTCTTATATGCTTGTTCCATATTCTATCTTTTCTAGTCACTTCACTCATCTATCTAAGCATTCTAATCTCTGCTACACTCATTATCTGCTCTACTTTCTTATAAACCGTCCAACACTCTGAACCTACATCATGGCTGACCTTATTACAGTCTTGTAAAATTGGATTACTTTTAGACGCCGGACGCTTCTCTCCACTTCAACCAACCGCACTTAATTCTGTGTCATACATCTTCGTCAATACCACCACTCTTTTTCACAACTGACCCTAAATACTTAAAACTCTCTACCTCTCCAATCATGTCCTCGCCTATTGTCACTGACCTTATTACACCTACCTCGTGTTCTCCTTTTTCAAACTCATACTCTATATACTCTGTCTTACTTCTACTCATTCTTAAACCCTTTTCTTCAAGAGCTGATCTCCACATCTCTAGCCTTTAATTAATTTCCTCACTATTTTCTCCTATTAATATTATATCGTCAGCAAACAACATACACCACGGCACCTCTCTAGTAATTTCATCCATCAATATAGAGAATAAGTAAGGGCTTAAAGTAAAACCTTGGTGCACTCCTACTCTTACCTGAAAACCTTCTGATACTCCTCCTACGCTTTTTACACTGGTACAAGTGCCACCATACATATATTATATTATATTAATGTACCTTTTCGGTAATCCTTTTCTCATAAATGCCCACTTTAAAACCTTTCTCGGTACTCTGTCATACACTTTCTCCAAATCTATAAATACCATACACAGTTTTTTCTTCTTTTCCATAAACTTTTCTATTAGTTGTCTCACACAAAATACTGGCTCCATTATTGACTTATCAGGCATAAATCCAAACTGGTTTTTAGATACCGATATCTCATTTCTTATTTTCATATCTATTACCTTTTCCAAAATTTTCATACTATGACTCATAAGCTTTATGCCTCTATAATGTTCACACTTCTGTATGTCTTCTTTACCTTTAAATATCGGCACCACAATACTATTCCTCCATTCATTGGGTATTTTCCCTTCTAATAAGATTTTATTTAAAAGTTCCTTTAACCCCCTTATGCCAACACCGCCTAATATTTTCTATACTTCTACTGGCACTTCATCTGGTCCTACTGTTTTATTCTTTTTTATTTATGCCACAGCCTACCATACCTCTTTCTCACTAATTAAATCTACCAGTCCCTCATTCCACGAGATATCCTCTAATGTCTCTTTTGGGTGCTCTCATTCAATAATTTGTCAAAATACTCTTTCCACCTTTTTTTCACATCATCATCACTCAAGAGTACCTTATTATCAACACGTTTTATACACCTTATATAATGATAATCTTTAGACCTTTTCTCACTTACATTTGCAAGTCAATAGATTTTTTTCTCGTCTTCCTTTGTTCCTAGCCTATCATAAAACTCATCATTAAACTTCGCCTTACTTACTGCACACTTGACTTCTTTGCACAAGCGTTTATACTCTTATTTTCTATGATTTTTTTAACGTTTTTATTCCACCACCAGATTTCTTTGTTTCCTAGCATTCTACTTCTAATTTCACCAACAATCTCATTGGCAGTATTCTTTACAAAACTAGCAAATCTATTCCACACATCATTTATGTCCCCCTCGACATTCCACACCTTCCACTCTTTTATCGTCTTCACAAATTTTTTTTCATTTTCCCCTTTCAATTTCCATTACCGGATCTTCGATTTTTCCCCCGTGTTTCTTTTATTTTTGTTTATTCTCTTTCCAGTACACCACAACTCCATTACCATCAGTCTATGTTGTGTAGTTACATTCTCGCCTGGTATAACTTTTCAATCTTTTACTGGCTTTACGCTCTCTCTCTTCTACATAAAATAATCGATCTGTGATCTATTCCTCTCACTCTTATATATTATATAATGTTCTTCCCTCTTTTTAAAAAAAGTATTTAACACAGCAAGATCATACGATACTGTGAAATCCAGAATTCTTTCTCCAGCCTCATTCTTCCCACTAAAACCATACCCTCCATGTACTCTTTCATATCCTCTCCTCTCATTACCTATATGTCCATTCATATTTCCACCTATCACCGCATCCTCATTGCCAGGTACCCCTTCCATCACCTCGTCCATCTCTCTCCAAAACACTTCCTTGTTTATTTCATCACATCCCACTTGTGGTGCATAGGCACTTATTAGATTCAGCACATTTTCTTCGAATATCAATTTCACGACCATAATTCTGTCACTTTTCCTAGCTACTTTTATTACTTTACTTTTCATCTCCTCATCCATTATTATCCCTACACCATTCTTTGTACTAGACTTACTTGAGTATATTGTTTTATAAACCTCATCTATTTTCCACGATTTCTCTCTTTTCCATTTAGTTTCCTGCACACATCAAATGTTAACTTTATTCCTCTTCAATACTTCTACTTATTCTCCACTTCTACCAGTTAATGTTCCAACATCCCAACTACCTATTCTTATTTTGTATCTATCTTTCTACCTTATACACGAGTCCAACCTAGAGTTAAGTAGTGATGTCCCTACACCGTTTAAATATGATTTGTGATTTTTTGAAGTATTGTTGATAGCTGAGAAAAACTGGTAACTGACAGAAAAAAATGAAACGTTTTAAGTTGTGAACGCTCTCTATACATGGGTTAGATTATGGAAAAAGGATGTGAAATGACTATTATAAAGTCTACACAAAAAAAAAATATATATATTAATTTATACATTTTTCAACAAGCTATAGCAATATAAATTAAAAAATATAAACGGAGAATCAACAAAAAAAGAAAGGATTTATTTGATTCGGTAGCCAATACAAATCTTTGGAACAAATTTTTTTTTAAAATACTAATATATTATACAATTTTTTATTTAATAAATATTTAAAAGATACAAGATTTTCATAGGTCCAGTTGAACAAGTTTTACTTTTAATAAGTATATTTTAAGTTTTTTTCCCCTTTTGTTTGAGAAATGGTCAGATTTTTAAAAGAGTAATGGCAGTTTTAAGAAAAAATAAAAAAAAAAATATCGAAATTTATCAATTTTAAAAATCCTATTTTTTGGGGAATTCTGCCCATTTACGTGTAACAAGAGCTTTTTTTTTTAATTTTGAGGTTAATGTCTTCAACTAGATATGATTTGTGACCTTTTGACATATATTTTAAACAAATTTGGTCAAGTAAAATATTGAATAATAGGAGACTGGCATAAAAAAATAATATCATTATAAAATTGATACATTCTCAAATTCACGAGTTTCTGATTACAAGATAGAATTTTCTGATTTATTATTTCTGATAATGGAAAAACGAATAAATTTCGTCATATAAGTATATCAAGAGTAATTTTTTTTAGCAATTTAATGTTTTTTTTAAGTTGTCTTTAAATTATATATTAGTAAAATAAAAATAAAAAACTTTTAAGGCAATTACAATGGGTAATGTTTGATTCATATTAAACGTGTTAAATATATCGTTAAATTAATTTTGCGTTGCTCTCAATGACATGTTATGCACCAGGATGCCAAGTATTTTAAAAGTATTTAAAACAAGACAATAATGAAAAAAGGTAATAATTTATAATATGCAGCCTACATGATTTTTTCATTGCGCCGGGCTGGTTTTGTCTGTGCACAGCGTTCGTGGTTGCCTGGCCAACATACACCAACATCACTGAGGAGTTGTGAGTGTCTTTAGCTTGCCCGCTACCACCGCGTGCACTAGACGGTCGTTCTCGACAGTTAGTTGCCGCACTCTGCCGCAGAGTACATACGGTTCGTCTTGTTCGCGTATTGTCGAATCATTTAAATCGTGTTGTACTTTTTGTTTTCTTCTTAACCTTTTGTGGTTTTACAATTTCTTTGTGTTTCTTTTAAACATAGTTTTCTGTGTACTGTTACGAACACAAAGGATATTAAAAGAAACTCCTAAGATCAACAACCAAACTACACAGTGTAAAGGTAAATTATATTGTTCATTTGTTTGTTTTCGTTTTTTTTTTGTTTAAAAATAAATGAACAAATGTAGTTTAGTAATGGAATATCAATTATAGCCATTCCATTTTCGCTACTTTGATCATTCAAATCTTTTTTAAACATAACTATTTTCAAAAAGTTAATCATAAGGGTTATCACACACCAAGCGTGTATAATTATTCTAAAATTTATTAAAATCTATTTTAAAACCGAAAAAAATGGCAGTGTTATTTACAAAATAAAATAAATACGTTATAATTTTCTTTGTTTTAAATTTTTAATAAAGAGTTAGAAATTATCATTGCAATTATTTGTAAAGAACATATCCTAAATTCATTTTAGGATTTCACGCCACTAATTTTATTTGGAATAGTATTCCAAGAAAAGGTTCTTTCTGTTGTGTATTCAATAAGAGCATTGCTATATCTAATTTTAGCGCACTTAACCACTAATGAGAATAAGTACAACATTTTATGAAGCATGTCATTATAAATATTATGTATATCAATATTACAAATAAAAATAATTTGAATAAACCGGTGTGTAATATTAATGTGTTATTATACAATAAGTTATTTGACATATTATGTTCTTTGATATAAATTCTTAAATATTCACTTATTAAAGTACTGTAATAATAAAATGACTTGAATTTTATTAAATAATATTCTTCATAATTCAAAAGAAAATCAATCATTATTATCCTTTAAGTAAATTTATAGTTATATTTAAGTATATCCATAAAAGTGTATTTTCTTAATTTATTACTTATATTTTTAAATTTGTGTATAACATTTACAATTGAAAAAAAAGTTAATTCAATATAACTTAAAAACATAATGGAAGGATTTTTATTTATAAAATTTTTTATCTGAACCTTATTTTTTTTTTCATGTTCTTAAATTAAATTTATATTGTTTTAGAAATTTAAAAACTAAGAACAATGATATAGATGTTCCACTAAAATTATCAATTAAAAGATTTAATATTATACATACATGTACGTATGAATACATATGTTAAAATTTATACGAGTAAGATTTTTATTATAAATGTTCCTACTTTTGATTTTTGGTAATTTAGTTTATTCCATCATTTTTTTATAAATATTTTTAGTAGATAATTACAAATTAAGCTAGTATAAAGTTTAAAGAAGATTAACGTAGAGCGATAACTTGTTTGTTGGACTGATTGTTTAAATAATATACTACACTAAAAATATTTTGTATTCATGAAACATAATTTGGTTTAAATTAGAATCATTATTTACAATGAATATTAATATTACATAAATTATCAATACTTCAGTTTGCTAATTTTTAATTTAAGTTTTGTATAATATTTAAAAATTGTAAATTAAAAGTTTACAAAATTGAAATCATTCAAGAAACAACGATAATTATGAGTTGTTGATATTGTAATAATTTAAGAGTGCAAGTCGAATACTATACTAAGTTTTAACTGGTTGATAAGTTAAACGGGATTTTACATATGATTTCTAAAAAAACTAAATGTTTTTAATTTATATTATTAATTTATGGGGAAACTAGTACTCGATAAAACTTTGGATAGAAACAATAAAAAGTTTGTTAGTTCGTGGGTTTTGTACGATTCAATTCGGATATATCAAGTACGGACGAATTGGTAAGTGCTTTATGTATAGTAGTGCTAAAAGTGAATAGTAGCACTATGAGAGTTGGTATATTCTACATAACATGAAAGAGGTGGTTTGGTGCGTCATCATGTGTGAAACGAGATGATGAAGACATCAAAGTAATCATAGATGCTGTTCACACAAATAGCGTTGCCGTCGAATATCGTATGAGTAATAATTTACCGACCTCACACAACAATGGAACTTTGTTTCTAATTGGATTTGCCTATACATTTGACTGTTAAGTAGTGGTGGCTGAACAAGTGGGATATCAGCAGTGGCGGCAGCAACGACCACCGGCGGGAGTCGAAGAAAACCAGTTTGTCGGCATTCTTGTTTGCCCCTCCTATACTACTCTTACTATAAGATTTAACTTTTAAGTGTCTCCTCCCTCTTTGTTCTCCTTTCGACAATCCGTGTATTACATCTCAATTAAGTTATTTGGTTTTTTTTAAATACAATTTTTTGATACATTTATACATTTCAAACAAATAATAATATTAATATTGTTATTTATTTGAAATGTGCGTACCTACGGCTACCATTTTATTAAAATCAACAATAATTATCTAAACTAAAATCGTTTTAATTATCAACACAAACGCAACATCAGTTGAAAAATGCTACATTATACATATTTTTTCGTTAATTACTACTCATAATAGAATCTTTTTAATCTTACAAATCTTATTCATTAGAATATGTATATTCTTAGCACATTTGTGTTAATTTTTTAATCAATTAGACTGTTCATGTTTTTCAAATATTTTTAATTAAGTATTAATATACAATTAAAGATCATATGTTATTATTTTCAATATACCCATGTTATGTTTCTTAAAGTATAACAATACTACCCTGAAGATTTGTAAGTTAATACTTCAGTAATGTACCTGGAAAAATAAATGACTGCATTTAAAATAAAATATGAACTTACTTTTATTTAAAATTATTTTTAAAACATTTAAATGGAAATAATTTTAATAAAATCGACATCCCAAGTGTTTAAATTTCGTTGAAGTGAAAAAAATGTATAGAATTGATATATAGTAGTACTGTATTGTGTTATAATAAGGTATTTCTAATTTTTTACGTTCCAGTATGTTTTACTAGTTCATAGAAGTAATATATACCTATACTTTTTTGNCTATTGTTCTCATTGTTTGTAACAATGAGAACAATAGATACCCGTTTCCTGACTTACTGAACACCCTGTATAGTAGTACTGTACTGTGTTATAATAAGGTATTTCTAATTTTTTACGTTTCAGTAAATTTTACTAGTTCATAGAAGTAATATATACCTATACTTTTTTAGGGGTAAGGATTTCTTTTATGCTCGTATTCGTATATTTTAAGCGCTATTCAAAGTTTTATTTTATTTTATCCATCTACCTAGTATTAATGGTGCTAAAAGGTCAGGTAACTGATTTCGTGATAAAATTCAATTTTACCCTTTTTGGTACCGGGAATACACAAATCTCTATATACGTGAAAATCATTGGAGTAAGTAGATGGTGTTAGATAAAGAATTCACAATATCTGTGAAAGGTGTCTTATTACTTTATTTAAATTCAATTTGACGAATCACAATACGTGGAAAATAAGCTTAACAATATTTTTTAAACCGTTTTTAAATAATTTATTTTCAATTATTTGTGATTTTAAAAGTTTTGTAATAAAAATCATTAATTTTACTATTATTTTAATGTTTTGCGTCTTCACCAACTTTTCTCAGCTCTCACTGAATTGATATTTTTATTCGTTTCATTAGGTAATTTTTTTTTAGAAAATTTACTTTTATATGCCTAATGGAAAGGATTTAAAATTCGTAAATGAAAAGACTTTTAAAATTGGTAAATATCGACATTTTTAAATATATTTTTTTAAAGAACTTTCATTACTTTTTTAAAAATCTGACATTTTCCATATAAAGGGGGGAGGGGCACAAAACCTTAAATATACTTATAAAAAATAGAACTTTTTCAACTTGACTTTTGAAAATGTTTCGAAAATCCTGTATCCTTAAATATATATTAAATAATAGTTTGTATAATTACTTGATAAAAAAATGTGTGATGACAACTTGTGTGCTATGTATAAACAGCTTTTGAAGTTAAACTAAATATGTTACTTTTATGTAAAAAATAAATTTTTTCGTGTTATAATTTTCTGCTTCAATTTGTTTCAATTATTAATTATTAAGTCAAACAGTGCAGTCATTTAAAAATAAATACCTAGATATGTTTTAATATACTTAAAAAAAAAAAAAAAAATTAATAAGATTTAAGTGTTAAAATATTTTCAGGGAGGATTTTTATAGATTTTCATAAAAATATGTATAATAAAAATAAGGGTGCTGTTTAAAAAAAAAATTGCACTATAACTATAACTGGCTTATGATAAATTACAATATCAATTCCATAATTGAAATTATAATCAACTACCAAAGATGAAAATAATCTATTTTTTTTATGATTTGACTGTATTAACTACGATACTAAATGATTAAATATTAATTTTAAACTAAATAAAATTAATATTAAAATAATTTATTTATTTTTTAAAGAACTTAGAACTTTATTAAAGGACTGAAATGTATGTTTTAAAACGCGAGTTTATTTGACAGTGATTAAAATTATTACCATAAAAATATAATAGTGTTTTTAATCACTGTGAAATTTCAATACTTACTGGTAGTCAACACTCCCGTTCCGACTATACTGATTTTTTTTTTTTAATTGTACATGCAATAAATTTTAATTACTTTTTATTCTTTGATGAAATTCTCGTTTGTATTTCGTTGGTAATTAACGAATTTTTAAGTATAGTTTACTAGTATTAGCAAAGTACACTAATATAAATATTTTGATTAATTTACTGAATTCATATTTAGAAACAAATACACTAATGATATAAAAATAAAAAAATCTTCAACAAATTAAATTTATTAAAAGATTAGTTACATTTTTTCTCGTAGTATTCTTCTTCTTATTTTTCTTTATTACTGTCCTATTTTGAACATCGTCACTTTCATACAAGAATATTATACTGATTGGATAACTTATTCTCTGTATTTCGGATGCTCTCTGACATTAACATTTGTGTGAGTATTTGTATCTGTTCTAAATAAAGAAAAGGATGCTTGCCTCTGCTTTTCTTTTTTTATACTTATATTTCTATAATTCCTTTTCCATACCATCTCATTTTATAATGTGACTAAAAAATTTGAGTATTTAGCTCTGAATTTTGATCAAAAGGCATTTATGGACTTATATTTTAAACTTTTGTATTAAACATACATTAATTCTGTAATTGGTCTAAGGAATTTGTAGAATTTTTCTATATGCAGTTATTTCAAATGTTTTTATTCTTCGTTTACTCGATGTTTTTAGGGACCATGATTCGGAATCGTATGTTATTGTAGGGAATATAAGTATTTTCATTAAATACACATTTGTTTCATTCTTGATATCGTGATATTTTAACAAGTTTGACAATCGTGGATTTAGTCATATACACTTTTCATTTGATTTCCTTTTTCGAACAACATTTATTTGATAAAAATCAAGTAGAAGTTAAACATGGTAGGTAACTTTTTATCCTATCAATTGCGATTATAGAATATTTTGATCTATTAAATTTTAGACCTGCTCATCGTTAAACTTTTCTTCTAGTTCTAGAAAATTAGTCATTTCCATTTCTATTTTGATAAAAAATAAGTTTAACACCAATGAAAACTAATTCATTCCATTCGTGCGTAGCATCAAATAAAAATAAAATTTAAAATTATTGTACTAAATTTTCATTAAATTATGCTATTTGTAAGCATATTTATTTGACTAAATTTTATTTTTATTAAATTTATTAACATTATAACCTAATATCTTTATAGTTATTAGTATTTAACTAAAACATCGTTATACTTTCAATTAGTTTACCTACTTTAACTTTTAACCGTTCTTCTGGAACCAATAACACTTTATAACTGTAACGTAACTTTACTTGTATGTATTAAGTTTTCAAAATCTATTCATAAGTGGATCAGACACATCAGAGGTCGTCCAAAAGGCATTATTTCAACAATCAATTCAATCACCTCAAGATGTAGAGACTAGTATAGAATATCTAATGAACGTCGCTACTGTTTCCTCTGGACAAAAGAGCCCTAAGAGTGTATAGTAAACCTTAAGCACACGCGATGTCCATACCGTTAATTGTGATCGGATTTATGGAGCTTTACGCATTAAAAGGGTACTCAAAACTACCTTCAGACCCTTTAAAGGAAATACCGAATTTATATATTAATGTAACAGTAGCCACGCGTGTGGTTGACCACTGAAAATAATGGCACTTAAATCAAACAAGAGAAATACCATTACTGTTTTTACTCATAGTATAGATTTTCTACTTATCATAGTCGATAAATATTTTTAGTATAAAACAATATTTGGTAGCAAATAGAAAGCAAAAAAATAGTGAAGCAAAATAATTTTTTCAATTTTTAGTATCATTGCATAACTTTTTAATAATTAAGTTTTATTATAATGAAACCAACTTAAAAAAAAAAGTTTAATATTAAATGAAACCTGTTTTTTAGCCTTAAGGCGAAGCTGAGAATATATTGGTTTTGTGGTGGTGTGTTTTTTTTGACTGTCCATAAAATTTGTTAGTACTTACTGAACTAATTTATAAAATAATAACTCAAAAACTCGATTTTAGTTTAATTGAACCTATTTTTGTCAAATAATTGAAAATACCCTTTAATTTAAAAAAAATATGTTAAAATTATGCTCTACTATTAAATTTAATTTCCAAAAACTTTTTCTGAAATTTTAAAACTGAAATTGTAACATTACAAATATTCAAAATATGGTGATATTTAACAAATTCGCATTAAAGCGTTATTTTTTATAGTGATTTTAATCACTAAAATATAAATATTTATATTAATCATTTCAAATTATCGATTGAATTTTTTCAAATCAAAAACATTAAGTTTATTAACAACATCGAACACCAAAGAAACCTTAGGTAATTAAAAAATTTTCTTGGTTTTTAAAAAAATTTGATATTTCTATATTATTATTCTATAAGATTTATAATTATCTAGTTATTGAACGATTTTTTTCATTTTGAAGTTTTAGTAATAAATAAAATTATCACTCGATCACTTTGCAAGATAGAAACTATATTGTTGTTAATTATATGTTGAAAAATACAATTTTTAACTTACCAATAATAGCTCTTCTTTTTTTTGATAACGTTCTCAGACATATATGTATATATATATATATGCAAAATAATATTAAAAATTAAAATAAATATTTAAACGTGATTTAGCATAAACGTTTGTTTGCAGGTTTGAAAAAAAAATTTAATCGTTTATATTTATATGTTATTATTATTTATTTAAATGTTTCATAATTATTTTTATAGATTAAAAATTAATTTACTAAGATATCACTTTATATGAAAAATTAAAATTTCTCCTAAAAATTAAAGGATTATCTTTTCTTGATTTTTATTGATTTAAAAATGAAATAGAAGAATTTTTGTAGTTAAAGATATAATATATTATTGCAGACGTATCTGTTGAATACTCTACTTAAACATTTTCTTGTCAAGTTTTTGAAAATGAAAAACATTGAACTCGTTGTGAAACATAACATAATCAAAAAATGTTTTAATCAACATATTAGTTAATTTAATAAAATATAACTAGAAGAGAATATTTTGTATTGAATATTAGTGGAGAAATATGAGGAACTCTTTATTGCGGTATTTATAAGATGAATATTGTCTTTCTTGGCAAGAAAACTTTGAAGCGAGATTGCTAATACATTAATGAAGACGTGAGATATGATGTGAAATATAGTAGTATCGAAATGTAAGTATTTTATACATTTTCAAAGGAATTCATATTAAATGTGTTTTTCACTTACATCCTCTAATAATTTACATGGACTTCCTAAATGCACTAACACATTGTTTAGGATTCTGATACACTTATACAGTTGCTTTATTACTAAAACAAAATTGATCGATATTATATTATTTCAAATAAGATTTCGCGTTTTTCTTCTTTATAGTATAATTTTATTTAGCTGAAATTTACCCAATTTAATAAAGATTTTTTAAATGATATCTCCGACAAAAATAAACTAATTAATCTTAACATCTGCAACTTGACGAACAGATAATAACACAGTTCAATTAATCTTTAGAAATGACCACTTATTGCATTTTTAATCAAGTTTANTGATATCTCCGACAAAAATAAACTAATTAATCTTAACATCTGCAACTTGACGAACAGATAATAACACAGTTCAATTAATCTTTCGAAATGACCACTTCTAGCATTTTTAATCAAGTTTATTTTAATGAATATTCTTAAGGCATGATAAATCAAACTCTGGCATGGTAATGATATTTTGTCGTAGTAATGTTGATTACAAAGAAAGTTAATGCTATTAAGTGTTGAATCATTAATGTATTTAGTTTACTTTCCCGATTTATAAATCTACTTGTTCTAATTGAAAAATTTTGCCTTGTTATGGACTAGAGTTATACAAGCGGGACTTTGATGTTTTGTAGGATTAAATGAAAGATTTTAAAAGCAGATTGAATTTTGACGATAAATTGTAAATTCCACTTTTAAGTAGTTGTTAAATATGAGTTTTTTCAAGTTATGCTTAACTCTAATGAGTTGTTGAAGTGGATTAACCTATATATCTACTCAACTATGATTTTCATTTAATCATATATTTTCATAAAAATGTTACTTTCTGGTATATATTTTACTAGTTTTGAAAAACAATTTTATTTGTGTATTGAAATTGAAAATAATTGAATTTTAAACTTTTATATTACTAATATATAATAAATATTAATAACCATTTTTTTTTTGTTAAAAATTTATCGATACGGAAAGAAAAATATTAACAAAATATCAAATTAAAGTATATGTATAAATTTATTATAAATTTAAAACTTGATCTTATACCATCATAATAATTATTAATCTGTTAATATTTGTAAACTATAAATGCTAAAATTTATCTTTTTGTTATATCATAAAATGTGCTAATAAATTAAAATATAACATTTTTGTTTTGCAACATAATTATTTTAAAAGCTTTAACATACATTGCATTATTGTGGAAATGACCATATTAGATTACGCCTTACTTTATATACCATAGAGGAAAGTTTTGATATCATAAGAGAATATGGAAAGAGGGAATGGGAAAACTTTTGAAACATAAGCTGACAGACAAGATTTGTGATGTTATTAAAATAACTATGGAAATTATAAACTAAACATTTGATTCAATTATTCTATAAATGTATTATGCTAAAACCAGCATTGTTTTTGCTGTCAGAAAAAAATATTACAGTATTTTTATTTTTACTTAATTATTAATTAGTCTGCCGGCATTACATATTGCTAAAAAATAATATAGAGAAATATATACAAATACTTTTGTTATCAGCTTGAAACATTTATTTTTTAATACCTTGAGGTTTAATATTTATTCTAATCTTGCATATAAATATTAATTAAAATAAGTAGTAGTTTGGAAATTTAAAATATGATATGAATTTACTGAATCTGTATCAGACCTATTGATATCTACATTACAGAATTGATTTTTTTTTAATCGATTTCGTATTTTTATTGGATCACTAGGATTCTCTCGTTTCAGGTGTTCAATTTCCCTCATTATCCTACAGAAAGAAACAGAAATATATTTTACGAATACTCTTGAAATATTACGTGATTATTTTCGATATTTAAAGTTTTAATGAATTAGTAATTATTAATAATAATGTTATTATTAATATTTATATTAATTAATTTACAATAGATATTTATGACTTAAAAATTACAACTTCTTATGACCAATAATGCTTATAGTACCTTTGAATAATAAAATTGTGAATACTTTATTAATATAATTCGATTTGATTGAAAGTTTATTTGCTTTTATTATTTGTATAGTTGAAATAATTACTTAATATATATTTTATTACTATATTTACGATTACTACATAATCGTTTATTTTTTTAGATATATGTTGATTTTAAATTAGTAAAAATAGACAAAAAAATATTTTATATATATCATAGTTATTTTGTATGATTGATAAGAATTTTTCAATTAACTTATTTTACTTTTTTAAATGATGAATATGTTGCATAAAAAATTATTGATTTTTTAGCTTTGATGCATATATGTTCTTTTATATCATTCTATGAAAATTCTTAGCGCTCACTAATCCAATTTTAATGATCAATACTTTAAAATAGTCCAATTTTTTCAACAATAGCTTTTGATTAATTACAATTTCTAATTAATAACTGAAATTATATTTAACTAACAAATGCCATAATAATCAAATAAAGGAAGTTAAGATTCTTTTTTTTTTTTGATAAATTTATATTAATAATTTTGATACGCGTTTGCGATAAAAATAAAGAGAAATATACAACTTCTTTATAATTTTTATATTTTTTTCGTGAAAATTACAATAATAAATTATTGAATATCAATTTCATAGTAAATTACTATAAGAATTTATTTGTATATTATAAATAGGGTACGTTGGTGAGGTTAAGTTTCTACCATTTTGTGTGACTTTATGAATGGTTTTAAAATCTGAAATTTGCAAAAGAACTATTTCAATATTTAGCCTAATGCTAAACATTTTTTTAACCGTTTCTAAGGGACGAAATATGAGTCTTCCTAAAATTATTATTTTTGTCATCTAATAAATATAATTAACGTACATGTACGTGTATTAATACTAGTGAGTAACAATGTATACCGTAAAAGGCTTTTATACTAACTAGCATGTGCTGCTATATGTGTTTGATATTGGAAAAACTGAATTAGTCATCTTACCCCTCTTCCCTATAAATCATAAAACTTGTATTCTGGATATAATTTATAAAAAAAGGATTTGATGTTTCTTTTGGAATATTTCAATAATTTCTTTTAAAATTTGAAACACACACTACAGATTTTCATCGTTTTTTTGATAGATGTTTTAGACAATATCAGATATCATCTATACTTGCCCCAACTATGGAAGGACCCAACTGTGCTGAGTTTTTTCTTTGTAATACAGTAGAACTCCAATTATCCGAACTCCGATCATCCGAATCGCCGATTATCCGAATCACTTTCAGAAAAAATCAGAAAAAAATTTGTCCTAAGTCCGCGGCGTCAGTGTAGGCACAACACGTGGTAAGAGTTCCCAATCCAGTTCCGGCGCATTGCAGTCACCTGTCATTGTTTATTTTGATTAGTCAGTGAATGGGTCCCGGTCCCCATTAATTCGGATAATTGGAGTTCTACTGTAGTATGTGTTGGACATTTTAGAAATAAACTGAAAATTAAACGTATACTAGATATTTTAAAATGTTATCAAATTTGTATTTACTATCAATCTGGAATAACCAGAAGCTGGTAGCGTGATTAAGCTATTGGTCACCTCACCACTACTTCATTATGTCTCTTGGACTAATGAACTGTTGATTTTATTATAGACGCATTTCATTCCTTAGATACCTTTTAAAGATATTTTATTATGCCTTTTCCCACTGTATAGACTCAGTCAGTGTGTGAATTGTAGATATATTATGGGCGGACATGGGTATTAATTAAATCGTTCCAAGCTCTATGTTATGTGTAAATTGTTTGTTAGCATTGACAGAACACTACCAATAATGTGCAATAACATTCAGACATCTATATCGAAAGTTATTTCTTGTCCTCGTTTGTTTACAATTGTTAGTGGTTAATGTCATATATTCCTACTTCATGCGTGCTAATTTATTAGGAGCCAATTGAAATTTACTATCATGGGAATACATAAAATAAGTTGCGCCAAAACTTTTAACTTGTCATACTCAAGCAATACGATTGAATATCTGTCTGGGCCATTTCGCATATTCGAAAATAGCAATTTAAAAAGAGACTGTACTTGGTTAACTTCATTAACATAATGAATTCGTTAGCATATAAAATAGGCTTAGAAAGTTTATGAATTACTTTGAAGCCGCTGTATTCGTCTGTATACCAACATATGCAATGAACTTTATCCACCAAATTAATATCTCGTGATACATACATGCACTAAATATTATGTATGTGTTTGTGTACATAGATTTCATGTAAACTTCAGATTATTTAATAATTATAATACGATTCCGTATTTCTGTATGCCTAAGGTTATGCATATCCTTAAAATTATTCAGAGAAATTATCTTAAGATATTGAATTAGTCTTGCGAAACAACGTTTTATGACTTGTAAATGTATACATTTTATTTGTAAAACATTGTTGCAGCATTAATTAAATAAAAATCTGAACTACTTATTATGATTATTTGATTTAAAGAATATCGGATATATTTGGTATAAATATTCTAACTAAATAATTGATTACAATTGAAATAATTAATTATTTTAATAATGATACAAATTAAAACAGTCTACTTGATATTAGTATTTGATTTATTAAAAATTAAGCATATTAATAATTAAATATTATAATCATCTTTCAATTCATTCAAGTTGAAATTTAAAATAATGTACAAATAATTATTCTTGCGTGTCAAAGGTTCATTTTGTTCGAATTCGTATTACTTTTCAAATCACATTTAGCTCTCATAAAAAGTGGTTCTAAATATATTATACATACTTTTTTTTATCTTATGTTGTAGTTTTTTTATCAATGTAGTTTAATATAAGAAGTAAAAGAGGTTGGTAGTCTAAGTTATGAAAAAAATCTCTAATTCGCGTGTCGTATTTTATGAAATTACTTGGAAAAAACGTTTGGCACGAAGCCATAACACACTGTATCGATCCATTAAAATGCGCTAACAGAAAATAGCAGGTAAACTAAGTTGTTTATTTGAACATCTCGAGAAAAACGATTGTAAGGCTAAAAAAAGAAAAGAAAAGTGTTTATTGTATTTTAAAGCTCTGCTCAATAATCGCCACTTTGTAGAATATTTATGCTTGTTTCAGACGTATTCAAATCACATAAACAGACAGTTAAAGTTTTAAAATATAGAAATCTAAAAAATGTTATTTTATGCAAATAAAAATAAAGATTTTTGCAGTAGTAATCAAAACTATTTCATCTATAGGAATGTATTTAATAAAAATTTAATCGTTGATATATCTATTTGTATGAATTGAAACTTTTTCCGAGCAACATAAAATATGAAGAGTTTTTTATTAATCGTTTTTCGTCAAAATTAGTAAGAATATTTGATTCATTATGTAAATATTGCGTTGATATGTCAAAATTCAATGTAATGTATGATTATAGGTTATAGTGCACTCTATATATTTTGAATGATAAAATGATGCATGTTATGTTGTATTTTTTAAGTATATTTTTTGGTATTGAGCACTTAAGTTAACTCCAAATTACACCTCACATATTTTTGTAAGTATAGCAAATAAAATAAAATTGATGAACATAATAAATACATGTAAGTTACTTCATAAGTTGATAGAATTTGTAATCCTATTGGAAACATCGATACTGGTATATAATTCATTTTTTTTTTACCAACTGAGCACATTATTTGTGTAATATTTGACACCTTGAGAGATCTCATATATATATATATATATAATAAATAGATAAATGAAAAATATCGTGTCACACTAGATGTATAAATTTATAATCAGCTTATAGTTTTCCATTATATATTACAATTTTTTTTTTCATTATTAAATCTAAAAAATATATAAAAAGATAATATTTAATTATGAAATACAAAAGCTTAAAAATGTTCTACTTTTTTCTATAAATACGATGTATGAAAAGATAATATAATTTAATTAAGCTGCAAAACTCTATATAAAACTATACTGTATAGTTAAATGCAAACTCAATTTCCTACTATGAGTATACTTTTTATCTATTCATTATTGTTTCATACTTTTAACTACCATTTAATCATAGTTTTATCGTAATTATATTACAGAAAAAAGTTTTTTATGCTTGATGTTTTATTAACATTTAAAAAAAGTACTTGAAATTGACTTCATTGATATGAATAAAATAGTTAATTGGCGGCACTTAATAAAATAATTTTATCTTAAAAATACTCCTCATAATAATAACAATAGTTGTTATTAATTACAAAAACTTTTGTATTTTTAATGTTATCATTAAATTTGCCTACTAATTTTTCTAAGAAATTTTAATTGTATGAACACTCGACTAGTAATAATTTGTACCGTAAGTTATAAGACAAAAGTAAAACGCTATGAAAATAGCCTTTAAATATTTTACAAGACTACAATTAAACTCATAAATGAAAAAAAAAATCAAAATTGTTTTACGATACGAGTTATTGTTTGAATTACATTTTAAAGTCTGTAAGTTAGAAAACGTGAAAAGGAAATCATTAAGGATTCATATGATATGCACACGACGCGTAGATCATATTTTCTTGTAAATAATGTATGTTGTTAAGCACATTTGAAACACATGCGCTGAGTATAACACTTTTACGTTTTGCGAGAATGAATAGTTTCCACTTAGTAACAGCGAAAAATCTCCAGACTTCACTATAAGAATGCCAAATGGCGCATTAGCGTTTCTTTTTGGTTTAACATCTTCCATCCAAATATAAATGAGGTCTTGGCAAGTATATTCCCCAGAGGGCTTACACTTTCAACTACTGAAAACGTTTTAAAACGAAAAATCTGTTTTCTCATTGTTCCTCTTTTTAGCTTATTTTCTCGATTCAAAGATTTTGTCGAACCATAAGCGAAAAATCTCCTCTCGCCTTCACACTGGTAGTCTGATGATTTATTTTATACGTAGATTGTTGTAATCGTGAGTTAAGATGTACTTTCGGATTAAAATCGAGATTATGTCCATATTAATTTTTACTATTATTTTGCGAAAAGGCCGTTTTAACAATGGTTATCGGCTCATGATGAAATTGTGTTAAATGATTAAACGATTTTAAATAAACAATCCCTTATGAATACAATCAAATATACCCTTATAATTCCTTATATATAGAAAATTATTAAATAGTCATTGACTTATTTATTTAAGTACTTAAATAGATCATATAGTTTTCATCTACTTTAAAGCGCAAATTGGATTGTTGCAGATAGGAAAAGTGTTAATATTTCATGCAGAAAAATGTCACCGGATATAATAACGCGAATAAAAAAAAAAAAAAACTAAAATAATAATAAAACAAAGGAGACACAACGGGGGCGTTGTGTTTTAGAAAATTGAATGAGAGCGAGACCAGCAAAATCCTCGTTAATTTATGGCTGTCCCTCCTACTGTGTCAAAATGGCCTTGTTCTACATGCATGGAAAAACAGTAATACAAAAGTGTATACTGTTAACCAAAAAAGTAAATAAATAAAAAGTAGCAAAATCAGAGCTTTACCGGAAAGTATAGTAATAATCATTAAAGTTGTTTTAAAATTATTTACGGTAAAAATAAATACTACATTGCATTGTGTCGCCCGAAATTAATAAAAAGTGAAATGTTATTACGGAATAGCAAATTTTAGTGAAAAATTTAAATAAATAAACTTTTATGGCTAAAATTTATCGAAATGAAAACAGACCTAACAACAATTGACATTTTTAACAAATAGTGAGGGTTTGACTCAGAGGATTTGACAACTTCTTGCTCTACGATCTGAATTACAAAGATAAGACTCAGTAGAGTACATAAGGAGAGAGTTTTAAAAATAAAAAGATAAAAATAAGAGAATTGTGTCCAAAATGAAACGTAGTGCGGGACTTATTGAATTGAGTTTATTTATTTTGATCAATGTATTATGGAAAAGGCAATATTTCTAAGGAAACTAAAAATGAATTTTCTGAGTTTTTAACTGTTTTATAAAACTCACATGATTGTTTGCTAAAAATGAAAACATATGTCAAAAAGTCTTTTGCTGTTGGTAATTCAAACAAAAGAGAATAATTTTGAAGATATTCAGTAAAAATAAAGCGTCATGTTATGATAAGTATTTTTAGCTTTACTAAGTATATTATTATTATTTTTATATATTAAAAACTTCAATGATTTTTTATAAATTATTCAAAACTGCTTTTGATATAGTTTGTCTCATATGAAATGAAAAAAATGTATTATTACAATTTTACTATTTTTAATTGGAATTGTTTTTAATGACATATTGCATTAATTTTGAAATAATTTGTCAAACACATTTTGACGAGTTAAGTTAATTATTTTAAATTTCTATTGAAGCGTAAAGCTTCTACTATTTAAACTGTCCAAATTATGTCAGTTCGTTGAGTCTTTTTCTATAGTAACTGATGATATTGATGTACCATCTATGAGTAATTGAATTAATTTGTAATCATAATTGAACAAGTTTGCACTAATGTGATCTTCACTAAATATTTAACAAAAATAAGGATTTATAACAATGAATTCATAAAATATGAAATATTTGCTCATAATATGGATCAAGAATCATTCTCACAGAAAAAATATTTTTATTTATTTATCAATATAAAATGAGAAATATGATTGATACTAATATTTAGCTATATGATGTAATTAATTTGACCACTTGATTTCTTCTATATTAATGATTTTGAGGATTTATTTTTGTTCATGTAGTACTATATCAATTTTAAAGTGTAAAATATGAATATTGCCATTTAAAAAAGTTAAGTTGGTTACCTTGTAAGGTGTAATGGATGGACATAAAAAATAATTTCAGTTCTAAATTTAGAAATAAGAAGTGCTATATTATATTGAAAAAAATCCTCAAAATTACTATTATTTTAGATATATCTAGTGGTAAACGATAAATCAGTCATACTCTAGTATTTATATATACACAAGGTGAATTATTAACCATAAAATTCTCAATGTTTTATTTAAAGTAATTATTTTTCATAAAAATGTATAGAATAAAATTTAATTAATTTTTATAGAATATTGTAAATATCAGGTTTAATATAATAAATAAATATTCCTAAGGGTTGATTTTAGGGGTAACTTTCGAAGGTTAAATAGGAACTTACTATAATTTTTCTAATAAATGTAGAATAGTCTAAATAAAATTGCGAGGATACAGTTTCCAATAGTTTTCTGTTTTTTATTTTTACACTATTTTTTTTACATCAGGTAAATTGGTAAATTTATGATGGATGTAAAAAAAATGTGCATACCTGATACAAATTTCAACTCAGATTTATCGTTTCTTGCAAACAGCTTGTATGTCAAAATATTTGCCATTATCTCACCAACGGTATTTTACCATTACTGCACTTACTACTACGTTTCTGGGCTTCACATAGGCGTAAATGTCTATTTAGTCACGATACTTTATGATTTACGACATGCGACCTCAGTTGAACTTTTATTTAGAATATTTCTCTCCTCATAACGCCACCGTATCATATATATATACATATGATTTTTATCCTGTAGTGATGCTCTCCAGGGTCAAAAGGGATCGAATGTCATGCATTCGCTTTTTTATCTGCACCAGTACCTTATTCACTAACACCTACTCAATAATGTTAAATATGGGTTATAGCTGGATTAAAAGATCTAAAGACAAAGCAACCGCATCTTAAGTTATACTTGTATCAGTTTCTAGTCACTTGCTTTTAAGTTACAATCCCAATATCAATTGTGTAATTTATGGTCGAAAAGTAATATATATATATATAAACTGACTATTATTGCGTTACATAAATAAATAAAATCATAGTTTTCATTTATGTTAATCCGATGTTGTTCTATCATTTTATTATTTAAAAAAAAAAAAATAATAATTGAAGGTTTTGTGTAATAATAAAACATGTCCAACTTTTTCAGAAAATAATTTTTTGATGACCTTAAATAATTATGATTTTTCTGCGTAATTTAGTACAAAAACGGATTCTATAATCCGATTTTCAGAGATATTTAATCTAAGAAAAATCTTTTACTATTGTTGTAAATGAATATGTTTTAGTCAATTGTTTCTCCTATGAAATTTCTAAATGTGAACTTGAAAATTAAAATCGTAGATTAACTACGAGAAAAAGTATAATTTTATATAATATACTCAATTATACTAATAGTATAATAATATATTATATTTTTGTACTTATTATGTAGATATGTTAAATAACTATGATGTGGAAAAAAAAATTGAAAATCAGTTTTCATTCATTTTTTTGATAAATAGTTGCCGCATATTATGGGATATATATGTCTTTTTATTATAAGTATAAAAGTGTGAATATACGCTTCAGAAGTACTGGAGAAGAAAAAAGCAAAATAAAATTATATGTATGTATGTGTGAGTATGTCTCTTTTACCGTTCTCTCTTATTTGTTAGGATTTAAAGTGCCGTAGTTCCTGTTCATTTTCTACCCTGTCCTTTTTTCTTTAGTCAACTTGACCTTTTATATACATTTGACATGAACAATTGCATTTAGCCTAGTAAAGAATGGCCTCTTAAGCCATATAAATGTGGTTGGTATTCTCACTCCAAATCGAGATTTATCATTATTTATTCATAATATAATATATAATATAAAATTCACGCCTGTCTGAAACCATGAAGATATTTAGATCCATGGTGGTGGACTATTTTCTCTTAAATTTTATAAAATGTTAAAATTTTCCTTATTTGATGTCATCTTTTGATTATTTGAAATAATGTTTTTATTTAAGTTTTTTTTAATAAATAAGCAAAGAACTGCACTAAAAATATTAATATCATTCAATATAAAGTATTTTTAATACCTAGAAATAATCATTAAGTACAAACTGTGTTAAAAATATATCGTTAAATTTTATAGTTAGTACACAATATTATGCTTATATTCCATTTTATATTACTTGCTTGAAGTGGACTGTTTATCTATTTTATTAAATACTGCTAAACAATTGGAGTGCGTATTTATTTGTTTTTGTTGATTATAATACTCAAAATTGAAATTAAATTGTAATTAAAATATTAAAAACTAGTACCTTGGGTTTTTTTTTTTTGATGAATTTAGTTTTATGTCCAAAAAAAATTAATTTACTTATATTTAAAAAGTGGTCAATATAATACAGGGTTTGTTATGAATTTTTTTTTCTTATTTGAATTTCTTTTTGTCTTAAGTAACACTTAATTAACATAAACTAATTTTATAGTTTACTCCAATCTACAATAAAATTATAAATGTATTGTTGTTTTAGTATAACGTATAGTTGAAGATAAGAATTTGTATTGTATTTAACCCTTTATTGCAATGCTTGTAAAAGGTAATTCCTGTAGATAAACAATATCAGCAAATATACTCTAGGGATTCAACCAATATACTAATATTTGATAAGAGGTTCAAAATAAAAATAACTGACTAATGTTTACCTTTAAGGATCTCATTTACCAAAATGACAACCCCAAATTTTCCTTTTTCAAGAGTTATCAGATATCAAAGAGGCATTTCTACTTTGATGGCCTCAGAATGCAAAGAATATTTAATAAGTTTGATTTAGATAATATAGTTAAATAAGTTAATTTTAGTCAAAAATAAAAATAGTTGAAGAATTTTGCCGATGCATCTGGGGCTTTTTCAATTTTTCAAAAAGAAATTTGAAATTACTTTCGATGATAAAAATTAAATACAAAAATTTTAGAAATTATAAATTATTTAAACTGATGTAATTGGTATAATTATTATACCAATAAAAAAAAAGAATTATTCTTTATTTCTGATTTAATTATTCCAATAAATAATCCACTTTCATTTAAATATCGTTGATAAATTAGTTAAACATTTTATCATAACATCTTATTAAAAGTATAATAATATTTAATGTTATAAATTATTTCAAATTGTTTGTTTATTTTTAGAAGTATTGTAATTTATTTATTTTTTTAAATAATTTTCAGGTAATATAAAATTTAAATAAATTGTTTGAAATAATTATTTTACTATTGAAATAACCGTTTTTTAAGTTACGGAAATTATTTTATGGATAAATAACATACCAGTATATTTGTAAAAAACCTAATACTATTAGAAATTAACTTGTTGGTAATAACGTTTATTGCAATGATACTTTTTATAAGTTAATTAAAGTCAAATTTTAGCAGCTAAATATCATTAATTTACCTACTTATGTAAACAATCACAATTAACTTATTACATAGAATTATAAAATTCTATGGTAAATAAAAATTATATGAAAATATTATCAAGTGCTTAGTATTTTGAAAAATTTATTTAATATAACAAAAAAATCAAAATTAATATTTTTTAAGTTACAGTTAGTTTTGGCATAGATGTGAACCCGAGAAGGTATTACATAAACGATATTTTGGTAAACATTTTTTTTTTGTGTCCATCTATAAAAATGTTTATATAAAATTTCTACCTGTTAACTTTTTATTAATTTTATTTAAACGTAATGTCCTTTAACGTAAACCAAAATTATTATTTGAATTAAATACCTTAATTCCATTCATATACATTTTTAACATAACTATATTATTATTGCGGCACGTGATGAACACAATGAATAGACTCGGATAAAATTACCATAATTTTCGTTCATTGTCAGCAGCTACCGGTATCCATTAAAACAATCTCGCGGATCCATTAAACATCCAGGCATAAAGAGAAGATGAATATTAACGGTCAAAAATACAAACGATGGGTGTTAGTGACTCAGGTTTCTCGTCATTAAGCAAAGTGAGTTTTAGAGGGAAATTAATCATAATTTTCTGAACGAATTCTACATCAAAATTGTATGTTGAAGCGGGAAAAATAAAAATAATACATTATATAATATATAATGTATGCAATTACCCCAAAATTACACTTGCCCTTCTTTTTTGTTGAAATTAGGTTGACCTTTTATCACTCGCTTGTAAAAATTAATACCGTTTGGTATATGGTTAAATACTAATTTTTTGCAATTTCATAGACGATTAACTACAAACTTTACACTGCCGTTCATAAAAAGTATTGGTATGTAATGCCATTTCTAGATCATATTTACCCATATTTTAAAGTATTGTAGCATAGTCGAAATTTCATGAAAATTTTAAAATTCTATTTAAGGATTTCAAGTATACTATAGGATGAAATAATATAAATAACTAGGCTTCACCTAGCTGAGGTCCGCCCCAGACCCGATACCCTGCAACGCGTCATAGGTGTTTAAGACGCTTCGGGCTGTTTTTATAGGAAAGCCACTGATTCCGTTAGGAGTAATTTTTGGGGTACTTTTGGAATGTCTCTGGGTAGGCCTGGTAAAAATTTTAGGATTTATATCGAAAAACGCTGGTGGCAGTGGGCTCTTTTGATAGACATTTTTAAACGCTTACAGCGTGCAAAAAAATTTTTCACGTGTTCGCAACCTTTTTAGAATAGCGTCGTCGTGTTTTTTCATCAAAAACAAAAAACTAGAAAATTGTACGTCGCTAAGTAATTTTTCCAGCATTAGCTTATTTTAAATGTTTTATTATATAATAAGAAGATACTATAATTTATTTGAATGAGATTTCACACTTGTTCAGTTCATTTGTATATTGGGATAATTATAATACCAGTTGTGCAGATTTTATGAATTAAGTATAAAATAATTTTAATTATTTGAGAATTTATCATTTATTTTTGCCAAATGACGTAACTAATAAAATAGTTAAACGTGAAACTTGAATGATTTACATAAAAATGTCTATAGCTAGGAATTAAATGTATTACTAAATTATATCTGAGCCACTCTAAATGGTTCCAAGTTAGCACAAATTTATCGTAGATTTTTAAAGTAGGGTACGAATATTTTCCATTTTAGAGGAAAACACCCTAATTCACCAAAACTATAGCCTGAGTAACTAAACATTACTCAGTTTTCATGTTAATTAATAATAATTTGTATTGGCTGCTGGTGATTCAGAATAACTTTACACAATTTATAAATACATATATTTCCTAGCTTAATCTATAAATTATATCTTTTAAATTAATGATTTTTATATTTTTGCATCAAATAAATGATATCATTACATAGAATAGCACAAATTTTTAATAATATAGTTTAACTGATAGAATCATGCTTGCCCCAATAAGGGTTAAGTGTGACTCTTTTTTTTCTTTTTACTTTATTAAACACTGGAAAGTTGAATTTAAATTTATTTGATATTTTTAGAATAAAATTAGATACTCTGATAATTTGTATGTTATACGTGATAACTGTTTAACAGAGGAATAATATAAAAATCATTCAAAAAATTAAAAACAAGCGTATACACTTAATCCTCCTCGCCTTATTAGATAAGTTATTGTCTTAAATTATGCAAGTTGCACCGCATGCGACCAGAGGTTAAGCAATTACTGCAGGCTGTTTTATGACAAATTTGCGTCCCAAAGAATACGAACAACTACAGGGGTAACAACAATGAGAGGGTAAAGGAGGAAAGTTGCGGACCGTGAAATGAAGTCTACTTCGATATTATGAACTCTGTCATTTATCATTTGTGCTGGGCTTGGGTTTGGCGGTATGCATGGCTTTGGACAACCATAGAATGGCAAATATAAATATATATATAGATAGATATGAGAAAACAATATGATATGTCTGATTATTAAGAAGGAGGTCTTGAAAATAATGGAATAAGTAAACTGCAATTTCGCGTGCGAAAGAAAAAATCCATTATAAAATACCAAAGCGTGTGCAGATTTCGTGGAACGTAAATAAAACCCTAAAATTCATCGTAGATCAAGTTAAGCTACATAGCGATTGGGTGAAGCCAATTTCAATTATTTTGTCACCCCTCGATAATATGATAAACGACTACTAAATGGTGTAGAAACGATTTCTGATATATTATTATTTTTTAATGAATTTGATTATTTAAAATTCTTGCGATATGTGTTTTTTATTAGAACACTTGCTGTCGTGATATCAATAAATTAAAGGTAATTTTTGTCGTCCATCAACTAAAATAAAACAATGTTTAATTTGTATGGAACTGAATAAAATGCATTTTATGAGTTTGCATAGAAGCTAAAATAAAGTACAATATTGTAACTTAATTTTTTAGAAATTTAATTATGCTAAGATACTAGAAGTACGTTTATATTAGATCTTTAATTGTGGTTTTATGTGTACATGTTTGATTGTATTTTTACTTAGTTATTAAGTTGCTAAATTGATTTAAACATAATTCCTTATTTTTATAAATAAAACAAATATTTATTTACGAATAAGTAGATAAACAAAAAATTATTTTCATATTAAACTGTCTTTTAAACCTGATTATAAATTAAATTGAAGTATAATACAATTTAAAGCTGAAGCTTAATGTACTGCTAATTTAATACATAATATAATTACATCTCTGTTGATTTTGAGCATTTTAACGGAGAAGAACTTTGTGAGGTATATAAAAATAACTTCCATCGTTAAAATATGACTTTCACCCCAAGGGAATGATAACCTGAAAACGCTGTGTCGCTACAACGTTAAAATATTCAATATATTCTCAATGTGTAACATTAAACAAAATCCCCATTTTGTATGCACACTTCAAGAGGTATAGTTCGTTTAACGTAAAAATTTTCCGTGTAAATTGCTCTTTAGAGTTAATAACCTTACACAATTGGTAATAAATACATTTTCTGTACCTTTATATACATCTTAATTGTCTGTATAAAGAAATTTTCCTCAAGCATGCACTCGTTAAACTCGAGTTATCTTAGTGGAACTTGAGAGTGTTAAAATAGATACATTATATTTATTTTCAAGAATATAATAAGTATGTTTTTTTTTGGTTTGCAACTATTTTGTATTGGCGCATGTGTAATTATATTCGTTAGCTGTCTGTTAATAATTTACTTAACTTAAATATGGTTTATTTATTATTAAATCTATTTGGCAAAAATTAAATATTTATAACGAACTCAAAGCATTTGTTTTGTGAAAATAATATAACTAAAGTACTGATAAATTAAGTTAAATTTTACATTTGTGTACTGGATTCACAGTTCTGAAAAAGGTTAATGTTTTTATTATTGAAACTGAACAAGAACTTTTATTTAATAAACCGAAATTTAAATAATTAAAAAAAATTATTTTAATGGTATTCAATGTCATGTAAATTATATTATTTCAAATAAATACAACTGTATAAATAGTTATTATATTTTTAAATGCCAAATTTTAATTAAAAATAAATTTAAATGAAATGTTGTACTTGAAAAATGTAAAATTTATCAATTGAATGAACATTTTCAAATGAGAATGCATAATAGTCTAAAATTTTTACAAGATTTACTACTATTGTATAATGTATTACTTAGTCTTCATTTAGATGTTATCACTTAAAACACACCAATAAAGATTATTCTATTTAATATAAATGAAAATATAGTATACTTTATATTGAAAATGTTCTATTAGTGTGCTAGTTTTTAAAATAAAATTTCATACTACCTTTTCCTAATGTTCTTGCATTAAGAACGCGTAGTGTGGCTTCATCACATAAATGTAAAAATTTAAGTAGCCAATTTCACTTTATTACTTCATTCTTTCCATTTAAAAGTATCGTTCGAGGGTTAACTTGGCAAAGTTAGGATGATTACACTTCCTCGTTATCATCCAGGTAAACGAGAACTAGTAAAAGAAAATATACGGCGGACATTCTGTCCTAATTTACTGAATAGTGCGAGTGAAAACAAATTGGGAAGGTATTGAGATGTGTGAAGGTAATGACGTGACGACGTGCATGGAAGTCACGAAGATGGTGGAATGGAAATGAAGAGGGTTGGTAGATGGACCTCAGGTAGTAAAATATAAGGGGTAGGATGGTGTTCTGATAAGATTGGCTTTTCCGCGTAAAATGGGAAAATAACGAAGGGAAATAGTAAACGGTAATCAGTTTATTTTGAAGTTTGGTAAAGGCTTTATTGCGCTTCGTTAAGTATGACTTTTCCCTATTTACAAATGCATACCTTATACTTGTCAGTCACTTTAGAGTTGTAAATAAAATAATTTCACCCATACTGTCATGGGCGTAAAAAATATTTTACATTAAATACTGTCTGTATAATTTTCAGTCTTTTTCGCTGATTCGACGAATGAATCGTTTTTAATTACTTTTTTATTTCCTTAATGGTCTCATTTTCTGTTGATTCTTTTAAAAGGCACTATATAATATTAACCAAGGGATTCGTTTATTTTTCATTAATTAATTTTGTCATCTAGTGTAAATAATTTCTTTTTCCTGCACGTAATATCTGACATTAATTAAAACGAAGAAAATGTAAAATAAGAAAATTCCACAATAAATACATCTTTGATGTTGTATTGCAACAAAGAAAGCGAAAGGCTAAAGATAAGTCGCCCTTTATTATTGCCATTGTTGTTACGCGTCTTGAAGTTATAATGTCATTTTGTCTGGCTAGTTAATTGGAAGAGCGGTAGCCATAAGATATGACAGTGTAAGGGCGTTTTTGAAAATGAATTGCTCTCGGACATGGAACCTAGACCGTTAGTTCGTATGAGTAAACGATGGCTGTCGGGGGAAAGAAAGAAAGTGCACCCCGGAGACGTAGGGGGTCGTCAGATCGGGAGGTGAAAAAGTTTTGAAATTACGCTGATGTGCCGTGCCCTTGCCTTTTAGACGTCTCCAGAGAACAGTTTTTCTCGGAGAAAAACTGGGCAATTTTTTGAAACCACCTACCGACAAAACGTTTTCCGTTTGACATTGACACGGCAATACAAACTAACTGCTTCATAGTAAACTCTATTGCTTAGTTCTACCCTAGTAAACTTTTGGGTATTAAACTTAGATCCACCTTACTGAAGTTTTAAGCTAATAATATATTATTAAAACGAAAACGTAAAATTACTTTTGAAAATAAATAAAAAATATAACTATTTTAAGAATGTAATTCATTTTAAATCCAAAACAACTGCATACTTACACAACATTTTTACTGTCTCTTAGGTGTTAAGCACTGAAGGAACAAGAAAGTTAATCAGGTCCATTTTTAGAAAAATTAACAAAGTAGTCCTTGAAATTCCTGACAGCACCAAATGACTGTTGCTGCCAGTATGTAGAGAAACAATTTCTAAAAAGGTTAAGAACTTAAAAGTGATAAATGTAAGCTAACATTTTCATGGTAAAATTAATATTCTCACATTAAATCGTATTTTATTTTAAAAGAAAACACAAAATATTGAATAACAAAATGTATTTATTTTGAGTAGAAAAAGTCACAAGCAGCATACCTATGTTTTATTCTTCCGTATCCGCTACATTTTTATGAAAAACTCCGTTTTTAAATAATCCTTGGAAGAATTCCAAGAAATTTGTTTTCTTGTATCGAAAGAAAAAATATTTACGATAATATCTTTTAGCATTAAAGTAATATTAAATACAGTCAAAAGAAATAATAGAAAAAAAAATTAATTTCACAGTTACATTGTGTGATTACAAGTTAGTTTTTGTCATTGTGTTTTCATCATATTTATAAATTTATGTGTGAAGTTAAATTCGAGAAATATTTATAATCGAATTTTTTTTTATCCATAGTTACTATAGTACGTTATTTTAGTAGATGTATTTACTGAAGTATATTGTTGCTCTTTCCAATTGATTTTTTTAGTTATTTTTTCATATTGTATGTTATACATAAAATTTTCACGCAGTCATTATATCAATACTTCAGTATACATTAAAGGATTATAAGTTTTTTTTTTACTTGTAGTATTTTATCATTATGTAGAAAATTTGATTTATAATAAGTATTGATGTCTAATAGGAATTGTAACTTTTTGAAAAACAGTTTATCAAATTTACAATAAAAAATTAAACAAATGAAATAAAATTGAACAATTCATGGGATTGGCACTCATTTAAGAAAAAAACTAATTCCTTAAACTACTAGTACTGTAAGATTTCATAATCATACAGTCTTCAAACCCAAGTTTCTTTAATTACTAGCTTCTTAACAATCATTTGTGAAACTTGCTGATTCTTAGGCATAGTATTTATTTCAGAAGAAACATTTTTTTTTTTTTTAAAAAAATGTGCTTCTTCATTTTATGTTCGTATACTAAGTATACGAGGATGATGCGCTTTGGTTTTTTTGTTTGGAATCATCACAAGTCGTTTTAATTATATATATTTGATGAGCTAAGGCAAAGAAGAAGCTCTTAGAGAACAGATTACATTAGCTCCTTTGATCAGCTCATCTTTCTGAAAAATTATCTGCCGTAGCTCAATACGGGATGAAAAACAATTATAAATGTTTACTTTTATTATAATTTTCAAACAATTTGAATATTTTTCTAATAAGATGAGATACTATATTTTATTCGATATGACAATCGGATTCGAAAACAATTCACGTTTAAAAAGTGAGCACTATTAGCCAAAATTAATTGTTTGAAAAAATTATTTCGCTTTCAGATCACAGTATATATTACTAATCAAGTATTTATTTAAACTAAAGATAACAAAATTATCTATAAATATATGTTAATATCATAACTTTTAATTTAAACATTTTTGACTCGGAATTATTTAAAATCATGGAATTTAATACAGCTCACTGTCGATTTTACTTTTTTGGCAGTTATCAATAATGCTAATAATGTTATCAATTGTAAAACATAGTCAGTATTTTTTTTTTCGTTAATAACTAAAGAAGTCGAAAACGTAACAATAATGAAAAAAATCCTGTTGTCAAATATCGTGCACACAATAAACTAGATCAGATGGTCATTCTTTTTCTTATGATTTAAGCCTAAAAACTAATATTTTATGAATTATTTATGTGCATATCATTCACCCGTGTTTTCCGACTTTTTTTTTAAATAATATTCAGTATTTTTGCTTATTTATCAGTTTACCGTTCAATATAAACCATTTCTTTGTCTTTAACTTTTCCTTGATTAAGTACTCAATGTTTTATATTTCAACAAGATAATTTTAAATACGACGATATTAAATATGAAGAGTGATACCGTTCCACTTTGTGTTTTACGATTCACTGCCGCTGTGGGTCATACAGACATAATATATACGTAAAAGTTTCATACTATTGGTGTGAGGGGAATTTGCGGATGTGGAAAGAACGAGTGTGTATATAGCAGCTCTCAGTTGGCACCTTCGGGACCGTCGTAAATTATGTTCCTATTGTGTATATGCTGCCGCCACAACGTACTAGAATCACAGGGGACGCGTGTTAAGCAAAAAGTCACGTTCTCTAAACACCCCCTCTCGGTTCTCCCCCACTCCATTTGTTACATATGTCTATACAACCGTGTATCCATTGAGCCTGTCTCTATATTGTTTGCAGTAAAAATGCGCTCGTCAATTATTTGTTTTTTACACATTCGTCGTATACAAACTTGATCTTTTAGTACGAACACGAGGCTAGTTGAATTTATTATTTTCCTTCGAGCGAGTCAGATAAATATCGTTAAAATTATTTTTATTTTGTGATAATATCACCTTGAATCAGTTATTTTTTCAATAAAACCTGATAATATTGTCACATTTTATCATTCGTTGCAATGTTTAAAATTAATTAATTTTAATTACGATGCGAAGCTGAAAAGGTATTGGTTTTATTATAGCAAAACCAATACCTTTACAGCTCTCGCTGGCCACAGATTTTATTAGTTTTTTGCATCACGGGAATCCAATTTTAATCTAGTCGACTTTACCAGTGCCGAAAATTTGTAAAAAAAAAAACCCTCAGAATTTGAAATTAAAAAATATCTAAAAATTACGCTACTGTAACAAATGGAATTTTTAAAAGTTTTCTTCTGTATATTAGAACTGCTATAACATTATTTTGTTAAACATGGATTCTAATTAAATTTAATAAAAAAAAAAAACTAGAAACAATAAATTTTCTTTAGTATTGTTTTTATGAAAATCCGATGAAAACTGTAATCATACTAAGTGTTTGAAAGAAAAAAAAATGTTTTCTAATTATCTGCACCCTTTTAACCTATATAAAATTAAGCATTTCATGTGAATTATAATATTAAAAAAAGTTTTTGCGACTACTGTTGTAAATAGAAAAATCGACCGTCTATAAGTGTAAGTAATTCGCAAATTTTAAAACACAAAAATTACTTTATTTTCAATTTTTGAAAATGTTTCGGAACGTCTAACCACTTTTATTCTATAATTAATTGAAGCTTTCTGAGAGTACTTTGTCGAAAAGAATAACTTTACCTCAATAATTTTCACTATAATGAGCTATTTGACTGTATGACTGACTGTTTCAGCAAAAAATATCGAAGCGTACCATTATAGACGTTAAACACTGTCAGATATCGTCTATACTTGTTTCAACTATGCCGCGCCCCCTCTGTGCAGAGTTTTTTAGTACGCTCAGTGTAACCTTTACCTGTCGACTCCTACTAACTATAATAAAATCGATTAGTGAAATTAAAATACCGATAGGATAAAGTTATAGAAATTTAAAAACTTTTCACTTGCATTTATTTTTATTATTTTATTGAAAGATATGCAGAAACATAGTTCTCCCGCAGCAATATTGATCGTCAGTTTGGTTTGGTTAAGCGGACCTCGTATTCTGTTGATTTACGAACACAGAATATACAAATAAATAATTGCATAACGTCACATGTTTAGTAGTGGCGGTAGAAGTGTTGGTGACCACAACCGGCAGATATTTATCACGCCTAAATATTGTGCCAGCGCATCACCGTCACGTCAACTATTGCCCTCGGCAAAAGTTGTGGTTTCAGCCCTTAACCCGCAAGAGCTGCGCGGCCAAATTAATCATAAAAGCTTGTGAAGCATTCAAGTTTGTGGTTGATATACTACGAGAGGAATCTACAACACAGTCAAGGTTTCCTTAAACGCAAATCAACATAATCATTTCTTTACAATTAATAATTTATATTATTTACACACATTCGCTGCAGTAATATCTGCAGCGTGTTAAGTTTAGAGACATTTTTCGAAGTAATGTAAATAGATTAAAAAGTAGTTAGGAAGTAAGATTGTACTTACTGTAATTGAATTTTTGTAAAAAATTCCTCTTTATATTCAAAATCATATTAAGTGTTTAGGTTTTCAGAGAGTAGTGTAGATGTTATTTGATCAATGCTAATATTTTAATTATACATTTAAATATATATCTGCAATTTTTGGTTTGTAAAACCATTCAAACATTGGAGGTAAACATTCAATTTCCGGTTAAGATTATGATATGATATCAGCCCCCCCGCAAAAAAATATGTCGTTTTTACTTTAAATTTAGGTTTCACGGTTAACTCACAGTGTAGTTTTAGTTTTTCGTTTTATGACTCGAATAGGAATTTAAATGCACGTTCTGGTTTTTCTTTAATGTCAACTCACATATTTAACTAACTTATAGAGTTAATTATGAAAATGACTGGTTGTTAACAATTTTTAATTGATTATTTCGGAAGTTATAACCATTTAAAAATATTTGCTGGTGATGAGTCGCAGCTATGGTAATATTTATTACTAGCACCTTTGTTCCCGCCTAGACATAAAAATGTTAATAACTTTAGAAGTACTGGTCCAAAAGTTGTTATCCACCAGTCAGTCTCTAAATTATACCAATTGTTTTATCTCAAGAGCTAGTTAAATTGCGTTTTAACGTCGCTGTTAAAAAAAAATCAAGCTGTTAAGGTATAAGGGATGACTTGAAAAATTAATAACTGATATAATGAGACGCTAAAGGATTCCAAGAATAATTATTATTATTTTTAAGAGAAGTCGAGAGGCCAGCGGATAAAATAATCGTGCTACATTTTGATAGTTCGATTAATGCGTAAAAAATATGGTAACGAACAGCTGTAAAATCCAATTAATATTATTAATATACGCAAATAAAATCCGTCGCTTTGAATTCAATATGAATTTGTTCATTGCACGTTATAAAACAAGTTATGTAACCGTATGCATTGAAGGTAACGATAGCACTACCCTGTTTGACACGAGTAATCCGTTTTTCTCACCCGTTCGCCGGGCGAAATCCTTTGGGGTTATAAATCAGAAACTTTAACCATATCGAAGTGTACACATTTATGAATCTACGTTTACTGCCGAAATAACTGCCAACTTTGTAATCAAATCGTTTTCACTCATAACTTTTTCGTGGCTTTTAACTCAAAACGGGAAGCGCGAAAACAAATTACATTATTACACGCAGACATCGAAATTAATTACGATTTTAATAATGTTTGACTGTCGAATGGCTGGTAATTATTCACTCTCTCTTTTTCCAAACTGAGAGTACAGACTCGTTCGCCGTCCGTTATTGTTTTCCACTGGCGTGCACAATAAGTTTGGCGTAACACCAACGGCCAATACTCTGCCAATTTGTACCAACCGACGGAAACGCGTATGTACTTTATCGGTATCGCTTTAGGTACCTACATAATATATACGGTCGGCTCATTTACAATGCAACTCGTATCGCGAGGGGAGAAAAATGATGGCATTAAAAAAAGGACAGTAATTATAGTAAAATAAAAACCTCGAGTGCACCGAGGTGGCGGTCAACGTATTGCACGCCGTTGGCAAAGAGGTCTCGTCGGTTTCGCCAGGAGGAGTCGACCAGCGCAACGGTAGTGTCTTCTTTGGTTCGTTCAAATATTTATAAATTAATATTTTTCGCCCAAAACAGTTGATCGAATTTCCCCTACTATTCATATCATTTACATGCCGACAGCTCAACGTTTTTAACAACCGAACTTCTTAATATATTCCACCCCTACGAGAAATGATGAATGATTTCACGACATTATTTTTCTCATCGCTTATTATTATTATTCGACTTCTTTTATTTACTTATACTTTCCTATGTATCTTATACAAAGCTTATCTTGTCTTGGTAAAGTCGGTCGTTTTTTAACCCGCCCTATCTTTTCCTAAGTCGTTTAAACTTCAATAGCTACACGACATCTTTCAATACGGTCCCGTGCAACTAACACTTATCTTGTACCATTCTACCCATCAATCTACTAAAAGATCTCTTTAAAAGATACACTCTCAGTACCCATTTTAACTTTTTTTTAATCAATAATGATATTTAAAGAACCGTTAGAATTCACTCGAAAGAGTCGAGAAAATTATTAATATTCTTATCTTTTACTCGACATTTTATTTGCATATGTGTATCAATAATATTTAGAAAACAAATATTAATAGTAAAACAACTTAGCACAATGAGGTGGTGGCTTTATGGTTGAGACTAGTGTAGATAAAAAAACGCTTCGATGCAAACCTGTAAAATTTCACCATTAATTATTTAGTTGTAGTTTTAACATTTCTATGTATTTTTAAATGTCATATAAGTATTCGATGCTTGTTAAATGATTCAATTTGTTAAAAATAAAGTTTTTTTTTTTTTAAATTTTGATATTTTCTTTGATAAAACATTTCTTATAGTAGAACAATGGTCGGTTAAATTCTTTTTAATATTATAGTAAATTTTGTAATTATAGTAAAAGTGACGGTAAGTTCCAATTAAATTGAAATCAAGTTTTTGTAGTATTATTTTATAAATCTTTTTAGTAAGAGCTGAGATCTTTTATGAACAGATATAAAACACCCACATTATTGTTAAATTGACACCCACTCTACTTCGCATTAAAGCTAAAAATAAATAATGATAAATAACAATAATATTTTTGACTTACAAGAATTAAAATAAGTACACTCTTTATTTATTGATATAATGTAAATGTTTATTTTATAAGATTACGAATGACTGATAGCTATTGTGATGTTTTATTAAACAACTATGAATTATTAACATTAAAAATTTAATTTTGTGTAATATAAATTTCTTTTTGTTAAAATTCTGTTGGTAATATTTGATCTTATATTTTGATCATACAAAAATACAACAGTAATAACTAAGTGGATTCTGTTAGAATGATTTTAAAATTAAATAAATTAACATTAGCATATTTAATTTTGCATTTCAATTTAAAATACGGATACCATATTCAAAATTTGAATCTTTTGCATTAATAAAAGTTTACCCGTATTTTTATTTATATATATATATATATATATATTTACGAAATACTACTACATATGTGTACAAATAAGTGTGTATAATAATATTGATAATGTGAACGCGTTTTACAACCAAATATTTTAATATGCCAAAGGTGTCCGGGAACCCTTTTAAAGTTGATGTGCCGCAATACTGATTTTCTTTTCTTCTTTATCTTTTCTCCGACCTGTTAAAACTTTATGAACTTATCCGAATAAATTATTTGTATGAATAATGTAAAACCAATTCACGTCTAAAATTTATGTCGAAAACGTTTCACGTTTCTCAATACATTGTTTAATAACACTTTTGCATTTTATTTACTACAAAGTTAGCTGCAGACTTTACTAAACGTATGTACACAGTGATTCGCTGCTTAAAACGTTATGGATTACATTGGCAAATCTTAAATACTTAACAAATATTATTCCTATATCTTAAAGATATGTGTCACGTGAAAATTAGAATTCAAAATATATATATATATATATATTGCATAAGACCTAATTGTTATGATACATTGACCTCTCATTACGATTCTTATCTGTTAAGCAATAAACTATATTACATATTTAAATGTTCATATAAATGATAAAATTCACAAAAATAATAGTAAAAGTTGTCACAGATATATCAATATTGTAATGCAATAATTAATCATTGTCAAGAATTGGGTATTATTACTATAAGATAACATGTAATAAATAACACAAAACACTTTATTAAAGAGATTTTTTATAGCGTATCTGACACCTAGCATATGTTTATACCTATAAAAATGAGCAAAATATAAAAATAAAAGGGACTAAAAATGGCTTAAATATATGATAGTATACTCCCATCATTAGATTTCATTAATCTAATTCATATGCAAGAAGTGAGCAGTCACACTTATGTTTTGATCACATTTCAAATAAACAAAATGACTCATATTATTTTTTAAACATTCGCTGGAAATATCAATGTATACAGTAGTATTAATTAAATTAATAAGGTTTAGAGTTAATAATTTCTTTTAAGTTCATAGTTTAAGTAGGGACAAAAAAAGATTAAGTGATCACTAAAAATAAAATAATAATTAAAGAAAATCAGTGATGTTAGTATGGAGCTAGTTGGCAGAGTTAGATTATTGATAAGTGTGTATGCCAGGAGCTACTTTGGAGGTTCATATATATACTACTCTGGATAGTTACATAAGGTGACTCCATTTCACCTATCATTGATAACCGTCAGTACTCGTGTAGTTATTAATATCAATTGATAATAATAATGACAAATGAATAATAATGATAATTATTTTATACCTATATACCTATTATACCATAATAATGAATAATGACAATTAATCACGATAATTTTTGAATTAATACATAAAGATCACTACATTTTTCTATTACTTTCATTATTCTCGAGAACCCTCGTACCCATTCTCCGAGAGATATTATTATTAAAACAACAAACAGTAACTTCTATTATATTATATCTTTCTTTTGAGTTAATATACATAATTGAGTTAAAAATATCCGTAATTTTATTACCGTTTTTCAATTATAATAGTCTAATCATTTACCTTAAATCAGATTATTTCTTTTGAATTCTACTTAGAGGTGGTATTATTTTTTCTAAAATTTGCAAGCACTACTTTTAGTATTTTTCGTTCAGGACGATTAAGCTTTTTATATGAGTGACTTTGAATTTTGATCGAGGCACGGGTTTCTATTGTTTTCATTGTTTGTAACAATTAACCTGTTTCCTTACTTACTGAACACTCTGTATAGGTTAAACATTACACAAAAATACCAATTATGTTATTTACAATGTATTATCACGGTTCCACGCACAACTGTATTTCAATACCTAGTAATAGTATTATTGCAATGTATGAATCAAAGTATAAAAGTAGTACCTGCGAAAATAATTTTTTTGTATTGTTGAATAAAAAAGTCATTGACTGAAAAAAAGTTACGATCCCTTTATACTATGCCCATGCCGGAAGTCAGTAAAAAATCATTGAAGTAGAAATACCTATCGGTAGCTGTATCGTTGGACTACTTGACCGTGTATTATGTGCACTTTAGACTACATACAATAGACAGAGTCTACACAAAAGTTTCTATTTTAAAAAAATTTTTGATTTTTTCTTCAGTGTGATTTCCATATTTATATTCAATTATTTCTATCGCAATATAACGTTCAGGTTATTTACTTAAGCTTTTCAATTCACATATGTATATTTTATGTTATTAAATTGAATAATTTACAAATTTCATTTAAATAATACAACTAAACAAGCTATAAATAAGATTTAAATAAAAAATTAATTCAAAAAATATATTATAAAAATATGAAACATTATAATGATAAATTACCATAGACCATAGAAATAATATTTTAATGTATTTCAAACGTTTGTATTGAATTGTTTAAGTACTTTCGATTTTAAATATATTACGAAGTGTGGCACACTTCTTCTTCTTTTTCCCCGCCTTTATCCCAACTACTTGCCATCGGCCACCCTTATCCTAAACTTCCACTTGACATGATCTCCCACATCATCTACACGTAAATCAGCCGTCATCATAGCACATTCAATAACATCCCTCTATCTCTTTTTTTGTCTTCCTCTACCTCTTCTTTCCCCAACATTTATTTCCATAACTGTTCTTACAGCTTGCGATTCCTCTATCTTCATAATATGACCAAATCATCTAAGTCTATTTTGTCTCATCTTATCCACGATTGACGTTACACCTATACTCCCTCTTATATGTTCGTTCCATATCCCATCTTCTCTTGTCACTCAACTCATTCATCTAAGCATTCTCATTACTGTAACACTATTCTCTATTCTAATCTCTTGTCAACCGCCCAACATTTTGAACCATACATCATAACTGGTCTCACTGCAGTCTATTAGAATTAACCTTTCAGCCTCATTGAAGTTCTCTTATCGCATAACACACCAGACGATTCTCTCCTCTTCACCCACCCTCACTTAATCCTGTGTTTAATATCCTCGTCAATACCATCGTTCTATTGCACAACTGATCCTAAATACTTAAAACTTTTCACTTCTCCTATCACGTTCTCGCAATTGTCACTCATTTTACCTATCTCGTGTTCTTTTTTGTCAAACTCGTACTCTAAATACTTTGTCTTACTCCTACTTATTCTTAATTTCTTTCCAACGCTGATCTCAGTAGTTCCACACTGCGATCTTCCAATTTATATTGATGATGTGTCTTTCATGTGTCAAAAAATTATAAAAATATTTTAATATTTTTTATAAGACTGCATTGAAATTTTAAATGTATATTTGGTTTCTTGAAAAAGTGATATATCAGCTTTTAGAAAATAACTACAAAATTATTTTACTTTTTTTTTTTATAAATAAAATAATTTCATCTATAAAAAAGTCTCTCTTTATTTTAACACTTTACTTAAAATAAAAATAAAAAATTCTAATTGCTGCGATGTGTATTGTGTTGTGATTTTTTATTTAGCACTCTTTTTCTCTTGAATCTTATATTACACAAATTAAAAAATATATATTATATAAATGAACCCATCAGTCTATTGCTTTGGCAATCAATAAAAAGTTTATTGTCTATTTATTGCCTAAATTGGTATTTAATTATAACTATGATCTGAGGTATAATATTTTTGCGTCAATTCAACAAATATTATAATACTAATACTATTTTTTCATTTTACAGATATTTTGTAGTTCTAACTTATATAATGAGTTTAAACATTGAATTACTTTGACTGGAAAACACTGGAGCATAATTAAAGTAAGTTTAAATAGAGAATATTTTTTTTTATTGATTACTCGTTTTACTTTTTTGACGTCTAATAAAAAATATTACTTCTATGACATTAAATATACTAAATAATTGTGAAAATTCATATATTTTACTTAACTGGATTCATCAAAACGAAAAAGACAATTAACAGGACAAGTAGTTTCCTTGTAATATATTTATAGAAAAATATTGTGATCCATATGATTATTTATGAATTTTTAATTTATTTTGTCCTATTAACTCTTATAAAAGTATTTTGTTATGCGTTCATCAAAGTGGTTTTTAAATAAATACACTTAGCATTTGCAAATAAAACAAAAATATAAGCCTACTTTTAGGTCAAATATAGGAAAAAGGACATTATCGAAAATTTAAATAAACTAAAAAGCTGGGTACGGAAGAGACCATTATGCAACGGATGTGATCCCTTTCCATGCTAATACGGGAATTCCTCTTTCAGTGTCAGCCCCCGATAACGTGATTGAATTACGATGACGAATATTTGATGTGATTCAGAAACTTGAAAATGGAAATTTATCAAACTTAAAAGTCATCGCATAAGTCGATAACAAATATTGTTGAATATTTACAAAAATGTTCGGTGGCAGATGTGAACTCGCCAAACAAGCATTGATTCGTACACAAGGTTACGAAAAACAATGTTGGTAATTGGAAAACGATGAGTAGTTAATGAAAATCGACTATTGCTAGTTTAGTTGGTTTTAAGATACGTGTTACTCCAAGTTTACGTGAATTTAATATTTTGATGTTCCTATGCTTATACCAGCGGCCAAGTCAGTAACATAGAGAAATATATATTTATACCCGTATGTGATATAACAGTGGAATGCAGTCCCTAAGTTATCCTGTGATGGATGACCCTACAAAGTTGTTCCTCTCTCTTCTCTCTAACTTTGCTATGCTAGAATATCCAATAAACCTAGCCCAGTAATATTTCATTTTTTTTTCTCTTACCTTGTTTTCCTTACTCGCATTCTGTTTTTTCGAAATTTAATTATATATTGAATCTGTTTTAAATTTAAAAACCATCATTTCTCTTTAAGTCTCTATTAATTACCCAACTGATGATATACTGTGTTGGTGGTTATAAATAATTTATACTTTTGTAGACCAGTATTTTTACATTCAATTATCTAGAGAATAATTGTTTTATTAATGATAGTTAATTTAATAGAATTGATACTATTTATGGTTGCAGGAAAAAAGTTTTAAATAGATACTGATGGAATATTAAACAATGATGTTATTGAATTTATTGAATTAAAAATAAAATATTCTTCTTATTACAGGATAACTGTAAGACTGAACATTGTAAATTTTAACCGAATCACACTTGCCATAAGCTCTACTATGGCACTAAATCTACTTTAAACCACAGCTCTTATTGTTGTTTTAGTCGTATAATAATGGGTGCTTTCGAGTACAAAACTAATAGATATATGAACAGAGCGCATACATTCAATTTACTCTATGAAATTATGTTATCCAAAAGCTAAAACGTCCCTTGGCTAATGTCCAAAATAGCAGTTTCTCCTAAACATTTTAAGTTATATACAACGTATTCTCAGTGATATTTCAAAAGCCATATGGTTGTGTATGCATTTGTAATAAATTATAGATATAACATAATAGTATTTTAAAACCAACACTGAAATACATCGAACTATTTAATTTGAATATAATTTTAATTTTTTTTAATTGTATATTTAATTCTGAAATTAGTTGTATCAAATTGTAATTAATTGTGTGGTGATTAAAAACTAAATTTATTTGGAGATCAATGTAAACTGCAATTATTTATATACATATAAAAACATTTACAAAGAATTTATATCTGTGACTAATATCTAAAATCTAATAAAATAAAAAAAGTGATTTTTAAAATTTTTAAATAATTTTTGTAAAAAAAAAAGGGTGTATGATAAAAAATTACGAGTCAATTTTATCAAGGTTTGTATTTTTTACTTCAAATTGCTAATTTTCATAAGTTGTAAAATGATTTTTCTTCTCTTAAAAATTCCTTGAAGTTAAGAAGTTAGAGATAAGTGCAAGACAAGGTTTGAGGCACAGAATCAGCTAGGTGAAAGTAGCTTATGTATTTATTATAATATAATCTAAATTTTTAACTATTTAATAACTTAAAATTTAAAAAACCCAGCACAGGGGGGTCGCGGCACAGTGGTGACGTGGCATAGTTGGATCAAGTATAATGATATCTGACAGTGATTAAAATCACTATCAAAAAAAAACGCTTCGATGCAAATCTTTAGATAGTGTTTAATTTTAAAAAATTGGTGGATTATTCCAAAAGCTTCATAAACTGCTAGTTCCTTATTAATATCCTGATTAAGACAAAGTATGTCGAATAAAAAAGAGATTATTAGAAAATAGTATTTCCCATAAAAAAATTATATTGATAAATACACTTTTCAATAAGTTATAGCATTATAATGTTAAAAATGTAAAAAATAAAATTGAGAATTTTCACACAATAATAGCATTTGGTAGCCATTTTCACCTTGAAGATAAAATAAAGTCCGAAATTTTTTTTTTCCATGATAAAGTATATTACATTAGCTTTAATTTAAGATATATATAAAAGTGTCAGACCTTCCGGAACATTTTCAAAATTTAAGTTAAAAAAATTAATTTTTTGTGAAAAAGTTGTCATTTTAAATCCCCCCTTGTGGGCAGGTTAAGGGTTAAATTTATGAAAAAAATATACCAAATGAAAGGTAATGATATTATGCATCTATATAAAAAAGAATTATATTGATATGTTTATTTTTGAAAAAGTTATGGCACTTTTAAGTAAAAAAAATTGAAAAAATTTCGAAAATTAGCGATTTTTAAATTTGTAATTTTTTTGGAGGTTTCCCCCTTTTACGGGGAACGAGGGAATTTTTTTCAATTTTTAAGGGTAATGTCTTCGACTATATACGATTTGTGATCTTTTGACATATCGTTGAAAGAAATCGGTTCGGTGAGAGCTGAGAAAAAGTGGTAACAGAAAAAAAAAAAAAAAAAAAAACACATCTTAGTAAAACCAATACCTTCTCAGCTTCGCATCGAAGCTAAAAAATTTACTTGTTAAAAAATCATTTAAATTTTAAAAAATTGGTGATTTTTCGAAAATTTTTAAATGGTCAATCGTTTGTTTGTGAAAAACTTTTAAATTATTCAACATTAACTCTTTAAGAAGTTACTGTGCTACAAAAAGAAACTTTTAAATAGATCGAGCTGACTTTGTAGTTACTTCATTTCATTTGTTTCCCGAAGGCTATTTTCAATAAAATGGATTACTTTAAAATCTAATGGACACATATGTTTTTCTACGTTTTTTATATAGTTATTCAGTAATATAACTAAATGTTTGATATTTTCAATATTCTCTTGGTAAATTTGATTTGAATATTCAAAAATATTTGACTTTAAATGTAAAGAGTTGAAATAAAAGTGGTATGATTCTAGTACATATAAGGTAAACTCAATGAAACTTTCACGTGTTTCTGCGTTGTTTGCGGTCCAATGAGTGTTGACTAGTTCAAAAAAGGGTTGATCTTTAACATCCAAAATTTTACCTACTGCATTCACTGTATCTATTGCAGGTTTTAAAATATGATCGGATGATTTTATGATATCTGAAATGTTGTCTGAAAGAGATCCCAGAAACACACTTTTATCAAATAATATATTTTGAATATATATGCAGTGTTTCAATACTACAAAAGATGTCAGCATCAACAATGTATTCTTAATAAAATTTGTGTAAAGAAATATTACTGTGAAATCTGATAACCATTTATTTCTAACTAATTCTACACACGTAGTTAATACGTTCCAGTATTCTTTTTGATCGTAAAAGTCGTATGCACAAAATTTCCCAGGAAGTAGTAAAAATTTGTGGTGATTTAGTATTTTAGAGTAAACATTATTGATATTTAGTTTAAAACCGTTATTATAGATCGTAGCGAGTTCATAACTGTCATCTTTAGATAATTTCATTTCATCATATAGTTTTTTTGTTTCTATGCCGAGTTGATGAGAAGAAAGTTTAGTTTCTAATGATATAAGTGGCAAGTAGTTATTTGTCATGCATTTTGCTAAATAATTTTTGAGTACGGTCAATTTCGATCTTTTGTAAAGCCTATAAATATCATTATTTCCATTTTGGATAGATACACTTAATGCTACTGCTGTGTGCCAAAGTGTTGGTGGGATTGAAATATTACTAACGTAAAGGACAGACAAGATTCGATGTACATAAAGGTCATATAAAACAGCGTAATGTTTCCAAGTTGAATGAATCGATTGTAAGTGCTCTAACATTTTAAATACAACAAGTCCATAAGAACACTTCAAACTGTCGGATTTGAATTGAAGATGCTCAAGAGTCCTGATTGGCGTAGATAATGTGTAATCTTTCATCTTAGAAGAAACCCGTTTCTCGGTGTCATTCAAAACGGAGTGTAAAGTAGAATAAAAATTCGTTGGAAGTATCCTGAATACTCTAATGAGTTCTTCATATACTTTACAATCCTAAAAAATAATAATTGGTTGACTTTTTTATTAAAATATAGTGACGCATATTAATAATAGTATAGAGACAGAATATATTGTAAAATATAAATTAATTAAGTGCAGATTGATAAAATTTAATTTTGATTATGGTCTAGATAACAAATACTTTTTACTATGCGTTTTTATTGAATTTCATGTAAATTATCCTTTTTAAAAAGTATATATTTGTTAATGATAAATTATGAAGAAAAATTTTAATTTTTAAATTGTTTGAATATTACCGTATTTCTGTCACAATAAACATGTTGTAAATAATGGTTTATTATAGTAATTGAAAACAACACAAGATTTTTTGAACTTAACATCATATGAAGGTGAAATTAAAAAAAAATAATAATTATTCACAACAATAGTTTGTGTGAGGATATTTTTTGTATTAATTTATACGTCCACCTCTTAATATTAGTAATAATTTTTTATTAAATATTTAGTTGTATATGCGTAATATGACATACATGTGTTTTTTCTTTAAAATAAACCAAAACACTTGTATTTTATGCAAAAAATAAAATTAAATGATTACCATTTGAAATTCCAATCTTCTAAATAATTCATAAATATTATAACAAATATTGCGTTTTATTTAACTAAAATATAGTATTTCTTATATATTTCTCATAATTATCTATTAAATATTTAAAAATTTGATGTTAGTCCAACTGATCTTTCGTTTTTAATAATGCTTCTTATTTAGTTTCAGTTATATGATTTTGTATAAAATATAATTTCGATGGGATTGTTATTGAATTGCTAGTTATATTAATTTTCTAAATTTCTCTTCGTGTATGACTAAAGTTTTGTGTTTTTAACTAATTTGAGATATATATTTAGGTTAGATTTTCATTTTTATGATTTTAACAAAAATTAAATGTAGGTTTTAACATGATTATTATTAAATAAGAAAAATGAATTAATAAATTAGTATGGTAACATTTTTATTATTGATAGCTATTTTTTTCATAATTCTGAGATATATTTAGAGATTATACAGTTTCAAAATTAAGTATACAGTCAGTATAATTCTAACTGTGGCAACGACTCAAAAGATGATTTTGAAAATCGACTCTTTATTGTAATTAAGAATTTTCTAAAATAAATTTATTCTTTTCTATTTGAATCTTTTATATACAAAAGTTTCTCTCCAGGAATAAACTGACATTTAAATCATTACATCTTTACAACAGTTGAATATATTATTATGGTGTATAATGTGAGTTCCTATCAAGAATTCTTGAATAACTGTTTATGTTACTATCTGGTTATAATAAGTAATTGTGCCTTTGAAAAAACTTGCATTAGTTTAGGTACAAAGGCTGTTTTTTTATGTTGAACTTAAAACATGAAACGATCATTACCTGGAATGGTCATAGTTATGGATATACGATGCTAAGTTTTAACTATAAATAAGCGAATTTTATTGTCTTTAAAACATTTTCTTTGCCTAATAACAGGTATTCGAGTATTTATATTTATTTAGTAAATTAAATCACCATAAAATTTCGAACATTATGTTATCATTTTTGAATAGTTATGATTTATTATAAAATATAAAGAAACTATTCAGTCATAATATAATATGAGTAATACTTGGTCAAAAAGGAATAAGTTTATCTTTGGCCTATCTGTAATCTCGATTAAAGTATTTGACTTATTTTACTCCGCGTAAAATCAGAATTCACGTCACGTTTCTTTAACGAATCGTGCACCTTGTGTGGGTACATATAATTTGATTGTAACCGCCCCGAGTCCACTTATCTTATCTCTTATCCTACCCTCAACAGTGGTGATGCATAGAAATAGTACACACAACTCATTCTATAAACCCATTGCATCATGGCGAGTTCCATTGGACCAAAAAACCTCGAAGATCCCTAAATAAATAAAAAAAATCCAGATCTAGCGCAGGTAATACTTAGAGACGAGATTTATGCGGATCGTATGTGTGATGGCGTATGACCATTTGACTGGAGAAGCGTAGGAAGTGATGGCGAAAGTGAGTAAAGTTGCGACAGAGAAAAAAGAATATTCGTTACACCCGGCAAAACGCCCTCCGTGGGGTTTCTGTATTGATAGCGGCCATATTTACGGCCGTTTTTTTCCATCGCCATTAAAACTGTAAAATACTGGCGGCAGTCAAATAGTATATAAATGCCGATGTAGTAAAGAGAAAAGTAAAAGGGAAAACATTTCAATGCCGTAAACGTCGCCACAGCAGCGGTATTTCTTTCCATCGCCGCAGCCAAAAATCGCATTTTCTATTATTAAACATGTAATATTTTATACGTACACTTTTATGACGGTGGCAAATATAATCCGTTACCCAGTGTGCGGAATTGGTTTTTAAAAACAATACAAACCCCAGGTTGTGGTAACTGTTATTTTTCACACAAACATAGTCCCCCTTTTCGGCCTTTCCTATGTAACGCGTTGAAATTAATGAGTCCCTCAAACTGCAGCCCAGCAGGTGTAATCTGAGATTTTTATAAGTATACGTATTGTATATGGTGCGAGTTGGGGCGTGGTATTAAATGGATAAAGCTAAAAGATAAGATGAAAAATTCTTATACTACTAATTTAATAATGCAATCCACTCTCCTTGGCTGCAAAACTCGTTCCAATAATAATAAAAAACTCCTATCCAAGAGTATAAACTTCTGTTAACCGTATAAGTACACGAAAATTTACTCAGTATTTTATGAGCGGGAGACATTTTATATTTTTGAACTTTTCAAGCCCCTATAATGATAATCACTGAGATTGCTGTCAGGTGTTAGCACCGTTAGAGACCCTTTATAAACTATCTTTGTTTCTTTAAACTTATTAATACGAATGAAAAGGGAAAAGACTCGGCAACATCGCGAACGATATGGAATTTTGCGTGATACATAAAAAAGAAAAGCTTAATAATTAAAAGACGGTATTTATTTTTGTGCAAGAAATAAAATAGAACTTCTACGTTTTTCAAAGTTTTCTGAATTTAATTAATTTTGTTTTTGTTTTTAATTCTACTCAGTCGGAAATAGTTTTGTACTGAACCTAATGAGTTTTTAATGTTTTCAAGATGATAAAGTTCATGATGCACTTGCTAGTTTATTAGTCTTCGTTTACAAGACAGGGTAAATACAAATTTTCATTTTGATTCCAATTTAATCCAATTTAAGGCTACATTTTATATTAAGATATATTGTATTTATTTGTTTTTTTTTTTTTTCATAATAAAATATAACTAATGTAAGGCTTATAACTATTTGAGATATTTGTATTTAGTACATAACAACGTTACTATAAATATGATGTTTTTAATTGCTATAATAAATATTTATTTATATATTATACTTCTAAATTAAAGAATAAAGGAAATAGGAATTCATTTTGATTTTGGTATAATCCACCAATTTTTCAAAATTAAACACTATCTACAGATTTGTATCGAAGCGTTTTTTATGATAATGATTTTAATCGCTGTCAGATTTTTTTAGACTGATCAAACAAAAAAGTATAGTTTCGCCTATAGACGACACAATAACAAAATAATTCTTATTAATATAAAACATGTTTATGCTTGACGATTAGATTATTTATAAATAATTAGTAAATATACTTTAATTAAAAAAATACGTAATAAGCTAAATGATTTTTTTTTTTTGAATTTCAATGAATAATTTATGACTGTAAGACGTCATTTATGACAATAGTTATGATAGATTTATTTAACTGAATTTTTACTTTGGTTAAATGATCAAAGTTTAGGAACGGATTTATAAATTCTGTTTTAGCCAATATGAAGGAACCGAATCCTAAAAAAAATTATTATATTTATTTAAGAGGATAAGGTAATTCTCTAATACATATTTACATGTGAGATTATATTGGAATATAGATTTTTTTAAATTTATTCTTTTCTGTAAAACACTCAGATGATATATATATTAATTATACATGGGTGTATTAATGTTTATTTATTTCTATACATAATAGTATTAATATTAATAATAAACTTAAAACTATTCCATAGTCATAATCTTTAAAAAAAAAAGTCAGCGAAATTCGTTTTTAGAAGTACTCTTATTATTATTATTTATTAATAAAAAATATAAAATAGTTGGCAAGTTTATTAAAAAATTGTCATCTTACAGATTTAAACATTATTTCGAATAAACTCTCAGACAACACAACAAGTAACTACATCACAAAGTATTTCAGAACCACTTAAAAGTTTTAAACACCACAAACATTTTCCAAAGTTTCATAAAAGTTTACCTTTTCTCGTGATAACTATGTGTTCACGCCATGATTTTTTTTAAGACTATATTCTTTAGGTATTTTAAACTTACGCAATTTGAAGGTTTAAATTTGTTGTAGAATACCTTATTGCACTGCGACTAAAGATCAAACTTTTAACTTTTTTCGTATTAGCATTCAAGTTCATTTAAGATTAAAAATATGACATTTTCACTATAGGATTTTATCATTCTTATGATGTGAACAATAACATTAAATAGTTTTTAAAAATTTTCTGTAAATATAATTTAGAGGCTTATAAATAGTGTTTTAAACGTAAGATGATAAATAACGTAAAAAAAAATTACAAATATATTTAACAATCATGAAATTCTAGGTAATTCAAATAAATTTCACAGGAAAAAAAATATATTGAATCAGTTAATTTAGAATATTTTTACTAAGAAATTAAAAAAATAAAATAGTCAGAAATATTATGTGTTAAAATAATTTAAAGTGAGATTCTATGAAAACAATTGTATTGATGAAAAAATCATTTACAAAATATTTGTGTTTTTGTGGTGATCTTGTTATATGAAATCTTTGTTTTACCAAACATTTTCTTATCAATTGCACAACAGTCAGAATACATTTAAAGTACGTTTGACGTTATCTTATTTGTAATCTAACTTCAGTATTTGTTTCTGACGTCCTAATCTGAGAACTTCATAATGTGTCTAACTTAAACACTTATAATCTTAAGAGCTATCTTGTGTTTGTAAAATGTCATTTGTTTTATTTTTTTTTACATTAGTTTACTTTTAAAGTATTTATGAGTGGATAACTTGTTATTTTAAAGTTATTTATACTTTGTTTATTATTAAAGATGCCAAATGATATTTTTAGTGTATTTAAATGATATTTTATATAATAACCAATTTTTCGTTGAATAATGATTTTTTTTATAAAAATGTAAAAGTTAAAATTGAATTTATTTTTATGAATCATTGTAAATATCAATTTTATAGTAAAAAAATAATAGGTTCCCATTGAACTGTCGGATATCATTTCTAAAATCAACCCTTAGAAATATTTTTTCTTACAATAAACTTTAAAATTATAACGATTCATAAACACAAATTCAATTTTAATCTATACAATTTTATAAAAGAAAAATTGTTTAATGATAATATGGAGGTCGGGATAGTATGCTTAGTAAATCGCCCCGTGTAAAATATAAATTATATCATGTATGATATAATTCATAATAATCGCAAGAAAAGAATCTGAATGATAACTTTCGTGTCCACAATCGTCTTAATGCCTGGCACTGGCACTCAGACACTATAATTTTTCGACGTAGGCAAACAACGGGTACGCAAAATACACATAAATTGTCTTTCTTTTCTCTTTATCTTTTTCGTTGTCTATATATATATATATATATACATTGCTTGTAATTTTTTTACACTCTCACTGCAGCAGCCGGCAAGCTGTGAAAAACAATTAAAAGATAAACTCCGACGATGGCGTAACTTTGGCCGTTTATGTGTTTTTGAATGGATGCCAGGGATTTTCCGGGTGAACGGTGCAATGGCACCGAGAGCAGAATGGTGGGTGCCGACAGATTGCGCAGAACGAACGGCTGGAAGATTTTTGCACAAGAGTTGTGGAAAAATGTATAGCGATAAAAATGTGGGTACAGAAAAGAATTGGGGTAACGCGACGGTCTGTAAGAAAACCTTGGCATGAAATCATTGAGTGCTGTAGAAAAATGATACAATGAAGAGGGATGGTGTAAAAGAATTTGTGTTCGACGGTATTTTGATTCGATTTGCTGTTGCGACGTGTTTTGAAACAGTAAACCAGTGGCGGATGTTGCGGTGGAAAATTGCTTCCGGATTCATTGCCAAGGAAATCACTTGGAGTCGCGCACCGCTGGATTCTGGTCTCACGTATTGAACCAGATAGGAAATGTCTGCTACCCATCGTTAACCATAACCCATTGGATCACCTCTATAGGTGCTTTTCACTAAATACACGGGTGCAGGTTTCGGTAGAATATTAATGAATCTATTGTGATGTTTATTTTTTATTGAAAATATCTATTTACATTCGACGACAACGTAGTCGAGCCAAGATAATTGTTCACTGAAGATAACGTTTTTGGATTTACGCACGTTTAGACATTTATTTGACAAACTAAAACTAACTCAACAATCATTCTGCTACTTAATACGCCATTGTGAGACAAGGGTGAAAAAAGAATTGATTTTTGTTTTTTTTTCGATAAAATGTCACATACTTGCACAGAACTTTTGATTTTACTGACTGAATAGAATATAATACAGCTAATACAATACAGACAGAAAACTATTTATTGTTATTTTTACCCTTGGGGCACTGTTGTTAAATCACTGTAAAAGTGAACACGTTCCATACAATTTCCAAATATTTACTCGATTGTTTTTTTCAAAGAATACACGTATACATTTATATATATTGTCATACAGATTGTTTGATTTTTCGATACGCGTGTGCTAAAATAAATACTAAATATATGTATGCTCGCGAATAAATGTAAAAATTGAATCAAAACCTTCGTTTTTTCATTCAGACTTTTTTATAAATTTAGTTAACGATGGTTGAAATCTTTATCAATTTACAAATAAAGATTGTTCGTTATGAATTTTTAATCGTTGTTTTCTTATAATTTAGAAATGTGTATAAATGGTTGGCATTGTATTGGCTCTAAATTTTAAGTGGTACAAAATTTTTTATTTTACCAATTTAAAATTTTTTTACTTTGTGATTAAGTAATAGAATGTATAAAAATCGTTGTATTATACAAACATATCAAGATTAACTATTTATTTGTTTATTAATTATTTATTTTTTCGTATAAATCAATATAATTTTTACTTGAATTTATCATAGTAGTTAAATTTAATACTAAAATATTTATTGAATTTATAATATAATTGAACATTTAACTACTCATGGAGACAATACATTATATTTCAGCTATGAATTTTCAAATTAGTATTACTGCCAGAATTTAATTTAATTATACTAAAGTTTATTGTTCAGTTGTAAGTTGCACAGAACGTGATTTAGAATGTTTTTGAACTTTAATATATACATAAAATGCGGCCACCAAGTACTTAATAATAATTTAATTAAACTAAGACATATGATAATAGTTTTTTTAAGACGTCTTGCAGCTTGCAACGTCATCCAAAACTGTCAAATGCAAATATGATAAACAGAACATACTTGCATTTGAATAAAATGTATTTTATACTGGCTGATGTTATAAAATAAAATGCATTTGAACTGATCAGATATAATTTTTTTATTTGATAGCTCAAATTTACAATCAAATTTTCAGTAAGTATTGGATTTTAATAAGTTTTGTTTGGTTAGATTTTGATTTATTTAGTTCGGTTTAGCTCAGGTTCAGAAAATTATTTAGAGGTTTATAAGTGTATAATTTAAAAAATAGAGTTCTTGGAATTATTTTTTTTTTTTCCGTTTACTACTCTTAATCTTGTCTAAATATAATTTAATGTTCTTATAGTAATATGACAATTCCCACCGTGGAAGGAATAGTACTTACTAAAATTGTATAAATTCAAGTATTTCAATATTAAGGAAATTAGAAAATACATATATAATAATGTTTTTATTTCTTTCACATTTTAAGTCTGTGTGGTATTTTGAATAATATCATGTTAACATGACTCTCTAAAATATAATAAAAAATTGTCACTTGTGGCTAAAACAGTTGTAAAAATATTTTGAGCAAATTACATAATTTAGATTTAAAAAAATTTAATCTTTTGAACACATGATTTCCTGTATAATTAATTCAGATTTCTGATTTGTCATTATGCCGTTTGTTAACATGTTTTCTTCAATTTTTATGACTGGCTTAATATTGTTTATTTGATGTAAATTAATTGGCTGTATTGTGATAAAAAACCTTTTTAGTATTTTTACTTTTATATTATGTCATATTTGACATTTAAGGTATATTGAAAAGTTTGATTTATTAATAATTTTTACTATATAAAGTTATTAAAAACAGAATAGAATTAAAATGAAACGAGGATTTTTCATTCTATTGCTTAAACACAAATAATATTGTTGGAAATCATCTGATTTACTCGACAATAACAATGGTGGATACAATATTAGATTGTATACATCCACTGTACATTGAACAGTATTCGGAATGTAAACTTTTTTCTATTTAACTTGTAGACAATTTTAGCTGTCACGAGAAATAAACCTATAATAGTAGAAACATTTTTCTACGAATGATATTGTTAGTCAATAAAAAGTATTATGTACGTTTTTTTATTTATTTTTATTTCGTTTAATTATAAAATCAAAATTCGTAATTTTAATTTATGTACAACATGAACTATGTATAAAATACTGAATAATTTTTATTTTTTATGTACTTAATTATGGATATTTTATCTCAGGAGATTTTTTTTTACAAACCTTAATGTGTTTACTATACAAATTACATATTGATCTATGTTTCATATATCGAAATTATAAAATATATAAGAATTTTTTTTTAGAATGTTTCAGTAATTTTTAATAAGAGTATAGTGCAAACAAGTTATAATTCATTTTAAATTCGTATTAAAGTAAATTTATTTAAGTTAATGTTTTTATTAATGCGTTAATAGCTAATAAATATATTTAAACTGTAATACAACTAAGTTAAGGAAAACAAATAGCTAAATTCATTACAAAATGAGTAATTTTTACTTACACAACTTAAATTTGAAATATAAGTATCTAATAATTTAAAAATATTATATTAAATAACTGTTATTTAGTAAAATAATTATTAGTAAAAAAGTTTAAGAAACAAGTTGTATTCAAATATAATAAAATTATTATTCTATTGTACTCACTGTACCATTGATCAATTAATTAATGATATTATTATGGTGTGTATTCGATGTTATAATAAAATATATCTATAAGTTGGTCAACGACACAGTTGTCAATGTGATAAAAAGTGTGATTAAAATTAGTTATTCAACTTAATATAAACAATATATTAATTTAGTTTTCAAAAATAAAGCTTTTAAAAATTGTTTACACAACTAAATATTTATTTTAATTATTTTTAAATTTATTATTATTCACTAACCAATAAATATGTACAAAATCAATAAAAAAGTTTATTTTACTACTTGATTAGCAAATAAAACATAACTCTATATCATAGATCATTAGGTATTCGCATTTTAGCTATTTTCGCAAATAATCTGAAAAAAGCTTTGAAGATCTCTTTTTGCAAACATTGTAAATGATATTTATATTTATATAAGTCGTTATCTAGTGACACCGTCAAAATGCTAATAAAATATTATTTATCACACACATTTCAAATATCAATTAATTGTTTAGTTCACTATAAATGATAAGATCTACTTACAAAACTATTTTTAGTTTATAGATAACAATTTAAAATCAGTTAAACACCAACTAGGATTTTACACCTATTCATAGGTCATAATAATAATTTTAAAAAATGTTGGTAGGTAAGCCTATCAGATCTCCCAATGTTACACCAATACGTTTATAGTTAAGCTGATTTCGATCTAAAACGGTAACATTCATTGAATGTAATAAAGCATCATAGATTTTAATAACGTGATGAAAGTCGTCAAAATTATACGAAGGATAAATTTAGGGGAGTGGTGGTGGTATTCTTGTCGAAATGATAGAGCTCTGTGTATTTTAATCGATCGGTGTAGGTTTGGAACGACAATAGGCCTCGGGGTACTTTCTTTACCAGAGTTAAATGGTTTAAACGGAATATTACTCGGACAAAGCTATTTTATTCCTTCTATCCACGTTTCTGACTTTTCTTTTTCTTCTTCAGAAACTTAACGGCAACTAACCTTACAAATTCAATTCCGTCAGCGGTCGGACGTGACGGACCGCTTAAATAAAACTGAAAAACGTCCCCTTGCTCGTTCCATTCAAAGAAAAATATAAGAATAAATACGTTACAGTGGTCTTGTGGATTTTATTATGATCCGTACAAAATGTTTAGCATTCAATTTTTTACCTAAATTTACATAGTGTTTTTTCTTTGGTACAAACTAAACTTACATTAAATTTATATTTTTTCTTATAATATTATTTACTAAAATTTTCATTCTTTGGATATTTGAAGTTTGATTAAGAATTAAATCCCGTTTTATTATTCATGATACGTGTCCAAAGTAGAAATTTCGTTAAAACCTTTATAAATCTTGGAAAAAATCTAAAAATAAAAAACAAAAACATCTTTTTTACAATTGTAGATTGAATTTTTCACTTGATATGTTTAATATTTAAAAGTGCATAGGTCATTATTTAATTCTGATTAAATATGAGAAAGTAGAGCATAGAATTACTTTTAAAGTAGCTGGTCTTAGCTGTAGTTTAATTAGCTTATCTTTCAATATCTTCTGTACTTTTTAATTAATTTAACCTACACTAAATATTATTGGAATAAATTCGTTTTATTTTAGTTTACTACATAACATGCTTATCATACCCATTTATTTCTACTATTTCATTCCGGTACCTATTTTGCATATATGAAACGCCGCATTGGCATAGCTGAGCTGGTATTTATTACTATGATCATTTCTATGTTTAGAAAATGTATTCAATAACATATAATTATATAGTAATATGTAATTTATTATTACTTTACTTTGGTTATTATTTATGACTTAAGTATAACTGTAAAATCGGTTTCCGAAGACTACTATTACACGCACATACTAATATAATTATGTCTGTATAATTTATTACATAAGTATAATTATCCTACTGTAATTAATAGCTTTCCCTTATAAACTGCTGCGAATACTGTTCCATTCCTTAGCTAATTAAATTAAAACAATAATCGTTTCTATGGGTATACAACGATTATAATAATAAAACATAATAGTTTTGTTATATTAAAAAGAAAAATTTAAGTTTTACTTTTTAATAATGTAGAGTAACTTGTCTAGTTATCAGATAATTAAAGATTTATTAAACTTCAAAATGTTTTAAATTTTATCATTTAAGTAGTGCATCAAAAAATTACTCAACTTTGATGATTAAGGTTTAACTGTTCAAATAATATCTATGGTATTCACTTATTGGTAACATTTTTAGTAATTCGACCAGATACGTTATTTTATCAATTGGTTACGCATAATGCATACCTAAAATTTTAATATAATTTAATTAACCTAAAATATTACTATTTTGAAATGAATTTCTATTTAAATAAATAATTTTGATACTAATACTTTTGAAGTACTTGCGATTTAGAAATTATTTTTTATTTAAGATATATGTGCAAATAGAATTGAAAACTATCTACAAAAATTTCCCTTGATAGCGATATATCTCATGAAACATAATTTCACATTTAAAACTTTTATTATACAAAACAGTAATATAATTAAACATCATATATTTCATTATTATGAGAAATGTAAAATTTATTTATTTATCATAAAAGTAATTATTCTTAGAATTATATAAATAGAAAAGATTAACAGATTATTTTTTTGGTACTTAAGTTTTTCAAAATACTCTTATTTTTAATAACATTTTAAGTATGCTGACTTTTTAATGATAAAATAGTGAAGACTATTTTGTAAAGACTTATATCAAATTAATTTCTCATTATTAGTTAGACAGTAAATTTAGTATGACTATCATTGTACTCGTAAACCTCAGGCATTTTAAACAAATATACAATGCCTCCAAAGTAGCAATACAATACGGCTAGATGTTGTTTTAATTGATAGCAAGAGAAATTTTAAACTTACGCGGAGTAAATTATTGCGGTGGTATCAAATGGAGAAAGTAGGAGAAAGAGTGAGAGAAAGACAGTGTCCAACGGAGAAGAGATGCTAACAAATCGCAGTTTTCGTCGTCTCCGTCGTTGTAGGAGCTGCCTTTGCAAAAGCTGTAATGTTTAATTATACTTGACAAGCCACCGCCACCACCATTAAGATAGTAAATAGCGCCAGGCAGAGAAGTAAGGTATATTTGTGAAAAGGTAAAAAGGGGAGAGGTTTTGGCGTTAGCATGCCAAGGTCCATTAATTATTTAAAACACACGGGTAAACAAGACAGAAACAGAATGGGTCCACGTCCACAGAACATAGGCAAACGATACTAAACAAACTATATATATATGTATATATATATATAGTATATATATAGTATATATATATACTATATATATGTATATATATATAGTATATATATGTATATATATATAGTATATATATGTATATATATATACTATATATATATATGTATATATGTATATATATACATATATAAATGGAAGATATATTTGATGCAACGACCGACTCAATTGTTCGTTGTTATCATTAGAGAAACGTTGATAAAAGACTTTGTTCACTAGTTCCGCAATTAACCACTAATTACTTGAAAATTTTAGCATACACTGTAAGAAATTATCTAAAAATTCACATTCGACAGTATGACATTTCTAATACATGCGTTATTTTCATACGCAAGTAATGAATTTTGCCTTGAAATGTTAAAAAACTCGTAAAAAAATCTAGCATTTTCATTACTATTTATCAAAATTCCCCCTTACATTGTACAATTAAAAACTTCCATATATAGAATTATATATATATATAATAATTAGAATTTTTTGTTTTTAAGAGTCTAATGAGTTGTCATATTTCTCATAAATTTACTATTTGTAAAACTTCAATTTATTATAATCATGAATTATTCATTTAACATATTTTAGTTATTTGCCTTTGAATTTTTATAACTGGATTTTAAATTTACTTTTTTTTATTTTTAAACTTACTCTTTCAATTCTAAATTTAAAAAATAATATCATTTTTTTAATAAAATTACAAATACTTAATTAATAACATAAGAATATAAATCACATACTGAAATCTGTAACACCACAATCTTGACAAATGTTGAGCCATAATTTGTTTGAGTCAATTCTCTTTTTAATTCGGATAGATTTTATGGCACTGATTTCAAACATGTTCTCAGTTGGCGCAGATTGAGTATTTGTAAAATTATGTTTTTTGGCACACTTATTTGGTTTTAAAAAATACAGTTATATATATTTCATTTTCAAAATCTAATTCTACTATGACGTCAATTACCTGTGTAAAATTTGGTATCATTTAATCAAATTTTGTCACTGTTATGAATGTCTAAATAAGAATTTTTCAATAATTTTTTAAAAAGTATAAAAGTTGAATTTTTTGCTATAACTTTTCTTTGATTAAAGTTTAGGTAATAATTGTTAATTCTTTATAGAGTGCCTAGTAAGTAAGAAAACGGGCTACTATTCTTCTCATTGTTTGTAACAACTAACTTGATTCCTTATTTACTGAACACTCTGTATATAGAAAATGTTTAATATTTCAAAAACACTTATATAAAGTTACCTGAATCATTTTTAGTGAATATAATTGCCATTAAAAGGAAAAAATAAGAAACACGAAAAAATTCTAATTATTGCTATATTTTTTTATTATATTACATTATAACTGTTAAAATTTACCAAAAACGTGTTAATATTTTTAAGTCAAATACGAAATAATGAAAAGCAAGTTAAAAAAAAATATAATTAAAATGTATAAATGATTCACATTGATTTTTAATAATGAATGGTCAGTCTTATTTTTCCTATGGAAATCAGTTTTTTTGTTGGTATAAACTTGTTAACTATAATCATCTTTTCTATTATTATTCACAAAAAAGTCATTTACACCTAAAAAGTTTTTTTCTTGAAAATATATTCTATTACAAATCTAATATATATTTTTAATTTGTAACTCTATAAAGTGTACTGATAGACTTATACACTTATTTTGATAATATTACCTTTAAAAATGTAAACACACATACAACATAAAGTGATGTTCAAAATAATAGCAGCCCGCTATGTGATAATGATGAAGTCGACATGAACTACACAACAGAATTAATATAAATGTTAAGCTATGCAACCGTTTTTAATACGAAAATGAAATAATTCAACAGGTAATTTTTGTTTTGTTTTTCTCTTGTAATATTATGTATTCATGATCGTAGATGTACACGATGACGAGTCGTTAGAGGTTTCATAGAAAAGTAAAACAATTTGATTATTTCAAGTGTACATATTTTGGTAGGACGAAAAGTGAAACGTCAAAAGAACAAACCATTCAATAAAAAACTCAGGTGAAACAGCCATAGACAATAAAGAATGGATAGACCCTTCGCATATATTTAACATTAAGTACCGCCGTCCTAGAGAGCAGATATATCTCTGTCTCACAAAGATGCTTAATACTACAATGGCTAATGCAAAAATGTGAGGTCGTAACCATAAATATTATTATCCGTATTATAATGTGAATTATTAAGAAATTAAAATTATTTATCAAATTTGTTTACTGAATAAATAATAAAAAAAGACCACGTGATCGTGTGATAAGTTGATATAGCCTTTATATTTTTAATCATACAGAATGTTCAGCAAGTTAGGACACAGATCAGTTGTTACAAACGATGAGGAAAACATAAACTCGTTTCCTTACTTACTAAACACCTTATATATGAAATTAACGGATTCTATTGATTGTTAAATTAACTGTGCAATAGAATTTGTTTTCTTATTTTATTAAAACCTTCTAATTGTATTGTTGTCATTCAAATGTTATTAATGCAAGTGCATTTTATCGACTAGTGTTATCCATTTCATAAGTTATATTGGATTGTAATAGAAAGTAAAATTTAATAATACATTTAAAGGAAATATATTTATTTATTACATTAAATGATATTGAAGAATAATATATCTTTGTTTCTTATTATTCTTTTAAAACTTTCATTTACTTTGTACTATAAACATCATATTTTTTAGAACAAAAAAAATATATATACTACATGTATCAATTTGATGTTTCTGTGATAAGGATAAAGTCAACTTTATACTATGTGAAATAAAAATAATAATTTCCAAATAAAGCAAAATATATTTGCCCTAAGCCACATGTATTTCTCATATCTATTCCTATAACAGATATGATCATTTGGAAAGTTTAAGAATATCATTTATAATTTCTTATTAAATTAATGTGTTTCATATATATAAATTGTTATTTTTTTTAAATACTCTTCTATGAGAAGTGAAAATGATAAGGAATAAAAAATATCGACATTTTTTAAACAATAGTATTTATAGAATATTGGTTTATATATATTAAAGAACGGTTGTTATAAAAAACAATTTTGATTAGTTTATCGTTACTAAAAAAAAACTAGCACTTTTATTAATTTCTCAAACAAATGAATAAATTAATAATTATAATAAAAATTCTTATCACAATAGTTGTAATATAACAACAATTATGTAGTAATTGTATAAAGGTGAAATTAACAAAATATAAATACATTTTAATATAAAATATATTTTCCAAAAATTGTTAAGTATAAATCTCATTAGTATAAAAAAAATATGTTATATTTTCTTACGGGCAGATTATGTTTGTTCCTTCTTAACTTTATTAAACTAAAACAAGACCAATTATCTAATTACTGGAATCATTTGAATGGCAATAACTAAATTCATCATTACAAACTTCAAAGGTAATTTTAATAAAATTTAAATACGTCAATAACGATAATATTATATGTCTTCATTGTGTCTGTAATGCCATTACAGATGCTCGCTTTATACAAGTTCTATTTACATACAGTTATGACACGTGTCTGGTGTATTATGATAATAGTATTGTTCAATACATTTTATATAGAAAATATCATTCTTTGAAGCTATTATAATACATATCTGTTAATAAGTGTAGTTTTACGTAGAAAATTTCCACCATTATTGTAACAAATGTACGAAAGTAATTGTCCAACTTTTATGGTTAATTGGAAGTCGTCAATTAAAAAAATATTTACGGTTACACAAACATAAAAGCAGGCTGGTGTTGCTATGATATTGCTATATCAAAGTATTGACAATAAAAAAACTAATCGCATAATGTAGCTAAATATAACATTGTCAATAAAAATACCACGTGTTATTAATAATAACACACATTTTATGATAATCCTATTTCACATTTTTGTTAGATGATTGTAGTGTAAAAAATTATGCACACGTATGCAATGCGAAACACATTATAAAGTACTTTCGGATATTTTAACCAGTGTTTTATTTGGAAATATTCGCTTGTGTATTATTATTATTATTTTTTATATGACTTCATGGGTCAAATATCAAATACACGTAATTACAAAGTGCACTGCCGTTTTCACGCGTGGGATTTCATAAAATATCAATGACTTTAATAGTTTTATATCTATTGCTCAGCGATGGTTGTGGTGCGGTTTCTTGCTCACGGTCGTCTACCCTTACTATATAATTTAGACCGTATTTTATTGTCCGGAAAACAAGCCGTTTTCCGAAGTTACACCCCTCGGCGTTTTATTTTTTTTTATGATTATTATTAAAGTTAAATTCTTTTTCTCTTGAATCACAGAAAAAAAATTCGAGAATAAACTTTATCAAAGTTTCTAGCTTTATTTTCTGATCAAAAATAAAATATTTTTATTTATACATACGAAACCTATATATCAATTAGTTTAACTATTATTTTGCGAAAATCATAACTAATATATGAGCGACTTTAATTTAGTATCTTCAATTCACCATAAATATTTTCGTGATAACTAACCATGAAATTGTTTTAATTATAAAATAAATTATAACATGACATGCTTATAATTTACTTTTTTGTATGTATACAGAGTAGTCAGCTAACTTTGTTCCATGCAATATATTTAAAAATACTATATATGACATATAATTGTTTTCTTTTCAGAAGTTATTCGTATTAGATTAATTTATTTTAACACAAACAAAATAATCTAACCCTCCTACTTCCCCTTAGTATCATTTTTAGTTTTTTTAAACGGAAACATGCATGTTTTTCTAACTTACAAATAAGGAAATTGTGAAACTAAGAAAATAACTTGTCGATAACAACTTATGAACAAGAATTTTGTAAATTATTAACATTTTTACACCAGAGTTAAACGAAAATTGCAATTTATAAATTATTAGACATAAAAATAAACAGACCAGTGCTTCAACTCTAGTATATTTATTTAAGTATTCATTTTCAAAATACTAGTTCAAAATTTGTAATCGACCAGTAATTTTCTTATTTGTAATCAATTAAAAATGCGTATTTCCATTTAAAAAATAAAGATGATTTAATTTTAAGGGTGATATTTTTTTGTGTTAATTTGAGTGCGTAGGACACGAATAATTTCTGAATAGAAAAAAATTAACTATTATCAAATGCTCATAAAAAAACTAAGACTTATATTATAGTGTGCTTGTAATTATTCAAGTTAATGAATACTTTTTGTTATAAATAAAATGCCTTTCAAGTCAGAAAATTGATAATATAACAATATATTCTGTAGTTATTTTCCAAAATCTAATATATAAATTTTAGTAATGTTTTAAGAGAACAAAAACAATTATAACATCAATGCCATATTATACTATTTTTATATTACTAAACATAAACCTTCCCAACAAAATTAATTTCTAATTGTTTAGGAAATGATAATTATCATCCTCCTTCTACAAATTATAAAAAATAACTCAAAATCCCAGTTTTGTGACATATCAGTTTTTAGATATAAGCTACAAAAAATGAATATTAGACATATACCAAATAAGTAGGTAAATCTTTTTTGGCAATTGTCACTTTGTAATACATTAACATCAATAATCCTAAAATCGAAACTTTGTGACTTATAATCTTTTAGATACAAGACACAAAATTTAATCAACATAATAAAAATATCATGTTTAGTTTTAAACATTATTTTTGTAATAAATCATGTGTGTATTTTTTTAATCAATAATGTAAACGTTTTATAGGTAAAGCAATCAGCACTCAATCACTTCCTGTCATAAAGGAGAATTTAAATTTATAAGTAAGGTAATTTTTTATTATTCAGTTATTTGTTGTTTATTATAGACTTAACTATATTTTTAATTAAATTTTATGAGATAAAAATTAATTACTCATCGATTGATTTTGTAATAATTCTACTCGTGTACATGGTTAATTTTGAAATTTCTGTAATAAAATTATAAATAAAAATTTATCTCGACAAAATAAATTATTCTTAAATTTTACTCGAAACATTGCAATAGATTAAATTAAAAAAAAAAAACTTAATTTATCTGCTCTCGTTTACATTTTTAACACATTGTAATATTGAAGAATACTTGAAATTAACTCTGTTTTATTAAAAACATTATTTAAATTTTTAAAACTTTTAAAAAACTAATTTATAAATTTAAACATTTATCTATCATTAAACATAATTGGTACTGTATGATTTGAATAGTATTTATTAAAAAAAAAAAAAACACGGATCATTAATATCTCCATTGTTTTGCAAAAATGCATAAGCATACATTCAATAATGTCAGAAGGTACTTAATATTCTCATTTTTCTACAGTTTTATATTTGTTTAAATAAATGAACAAAATAAAATAATCAAACTTGATAAATAAATGTAATAGTTTTAACACTCCTAATATTTAGACTGCATTTGTTGCTATCAGTGGCGGTCAAATGGCAGGAGATAAGAGGAATGAATCTCCCTATTGACATACTTTTTTTGAAATTTTTGTAAAATTTTAATTATATAATATTTAAAATATTTTTTGGTTTTTATATTTTGGAAACTTTATTTATGATAATTCAATTTAAAATTTATTAATCTAAATCATTTGACCGCCACTGATGGCTATATAAAGAAATAAAATTATTACAACTTATTAAATAATAACTGATGGATATAAACGATGAAACATCATAAAATAATCATAAAAAATTCTAAAACGAGAATACTTCAATCGAATGTAAAAAAAAAATTAACTTTTTCATTACAAATTTTAAGTTAGATAGTTCATCAATTTTTTATATGCCATATTAATATACGGATGAATGAATATTTTTTTTTATCGCACTTATTAATAATGTAAGTTACGTTTTTAGGACTATAACAAAGAGCCGTGTTATAAAACTGAACTCAATTATTTCAGAGTATATGAAAAAAATGTATGATTATTATATTTAACCATTCTTTTTTCGAACTCTAAAAAGCTAAAATATATACACATACATATTCAGTAAATTTTCAAATCTTATGTTTATTTAAAGTTTCAATTCAAAATTGAAAAGTTTTGCATTTATGGTTTTTGCACTAGACTTATTTTTGTCTAATGAATTTTACCTTATTTGTGTTTGAATAATTGTAAACAACACTATTGTTGTTACATAATTTATATTATATTTCTTATAAATGTCTTTATGTGTACACTTTAATGAGTAGTCAATCCTATATTTATATTTATTGGATTATGTATCAAATATAACATTATATTTGATGATATTCTTTTTTTTAGTGCATACTGTAAATTTATACTTCATATGTGTTAAACATCATATCTGGGATACGCATTAGTAATAGAAAAACAGCGATAAAAAAGATTTGAATTTTTTTTTATCGTACAATTAAAAAGGTAGAAAAAGTAATTTGAAAAGTTGGGGCGTTAGGAAAATATCATGTAAGTTTTAGCTGTTGTTTAATCCACCTTAATTGGAACAACGGTACGCTGGACTCAATAAATAACACGAAAAAGTCTCGACAGCTGAATGTAACTTAAGGCCTCATTTTCTGTAATGGGAAAAAGTTTTAGTTCTCCGTCTAATCCAAAAGCGTTGTTATGAAAAACAACATAAAATCTTAACGTTTTGTAGGCAGTTGAACGACTATAGTGAAGGAACAGTTTTGGAATTACAGTGGTTTGAGATGATATATTGTTGAAATGTTTTGCATGCACATATAAACACATTATATATTGCTATTGGAAATACTCAGTGTCTCCAAATACGGGTAAGTTTATTCATGTTCTTCAATTAACTTCCAGCGATTATTTAAAACACTTTTACGTTTACAAAAAGATCATTTTTTCTAACATACGTTCTGTATATGCTAATACTATTTAATATAATTAATACTAAATAAAAATATCCATAGTTTGTTCAATCAATCACCTGTATTATAGTATATTGCACTATTATTGACACACATTTATTTAATAAACTAAGAAAGTTTAAAGTGTGTAATCTTTATAATTATTATATAGTTTACAATATAAAATTTAATTATCTGACGCCCTTGTGTCAATTACTACTACTTTCTTCTATTAAGTAAAAAATATCGTTTAACATTATTAAAAGCAGCAACATTACCTTATATAAAGATTTTAGTAAGAGATTTTATTATTTTAGCTTCAACTAATCCTTATTTATACAACTACAGTTAATTCAAATTGAAATCGTCCTCATTCTAAAAATATGATTTTGGTAACTGTATCTTATCATTTTTATAATCAAATTTATCAAAATGAAGATGGTAAAAATATTTCTATAAAGATTAAATGTATAATGATTAAAAGATTAAATTAATGAATATTTCCATATAAAATAAAAACGAATTATCATACAATGCTTCATAAAAGATCTACTAAATATTTTTTATAAAATAATTATCTACAAAATTTCTGCTAGTAATATAACAATCATTATTGTTAAAAAGAGTTTTTTTCACTCTGAAAAATTGTTTTCAGGCACTAAACAAAATAAATTAAACTTGAGTTATATAATTAATATAAAGAAATTCAACTTGTATTCTTTAAAAACATATTGTAACACTGTTATATAACTTTATATATATTTTCCTAACTTTTCACAAGAGCGTATGTTTTGAGTATGTCTAAATATATAGTTGTTATACGTAATCTATTCTTGTTATGAATTATAGTAGGTATTAATGTGTATTTATATACACTAAGTTTTTTCATGAAAGTTGTCATACTTACTTGACATTTTTATGTATATGCGAACAATGTTGTATAAAATGGAATTTTTTGTCCATGTATAATTAGACAAACGATGAACGGATAACAACTTTTGAAAAAGTCTCCGTAGAAAAAAATCCGTGACCTCAATAAAGATACTCGCTTAAAAATGATCATACTTGTTTTAACTTTTTTATTTATAAAAAAGTAACATAAAAAATTTACAATTTCCGAGAACGTGACATATTATTAGTTGTAACAAGTTTGTGTTCCAATTTTAAAGAACTTCCATGTAAGAGTTCCAGAGGAGTAAACGTATTATGTTCTCAGTACTATTATTGATAAAAATGTCAAAAAATGTAATTTTAATATCGAAAATATTAGCTATTAAGTATTGAAAAAATATTATCTATAAAATGAATTGAAGTTCGGTATATAAAATTGTAATATTTTTACATTTAGTTCAAGAATACTCTTTTAATTAATTTTTCATAATTAGTTTTTATCGATACAAAAAGAAATAAAACTTGTGTGGTTACAATTTGTGTAAAATTCTAAAGTGAATATATGTGTTTTCGATTGACAAATTAAATTTTTAAAAATATTGATATAATTATGAGAATCAATAATTTTGCACGATATAAACAAATGTTTGTACCTAACACAAACCAACACCGTGTTATTAGTTAAGTTAAACAAATAAATAAATCACTATTTAAAAAATTCTCCTGAAAATAATTCTTGAGAATCAAAGTTCAATATTACAATTTTAATGGCTTATGATGTCAATCTCCATGACGTGGCGTAAAAGTATTTTATCTCGGCTGCTTAAGTATCACTTTTAAAAGAATTCATTTATAAAATGCAAGTTTGAGATTATTTGTCTATTATAAAATGACTTGCCGAATTTGAAAATCTTTAAAGGGGAGCAACGACGTTCACAAACATTGAGCAAGTTCTATACACTAACGGTTTTATGCATTTGAGTAACTATGAAGTATTCATAATTAAAATATATTTCAGTGGAAAATATGTTCAATCGATGTTAAAATGACAATTTGTAAAGAAACGTCAAAAACACATAATGTAGTCTCACGAAATAAAATATACTTGAAGGCAATTAGTGACACCACTGTCATACAAAAAAACTTATGAAAAAGCAAAACCCCTAGAATATTATTGAGGGTTTATTTGTATAGATATGCTATAAGAATAGAAAAAAAACCCTTCAATAATAATAATTTATGTAAAGCATTGTACGATGAACACTATACGAGAATGAACTCATAGGAGTAATTAAGAAGGGTAGATAGGTGATAGAAGGATGTTGAATAATAATTAAAACACCCGACATTTTTCTTCTTTGTCATTTGTAAGATATGAGGCAAATTGTTGGAGAGATCTTTATCAAGATACCATTATTATTATTATTTTTCACATATTTTTCTTTCTTTTTAATCAGCACTTTCAACACGTAATGCTAAAATATATTTCTGGCATAACGATTATTGTCTTGTCTGTATATATACATATACTCATGCACGTGAGCATAGTATTTTAATATCACAGGCCGTTGTTCTCTGTATTAAATGGTTATGGCATGAAGAGCGACATTGCGGTTTGTCAACGGTGGTATTTTTTGCAAATAAATATGTTAATGAGAGACGTTCTGCTTTCAGATCTAACTAGATGTTGAGTCACGTGTATCACAGGCATAAAAGGATTGAAAAGGGCGAAGATGAACGAAATAAATTCCTTACGAGAAATTATTAAATTTATAGGTCACCGAAAAATGATCAAATATTTTCAAATACATTTTTTTAATCAGCGTTTCAGAAAAAAACTATTTTACATGGAGATTAAATCCTTCAATATATACATATAGTATTTTCTAATGTTTATATTAACATAGATAATTTAAATTTCGTATATTATTTTTTTTCAATAAAAATTTTACATAATATAATTTCCTATATTTACTATACAATGCAATTCACAATGAAATGATTTATTCAATTTTTCGTTAATTTATTTTCTAAACAATTTTTATACTTTAAGACCACAAAAATATTATTACACATTAGATTTTCAAGTGAACAACTTGAATAGTAATATTAAAATAGATTGTTATCTTTGTGTTATCTTGAATTTTTTTTTAACCTATTGAAAAAAATTAAATTTTTTAAAATTAAAAATAAAATAAAAATTTAAAATAACACAAAGATAGCAACCTACTTTAACATTATTATTCAGGTTAGTCACAGTTCTGTAGAGTAGATTAAAAAAAAAATTGTTTACATACATTTTTGAAATAAGTTATAATTATATAATTATAATTTGGATGTATTCAATAATTTAGCACTGTCAGCAGTATGAAAACCTATACTCAACTTAATTTTTAATATGAATATTTATCTATTACTTAGAATTAGTAATACTTTATAGGTATTAAATTTAACTAATAAATATGTTATGATTATTATAGTAATTTATGTCATAATGATTTATAAATGAAACTCATTAAACGGTAACATATGAAAAAATATGGTTAATATAATTATAAATTGATTGTATTTTTATAAATTGTATATTACAAAATTTATAATTTCGCATTTCAGTGCGCTGGAGTCTCAGACGACGTTTGGATTGGGTGTATTTATAACTAAATATTGACTGGTAACATTTTCATTAATCGTAAGCTTATTAAATATTGTACAAACTTGAGAAAATAAACATACATTGTGGTCAAAAATAATTAAATTATAGATTCCGAATACAAGAGAAAAAAATTCAACGTATTCAAAAACTATTTATCTCAAAAATATTGTTGGAGCATATTCGACGTACTCATAAATTAAAGAATAAAACGTTTTTAATTTCAATTACAGGCCCTCATTTAAGCAATGATAATTTTCATAGAAAAAATTTCAAGGCTGTTATAAATATTTAGCGTAAAGAGAATGCGGTTTTTTTACTGTCCTAAAATACATATTTTAATGTTATGTACCCTAAAATATACACAAGAAATTCAATTTTTTACAAGTTACTTATAAAATTTTACTTTAAAATCTACTGCGAATTTATTACTGAAAATAAGATAAAATTTTATCATAGTTTATTTTTAAATATACTCTACTAAATTAATATTCACCCGTATAGTAAAATTAAAATAGATTGTTATTATATTTATGTTAAAAATGAATATGATATTATAATAGTCGCATGTTTAACGAAAAATACCACTGTACTAGAAAAATTCTAAGGATTACTAATCATTTGTCATGTACCTGAGATTTTACATTGCGAAATAATGATATTCCTCTTCATATTTTGATATAAACCTATGTAATATTGCATATATATTTTTATTTTTTTATCTATCTGTCACAAGTATAATGGTTCTTTACTTGTCTCGAGAGCTGATGACCTCAATGTTATATTATTATTATTATTATTATACAAACTAGCACTGCTGAAACTATTAACCGCCAACGGTGATTTTGATCTCCCTTGAGTAATAAGAGGTAAAAAACAATTTACATGAAAAACATATTCAAAAGTAGGATAACCACTTTGTAATGGAATTTGAAAAATGAGTAATATTTGACTATATTTTAGAAAAATATACGTGTTTTATACAACTCATAAATTTAAAAAGTTAAAATACGATTTAATTTAAATTATATTTTCTTTGTACATTTAATCATATATATAATGTTATTATTTTAATTTTCGAAAAAAAATACTACCAAATAATTTATAATTCATTAGAAAAATTATCAAGAACCGTCTTTTTAAAAAATATAATAAATGATTCTAAAAAAACTCAAGTTTCAAATGAAACTTTAATTTCAGTTATAAAATGAATAGCCTATTTAAAAAATATTTTACGTATTCTTTTAATTAATACTAAAAATTTGAAATGATTGTTTAAGTATCAAGTTCGAATGTTTGAAATTCAAATTCTGAAGTATTTGACTTTAATACACTAGTCTAAAGGTAATTAAGTTTACATCTTACTAAAAAATTGAAAGAATAACAACAATTCTATGTATAATTAAAATAATTAAATTATTTTCGTTATAAAAAAAATTTATTATTAAATAAATTAAAAATAAATATTAAACGTTAATTGATATTTTGTATTTTTATATTGTTATATAATACTGTTTTACATAATGCTTCAAGAAAACCAATATAAGATGATAGTAATGAACATAAAAAAATACTTCATTATCATTAAATCGAGAATAAAGTGTGACCAAAATAGACTAATAAATATATTAGAAACATTACTCTTAATTTTCGATTAATAAAGTGATTCACGATAATAATCACTTTGTATATTTATGTCTATTATACGTAAATAATATAATTTCTAATTATTTTTCATGAATTTTTATAGAAACCATTGTGTCTATTTAATTGTAATTTTTGATTAAATTAATTCAAGGTACTAGATTACTAGCTATTGTTCAGTGAATTAATTGGATTGTCAATTATAATAGTGAAACAAACAGTCTTACTTTAAAAAGTCTTGTCTATATTTAATTCGTAAAATAATATTTTATAATTTTGTCTAAATTTACGAAATTCACTTTTAAATTTTTTTTTTGCTTCATTGCTACCTAAGCAATGAATATTTTTTTAGATGTTTTTAATATAATTATTTATTGTAAAAAAAAACATCTAATCTATTAAAAAAATATATTTTTCAAAAATGTCACGTTTAACCTTTTATTCTAAGGCGAGGGTATTCAAATTAATTGTATTATTTTTTATAAAATAATTTAATTATTTTAAACTTACAAAATGAGAATTTTGAAAAAAAAATTGTAACATCAAAATATGTAATTTAATGTTGATGTAGACATAACCATTCAAGTGTCATTTTTTCAGTTAAATTAAACTTTTTTCAAGCGATTAACAGCTGAAAACTGAAATGTTGACGACCTAAATGAATATTGACAGACAACCACTCCAGTTATTAAGTATATTATATCCTGTTTAAATTATAAATGTTTAAGAAAAAAAGTAACAGCTGTCATATTATTTGACAAATATCTGAGCTATCTTTAAAAGTAAATATCTAAAGTAATAAATTGCTTTAGAACTGGTTAAAAAGTAATTTAGTTACAGGTAATAAATGAAAAGATTTTACTTTTTAAACTTAAAAAGTTCTTATTCTAAAGTAATTATTTATAATTACACAGAGTGGCCCAGCATTCACTGACAACTTAAATAACTTTTGATCTAGTTAATATATTTTACTATTTTTTTTTTTTTTATAACAGTTAATCGTTAGGTCAATAATTATATCTCCATAATTTATAATTTTACATTTTATTAAAAATATTAATTATTTTTACATTTTAAATAAAATGTAAAAAAATCTAAAATAGCTATTTTGTAGAGTACATTTTAAGAAAAATTTTGGTAAAAATAATTCTTATTAATATTCAGTAGTAAATAGTCTGTATCATTTTGTAGTTTATGAAAATTTGGATTTTCATTTGTTATTTTACAGTATTAAACATTGAAATATGTGTTAAAAAGATTAAAAAATATAATAGTTTTATCTCTAAAGTGATAAAATAACTTATTAAATAATAGGTATTGTTCGTGTTTTCATTTGAACTGAAGCCGGTCATTGGAATGTTAATAATTTTCATGGAAAAATCCATACTAATATCATATTTAGTGTGAACAAATGGTATTTAATTCTGTCCTTTTTTATTTAACATGGTCAGAGTTTGATACCGTAGAATAAATACAGAATAATTTAAATTTTAATGAAATTTAAAGTGTTACAGAAAATTAACTACCCAGCATTAATGAGCATTTTTTTCACCAAATTGTTTTTTAAATCAATTCTAAAAATGGTAATTTTGAATTTTTTTAAACATTTTGCGTACATTTTTAAAATAAACATTTTTTTAATTGAATTATAAAAATGTTATAATTTAATTTATCATTATAGCCCTCTAGTATATTAACTATTGAAAAATAAAAAATAAACTGGATAAAAAGTTATTTAAGTTGTTAGTGAATGCTGGCCCACTTTATATATTATATAATTATATTATATCTAATATATCGAATATAATTTCATTTTATTTTCAAAAAGTATCCACAAATATTTTTTTAATTTGTTCGAACAAAAGACAACGCTTTGAGGCCTTCTTATATTTATATAATATTATCATATGTTACATCAATAGTTCTCATTCTCGTTAAATTATATTTTCTCGAATAATAATAATGAACGGATAAATATAAAAAAAGAAAATAAACAGAATTGGCGTGATCGCGACTACCGGAGAGAATAGCGTAGATTTATTCTAGAAAACAAATATTGTTTTTAGTATTTTTTTTTTTTCATTTTAATCCACTTGTTTATTATTCAATACGTAGATGCACTGTACGACTTGGTTATTTTTCTTGTTTTTACGACAGTAAATAAATAAATTAATTTCCTCGCCATTCGACGAGAAAAACTTTGATAAAACCTTATTTTAAATAATCCCTGGGCCTTTTATAAGCTTACCCAAGCGGCGACGCATCAAGTGCTTTGGAAGGAAACTATGCAAGTGGGAGAAAAAAAGGGTTTCGTCGTAAAAGGAGCTGATTCTCTTCATTTTTAGTTTTTTTATCCGCACACAATATAAAGGCTATCGGCACGTTTATGCTAGACCACTGTAATAGTTATTGGACCGAACAAACGGTCAAATTACCCGCCCAAATAGAGTTAAACGATACACGATAGTTTTGTTGTCAAAATGTTGTTGTTCTTTATCACGTTTTCAAAATGAATATTTCTTCGATGTTTCCAATATTTTGTTATCATGTGTTTTAAAAAGAAATAAGTGATAATTAACTATGCCATTACTAGCTATTCTAGCATAGTAAAATTTCATTGCGTTATTAGTATAATAAAATGGAAGTTATCAAATTTAAGATAAGATAATTTTCCGTAGCTGTAACACCTCACTACAAAAATTTACTATTTGTGTCGAAGTCAAACTTTATGTAAAATACATTCGTACTTTGGCATATCTCGTCTCTGAGTTGTTGTTAAGTTATAGTATTTAGGAAGACTATGGCACCCTCCAGGAATCATTATTGCATTCCATTCTGAAAACGTTTTGGGGAAGTAGTGGGAACGACTTTCTAACAACATGCACGTGGTGATTGAAAGTAGTATTTTAATATCTACATGGTATTTCAGTAGTCCACAGATGTGTATTCAACATGTTTTGTTTACTTCCAATATACCTCAAGTCTATCGAAATAATGAGTAGTACGAGAAAAATAAACAATATTATTCATGAATAATTCTCCAGAGAAAATTTAAAGAATATAAAAAATATTCGTGTTGAATCATTTCATATAAATATTAAGAGAATTATTTTGTTTATTTTCGTGTAAACATTTTTCAACTGCATGAAGTGTCCTACGTCACTAAATTCTTTTGTACTATTTATGACAAAAATATATATTATAGTGTATTATAAAAACACGAAAACAATTTCATATTTATATTTATGAGTATGAATAAGTGATAGATGTCAAGAGGTAAACTTCAAAACTCGATTTAGTAGGTGCGACCAATTTCCATGGATTTTATTTTTATTTAAAATCGTCAATGTATTTGCTATTTTAAGTATTATATACATATTAAACTAAAAACATTTCTCGAACGTTTTAAAAAAGTTTGTTTAAATTTTTTTAAAACTATAATTCAAACAGTATTTATGTTATTAAAAATTATTTATAGGTAATTTCATATAATTCTTCCAACTGTTTAACATTTAAACATTTTTTTAAAATTAAAAATCCAAACACAAATGTATAGTTTCTTATATTTTATCAAAATAACTATAATAGATGATTTAATAAATTAATTTTAATCCAATGTACGTAGAAAACTATAAATTTCAACTTAAAAATTTAAAAAATAGTGAAATTAAGTGTCTATAAAATATAAGGATATTCAGAAATATTTATGATTTTTTTTTTTTTAATTGAACCTAGTTAATAATAAAAATAGGTCGTCGGGAATAACGTGCTATGTAATGAATTTTTCCCATTTCATTTTTTCGTGGAATAACGTGCTGTGATTCTATCTCAATATATTTATAGAATTAGATATTTGATTATGTTTAAAGTTGGAAGAACGTACTACGCGCAGTCCAAATAATATTTAAACGAAATAACATAAGTAATTTTGTTTTTACTTGATACTGAACAATTTACAAATTGTTACATAGCACGTTATTCCCGCCGACCCTTCAATTGACATTCCACAATGTTAGTTAGCTAACATATGTCATGTATTTAGTACGACTAATACTCATCATGAGCTAAGAGTATTTTGTGACATCGAGTTTATTATCTACGTTGGTTTTTATTATTTTTTTAAAATTTTATTAACTGAATCTATTTATTATTCATTAATATTAAGTAGTATTCAGATAGTTTGAGTGTAGAATAATTTTTTCTCGAATTCTGTTTATTTCTACATTAAAAATGAATAACCGTCTACTACGATAATTTTTTTTTTTTTTTTAATCTATTAGATACATGTCCACAGCAATGTATTACAATAAAGTCAACCGCGTTATCAATTGAAAACAATTGTATGCTACCGACGCTAAACGTGGATTGCTTATAAATTATCGAACTCAGATTAACTATGGGTAGTAATCCTGCAAACATTCAAAGCTTTTAGCACAAAGTTTTCAGCAAACGCCGCACCCTTCGGATTTAAACCCTTACCGATGGCCTTCGTCGTACGGGGACTTTCATTGGTAATTCATTGTGGGAAAAAATTGTCACCCCCAACGGATTTGTTGAAAGCTCTCGATTATTAACAAAGAAGCGTACAAACACGTTCTGACCTAAGAGTTATTAATTTTGTTTCTATGCCGTTTCATGTCCAAATTTTATATGGGTTTTATATTTGCTTGTGACACGAAGAGCTAGACATTTCAATTATTAAATTTGTTTAATATTTACACTAATTTTTTATTTTAAAACAATCTGCAATATTTATAGTAACTATGGTTCACTATATTTCAAAGGTAGTTTTTTAAATATTCACGTGATTTTAAAGAAGGAAAAAATTGAATATTCGTTACAAAAGAGCTTAGTATTGGTGTGCCTGTTTCTGACAACAAACCCTTTGAAGCGTCTCAGAGGCACGTGCTTTTCACTTCCCTTGACTAGTCGACGACTAAGATTATTCGCGATGACCGTACAATGCTCAAACCCCTTTATACGATTTTGTTTGACAAAACTGTCAGAGGGTGAAAAACGGGCGTTTTTTTCCTCTTTTTAACAATAGTAGAAAACGGGTTTATTTTTTAAGTACTGCGTTTTATGCTTAACAAACGACCGAATTAACACCTAGGGTCATTGTTTGCTCAGTCTTTTTATGATTTTTTTTTATCGTCTTCAATAATAAAAAATTCAACCAATGGTTCAACAAATTTGTAAAACTTAATTTTCTTTACAAGACTGTAGTATATTAACGCAGTAGTATCACTTTAAAATGACATGAATCGTAAATTGCTGAATTCTTAAAACTCATAACTTAAGTCTAATCTAACTAATTTTAAGATATCATAAAATATTTTCTAATGAATTATACATAATATATCCATATACAGAGTAAAGTTGGACAATAAGTGTACATTATTTTTAAACTATTCAATAAAGTTTTTAAAATAAAAGCATACTTGAGAAATAATCAAAAAAAATCTTAAGTTAGTCATTATTTGTGACTACATAGCTTTTAACGTAAATAAAATTTCTTTTTTAAAAAAACGAATAAAATATTTCTCTTTGAATAATGTAAAATAAAAAAATGTTTACTTTAAATCAGGATTGAGGTTCTGATTTTCAATTAGTTTATAGTTAAATATTATGCAGTATTCGTACGAATGTTTACCTTTCTGCAATGCGGTTGAAGAAACGCCTTATTAATAATTAAGTTACATGCAAACATTATTTTTAAATATGTTTATGCATTTAAATTTTTTAACAAAAAGAATAACTAATACTTATAATTAACACATGTTTGATTGACATTTGTTAACATAAAATGTTAATCAAATCTTTTGTTATTGTTTCAGGTAAGAGTTAAAACTTTAGATACAGTATGCATTTTTAAATGGTAGACAAAAAAGTAGGTAATATATTACATTACAGATTTATATACAACTCTAAATAAAACTTTTTGAATAATTCATTGGCAAATAATTATGCTATTAAATACTAATATAATTTCCATCTCTAGACACCTTCTATTTTCCTTCAATTCTTTGTAATTATTTGGGCGATTGAATTGTAATTATGAAATATTGTTACAATTATTACAAAGATCACCCTTGCGAATTGTACGAAAAACTGCAATATCTGCTACCCTAAATGCGCTTTTCTGTTTCACGACCAAAAGAGGGGAATATTGTTGAGTAAAATTAATTTTCTTTTTTGGATTATTATTAATTCTCTACGATCCCTTAGCAATTTACTATCTGTCTCAAAAGCTATATCCGAAGGTCAGAATAATATTCCAGTTTGGAATTTTTTCAACGACAGTTTAAAATTCTTTAATATTATTGACATTGGTGTTTTTCAAAATGATACAATAAAATGGACAATATGACCAAAATATACATTCAAAATAATTTCTAATATTTCTGTTATCTAAATATTGATTGTGAATACCTCTCTCAATACCCAAGTGATTTTTACTATTAAGTTAAACTGAGTTAATTCATTTGATAAATTTCACTTTAATAGTAGTTTTTAATAACCTTACCTATTGAGTTAGTAAGATTTTCTACTTGAGTTACTGAAATTACGCCTAAATAAATTCAATTTTGCCAAACTGAATTAAATCATTAAAATACTGTGTTATTTCAAACATCAAAGAATGAATAAAACTATAAGTATTTTAAACGTTTGAACTTGTTTATGCAATTATACATGTTTTATTATGTTGCGGTGACGTGTAATCTTTTTAACATCAGAAAATACAATTCTAAAATATAAGAAAAAAAATGTTCCAAACTTACATTGAAAACATAATTGCAATGTTTTTTAGCTCCAATTTATAATAATTGGTTTTGAATAAAAAATATATATTTCTATGACTCAATTAAAAAAAAATCTCTTCTATTTCACATTTTTATCGCAAAATAACGATTTTTAATTAAGCTGCTGAATAATTAACATGTTACGATTTAACAAAACACAAATTTGTCCGTTTGGAGTTAAATAAAAAAATAAAATAAACATTCCATTTTGTATTTAAACGTTTTTTATTGTTTGTTGTTTTTTTTAATTTATTCTGTCCCGTGAATTTAATTGCTAGATCCCTGGGGCCAACTCACCTTTCAAATAATATTGAACCCCTGGGACACCATTGTAGGCTTAACTCCGGTATATATATATATATAGCAAAAACAACGCCTACTTTACATTGTATATTATACTGCATTATACTGGCTGCACTATATCTGAAGGTAGGCATTTAATGTAAATAAAACGAATAATTAAGGATTTTTAATATATAAAAAAAAATTCTTAACTGTTGATGGCAATTTGCCAACAAATATATGTGAACATTATTTCTGAAAAACCGCACAATAGAAAAAACAGGATCTTAAGTCCTTTTTATACTATTGAACCTATTAAGACCGTAATGCCGTAGTGATGGTAGGGAATAGTAACACCATGAAAACCTAATGGCTGGTATTTTTAAAATATTTATGACGCTATTCGGTCGAAGAAAAACCGGATGTAAGACAATAAAAATGTACGATTCTTAAGTTTGGCAGAGAAGGGCGAGGAGCTGTTTTTTCTTGAACCGTTTTTGTTTTTCCATAGGTGTTAAGCCGAGGGTGAAGATTTATAGTACAATGGCGTGTGAGTGTTTTTGTGAGTGTACACATTGGTAAATTTATTTGCAGTTAGTATGCACAATTCTTGTTTAAATCTGCTCGGATAATTTTCGGTAAACAATGTAAAAACATTTTGACAAATTTTTCCAATTTTAATTTTGACGATATTATTTTAGGTTATTAAGCTAAACAAACAACTTATTTATTTTTATTTTTTTCAACATAATTCTATATTTGAGTTAGCGAAAATCATTGTCTTATAAATTATTAATCTGTATAAGCTCTTGTTTATATTATTTGTTTGACTTCGGAGGATGAGACACGTAAATATCCTTTAACTTTAATTAAATACTTTAAATTATGTGTTCACTACAATATCGAGAAACTTGGTAAATATATTATTTGATATATTATTGGCAAAAATCTGATTAATATTTATTGTTATAAGAATTATAAACTAAGTAAAAAAAACCCTAATTCGTTATCTTGCCCCAAGCCTGAGTGTAAAAGTATTTAAAAGGGAAAGTCGCCCTGACGATGCCTAAAGATATAATTCTGATAATTATTAGGTTTTTATTTTTCAGTAACTGAGCCACTTCAACTAATTATAAGCCAAATATTTTATATATAGCAATTTTATATAGAAATAACGAAAAAAAAAACAATTTTCTCCTTTTAATTATTATTCGAAAATCCCTTCTTGTTCTCCTACAATTTGATTAAGTCTTAAAATTTCATCGATTTATTCACGGTCAAATTAAAACTTTACGTCGTAAAACAACCATGTTGTATTGTTTACGAAATAAGATATAAATGCGGTTTAAAACAAATATATGTATTCATTCAAGTTATTCTTGAAAAATTAATAATTTTTCGGTTAAAATATTTTAAAAAAAATGTCGCAAACATTATACAAGTCTTAAATCCAAGAAGATCATGTTGCCCCACTTGCACCGTCTCCTCTGCAGTAAAAAAAATATTTAGCAACAAGATCGTCTACCAGTACTTTTATTGATTTGTTTTGTTGTTTAAGCGATAAAAATATAATTTATGAAACTTTATACAAATAGCTTGTGAATATTTATATCAGCTCACATCAGAAATGATAATGGGTACTTCAGTAAAATCGTTTTTAATGATGCCGACGTGGGTTGACGATAGTGGCGATGAGTAAGAACTATGGCTGCTAAAAACTTAAGTATATTATGAAGACGGCACAGTTTATCATAAAACGGAAATCACGGTAGAACGCTTTAACTTTTGTGCAAGTAACTCGGTGGTGTATGGCGACGAATCGTGTATGAGTACTTAAATACACGTCCGTTTTCATCCATTAGTTGGCTTTAAGAGGGTGCAAGTCATTGAAACGCACTGTCTTAATTTAACACTATACATACAACATGCAAAATCCAACTTTGTACAGCGTGTGCTTGAACTGATTTTGTAGTCTGCTTGACGACTATCTCCCTTTTGACATAATATTTGAAAAAGCCTTTCTATGGATTTTCTGAGGTTTTTACGAATGATAACTAAAGCTGACAAAATTCGATTTTCTAATTATTCGAGTTTGTTTTGAATGTTCTCACATAAATTACAATTTTACGATGCAATTAAAAAACAACTTATTGTACACTTGTTTTTTTTTTTTATGTTGCGACGTAAAGAAATAAGACGCATAAATAAAGTACATGGTTTTATTAATAAGTGTTAAGAATATTGTTACACGTGTCTGCCAAAATGTTTCCACGAGTATAATTTTTCGGAGTAGTGCGTTAAAAATGAAAAGTTCTCGGCTAATCTTGTTACTGCGATCCCAAAAGTAGTTGGCGTGTAGTTATTATATTCATTCGATGAACATAATTTATGTAATATACAAGTTAGAAGAAATATGAAAACTTCTAGGGACAATTGGAACTGACGTTCAACTGATGATGAACGCGTACGGACTAGTTGGAAATTAATTATTTAAAAGGTTACAGAAGAGCAATTCATTTGAAAACTGTTTTATTGTTACACACTACAAGTAATTCTTCGTATAATCTGCCGTGAAAGCTTTTCGTGTTATTGTTTTCTTCGGTGTGTCTTTTGAATTTGATAACATGTCCGACCTTTAAACGTCGTTTTAATCTATTAAACGCAGAAGGAAAGGATTATAACAACAATAATTAAAATACGTTTTTCCCACAGAGAGTTTCTGACTTTTGCTTTTCCATATAAATGTCAGCAACGCCAGTTTTTGATAAGCATTACTGTCTTCGGGTAAAATAAAATTTCTAAAAATAATAATTCCGTTCTTAGCAATTAAAATGAAAAAAATATCGAAAAATATAATTGTATGCGACTAACAAGTGTTGTTTTTAATTATTAATGAAAGCGGTGATTCGTTAATAACAAATATACCCTGTTATAATTATATTAATAACATTATTATGTAAAATTGTTATTTCCTTGCCCGTACTATCTTTTGAATTCGGTTGTTCAAATTTTAAGTTTTTTCCATTGTCTTATCAGTCGAATAGGAGGAAAGCGGTTGAACTTAGCAGACTCGAACGCGATATAATACATTTGCATAATTAGATAAAAACTTAAAAGCAATGCAATCTGAAATAAATTGTTTTTTTTTTTTTCGTAATTTATCGTAACGGTATATTTTGGTGATGTCATTGGCCAAACCGAAGTGGCGTCGACGGCGTGGCAATTATAGATGCTCTTGTCAGTATTTTAAATTAACGGCCTTTTAGTTACGGACTCTGAATAAGATGGTAGTAGAAGTACTGGGATAAAGGATCTTTTGGAGCTTATTCGATTATCTGATTAACGCAGTGAAGACTAACCTTTTGCACGCTAGGCAAAATATTGAGGGTATTTGAGTAAATTTATAACTCAATTTATCTCAGAAGTTTTTAAAGTATTTGATTTTCTATGGGCTTTGATCGTTTTTACATTTACAAATGTTTATTAAAAGTTTGTTTATTATTTTTCTAGTAATTTTCAAATTACCATGGCTCATATTTTTGAAATTGTTGACAAGGTTTCTTTTTTAATGCGAGACATCTTTTGCGGGTCAGATCGACTGTTGGCGTGGCAACGCGCATTATCACACGGCTCGACGATCCCCATACTCGCTGCTCTGAACTTCTAGAATATCTTAAGCGTATGCCCATTAGGGGGGCACGACTCTCTTTCCACTTAGCTGGGCGATCTCCCCTCTTTCTCATCGCGATTATTTTGTATACCTATAGCGTATACACGGGTGTCCGTTAGGGGAGAGGGCATGGGAAACATATTCCCGTGAAAATAGATGATTTATAAAAGTGGTTCTTTTAATGTGTCGTATACTATAGATGGGGGCTCACTGATGGAGCGAGAAAGGTGACATATCCCCCTTGGAATATGTGTGATTCTTAAAAAGTAGTTCTCTAATTTGAGTAATTTTAAGATATATGACAACATAAATTTCACAAAAAAATCGTATTACTTTCAAATGAAACACAGACAACGTGTTCCAGAGTGATCAATATCATTGCAACGTTTTACGTATACGAGTAGAGCGTGATAAAAAAAAAAAAGTATCACATATTTTCCATCTCATGCTCCCCTAATTAGCGCCCAATTACAGCTTGCGATGCGTTAAAAGAACCACTTTTAAGAATCACATAATTTTCAAAGGAGTATGTTTCATACGCTATAGGTACACAAAGTAAGTGCGATAAGAAAAAGGGGAAATCGCCCAGCCAAGTGGAAAGAGAATCCTTCACTCGCTTGTTGCGACGGATCGCTACGCCAATAACTGGTCTGATCTACTGCTAAAGACTTTCCACGTTAAAAATATAATATATATCATAAATACATAATATTTATTTTCGGATATTTGTTATTCAATAAGTCAACTTTACTTTATTAGATAGAAATTGTGTTATATAAAATTTTGGACGAATAATAATTAAAGATGTTTTTATTAACTATAATGTCAAATAAACATATCAAAAAATCTACAATTTTACATCGTATTGCTGAGTAAGCATATGAAAAGTAAAAATATTGTCAAATAAAAAATTCTGTATTAATTAAAAACCATCCATAAGAATAATTTTGTAATTTATACCTCATGAACAATAAATAACTGATATAGTATTTATTGATGATATTATTTTGCTAGTTCTGTATTGTTCTGACAATGTATGTGGTTTAAATCTATAGGCAAACCGGAAATTTCCAAATTATTAATGGTTTGCATTTCTCTAAAAACGCATTGCCATTATTCATTTAAATAGTATAATATAATATTGACAATGCACGCGGTCTGATTATCGTGAACCCTTTTTGCTAATACCTTGTGCATATAAAATCGAGTGCCTTATTATAAATGGTCATTTCAAAATAACTATGATATAAATTTATTTTATAAACACATTAAATTTTTGTATTTTTCAGAGTATACGTTGTAAATTTTTAATACCATTAATATTCTACTGGATTAAAAAATGTGTTAAAACTAGTGTGTTCAAATGACATTAGCAGAAATACATTTTATTCAACAAATGTAAACTATTTATCGCTTATTTTTTATTTCAATTAATGGATAAATAATTGAAATATTTCACGACTTTCGTACAAAAGTCAAGTGTGTTCTAAGCATACAAGAGAAGAAGAAAATTTGGCGCATTCCTTATTAAGCAGCTTAATTAGTCTTTGTAATTGTATTATCCGTTAATGTCCTTTTCAGTAGCTCGTGACGTTAATGCGTATAAAGATTTATAGGACTTAACACTAACGTACGCGCAAAGTTTAATTTACACGACAGTTAATGCAGTATTGTTTAAGTGTAATATATAGTAATATAATTAAATGGCAACTTTTCCATCGCCGGCATAATAGGAGGTTTGCACCTAAACAGTCGTTTTAAAACTTTTTGTCGGTCGATCAACGTGATTTATAAAGATTGATCGGGTGGATTGGGACTTTCGTGAAATCGTTCTGGATCCCGAAAAAAAAAACACAACAATTTCCTCAACTTTTCTACCATTAATTAATTAACGGGCACCGTTTTTTCTGTTGGCATTGCAAACAACAGCGCACAGTGCACACTCGAACTCGTCGACCGCATCGCACGTACGCCGTTTTATTATTATTATAATATATATTAACTATGAAAGTCATTATGCGACGGATGTTGGTTTAATTAAACGAGTGCGGTGTTGTGGTGTTGGGGTGCGTATACGTTTGTGTTATATTGGTCGTTTAGTGCAATAAAGGAGAAGGAAACGGCAACCCATGTAATCGCGCCGTATTAATATATACACGTACGGCGACACCCCAACAGCCCTGCACTACCCCACCCCACATATGTGTTTGTGTGTTAAACCCGATTTTTGAACGCGGCAAAAATATAATAAAAAAAAAAAAAGATGTATACACTTAAGCGTACAATGCTGCACGCAAACAATAACTGCTGATTTCATAGAGCTCGATCATGATTCACTGTGGTGCCGGCGGCCAACTCAAGGGGAAAACGACGTTGATATTTTTTTATTTGTTCTCTTTAACCATATTAAAAAACGTGCACGCCCATATTGTAAATGTAGCTCTTGTATATGATTTGCTCTATTCGGCGGTCGATCGGCTGGGAAACTAACAATTGCGATGAAAACTTTTTTCCTTTAAATAAATTTACATAAAAATAGCAGAGCGAAATATAAACACAGTTGTAGTCGCTAATTTTTTTTCGTTCTTGCATAAATAGAATAACTATACACCTTATTAAAAGTTGTTCACAGTTCAGTTGCGTTTGCAATTATTATGTCGAAAATGTCGACTCTATTAAGAATATTAAATGTCGCATGTATTCTTACGCACGTGTACTCTGCATGTATTGTTATATCAATTATAATGATGATTGTTTGACGCATAAATTTTGCCTCTATTAATTAACCATAAAAGGAAAATAGCAAAAATAACATTAATGAAATTAAATTCCTCGTTTATAAAATATATATATATATATCAGCTTAGTCTGAAACAGTATCATGACACTTTTCGGTTTAATGCATTAACCTTGACGTACTTGGATAAGCTACAGCGTTGACAACGACGCCGTCCAGCCACTCTATTTTGTTAATGGTGTAAACAAACAACTAAGTCTCTACTTTTCTGTTAAACGTGGCAGAAGTAGGCACTTCAAAGCTCTCATTAAACTAGGTTATACTTGACCTTTTTACTTTTCAAGGCGTCGTCTTCAACAGTACCCTTTAACCTTACAGTAATTCGCTGTTCACTAGCATATGAAAATCACTTCTCTTTAAATTTAAATTTATGTTAACTTGTACCGACATCTGTGTACCCGTCAACTTTTGTATATTGTTTAAACATTAATGGTACACAATCAGTAACAACTCCCAGTGCTATGAACCTTTTTTTTGCACAATACTTGTATCTGTCTGAAACAGGTGTGACTGTAATTTACAAAACATCTAATCTGCATATGTTTGTACATTTTTAAGATCAATATGATATCCGTTTCATAGTTGAAATTTCTCGAGTAAATAATTTACCAAATGATAATTCAAATTTATTATTTTGCGTTAAAAAGTAAGTATATTGACGAAATATGCAAAGCTTGTAATGAAATACATTTTCTAAGGTAACAATAAATCATTCAATTTATTTGACTTACAAAACATCAGAATTATTCTTTTTAAGTCTACATGATACATCAAAATACCTATAAAAGCTAATTATTAGTTTATTTGTATTTAAAAAATATTCGAAAAAGCATTTTTCTTAATTTTGCGAGTGAGTGTATTTGAAAATTTCATTAGCGTCACTCACTTTAAAAGAACAAAGATCTTTGTCTTTAAATAATAAATAAATGTCTCTTTAAATAAATAATCTCTTTAAATATATTTCAAAAAAGATTTTATCAATAAAAATGACATTTATACTAATTTATACACGTAAAGTTTAAAGTTAACAGCTTAATTAACAATCACGTCAATGGTATTTCTTATTTTCTGTGATTTTGTCATTTTTACTTAAGACCAAGATATCTTTTACTGAGGTTTTACTACATTTAATGTCAATATTTTTTTCATATATCACATTTATGAAATTTTACTCTTTTTAGGAAACTATTATTACTTTTTATTAATTATTTCAATTGTTTTAGAAAGTTATTTACTGAAATTAAAATAATAGAAGGAATTATATATTACTCGTTATAAAAAAAATTTCATCGATACACAAAAATTAAAATATTATTCTAATATTTTTAACCATTTTTTTTTATTTGAGAAATCAAATAAGTACTTTTTCAGTATAAATTTTGCAATTTTTATTAAAAAGAAATTTTTTTTCAATACAACATTGTAATGAAATTAATAGTCGTATTAGAAAAACGGAAACTGATAAATTTTAAAGTGGTTTTTGCTCAACCATACGTTTGTCAAAGTAAGAAATAAATAATTGTAGATTTTGGCAAATATTAATAACTCGAAATTGTTGACAAGACAGCTATTTTTCTTCGTATTCTATACAACCTACGAGATATACAAAGTAATATTTTACGAGTAGTAAGCTGCAGGTGTTAGTGACAATAAGAGTCGAAAGCTATATTGTGACTACAAAAGTAATATGCAGAAAAAAAGGCACGTAACCGGTGCCCTGCATACAGTCACTATTCAAACAATACAAATAAATAAAGATAAAAAAAATACGTTCGTTCGGCTTGTCGTTCAAATTCCCACACATTTTCTACAAGACAGTATATACGTACATTTTTGCAATTGGAAAAGATATCAAATCCTATGGATAGCAGAGAACCATTTTAAGAGCATCTTGTAAGCGTATAAATTATTCATAATGCACTTGCTCGTAGAACACAAAAAACCTTAGGTCTACATCAATATTCGACGCCAAAAAAACAAGTGGAAGTGCTTTTCATTTTGTGATAATTAAGCAATGTTAACAATACTAATTGAACATTCTAAAATCTATTGGAAATTAGATGAAAATCTAATATTTATTTTTTTTAATTTCATTAGTATATTATTGATAAATAATATTAGTCATGAATTCAAAAGAACATTTAAGATTAAATATATTTTTTAACCATTTATTTTATGTTTTATACATTTTGACCAAAAAGACAAATTAAATTTAAGGTAAATATTTTATGAATAATTATAATCATATTTGTTATATTTAAGTATTTGATGTAGAATTTTTCACAATAAATATTAATTTACAGTATAATATATTTATAATTTTAAATATTATTATTATTTAGTAGTTTTGTATTAACGATAATGCACTCTTGTGGGGTTGTTGGAATTTATTGCTCAGTTTATGTTGTGCTGCACTCTGCCAACAAAAAACTGTATCTCTAAAAAAACACACCACCACTTGCAAGCGTTATAGTTACTTATTATTAATTGCTTTAACTCATAATATAATTATTTCATTTAAACTGTATACTTTTTTTTTAAAAAAAAAAAAAAATATTTTATGAATTTAGTTCATTTTATATTATTTTTGCAAATTTTACAATTAATTATTGTAAGATAAGTAACATAAACTTTTAACTTTTTCCCATTACATTTTTAAAATATTATTTCTAGTTTCTTTAAAAACTAGAGATTTAATAGTTTTTTTATTCATTTAAATCTTTGGCTGATATAACTATTAGTTAAAATATACTATGAATTATACCTAATTATTAAAAAAAAAGTGTACATTATTTTGCTCTTTGTGGTACTTGCAATTAACTTATATTTTGTAATAATGATTTTTTTTTAAAGAATTTGAAAATATTCTTATTTTTTCTAAATTTGGTCTTAATGTGTTGAATTGTCGTTGATATTGAGTTTAAGTCGATCATTTTGATAATTGAAGCATTCCATAAAAATGGTGAGATCACTCCACATATTAAGAATTGTGGTGGGTCTTTTGGACATGAGTAATCCACATGAGTCTGATGTGTTCTTTTTACAGTTTGAGTATGAATTTAATGGTATAAAAACTGACATAGTTATAATAGTAATAGGTTTTTAATAATAATATTCAGAAAATAAAAACTGGTTACTTTACTAATTAGTCAAAAGATTTTATATTAAAAAACATATTTTGTGTCATTATTCGTAAAAAATCGTTTATATTTGTTGATGCATTTCTTTTAAACTGCCTTTAATTTTTAACGTAATGTCGGTTATTATAAAAACATTCCATTTCATGCTAAGTGTATCAATGTTTGTATTATAAAAAATAATTAATTGTAGAATTTTAAAGAAAATATTTATTTTCCTATCTTTCAAAAGGTAAATAGAGGGATACATAAAATCTTGATAGGTTCAATAACGAATAAGCCTCCTCTGAGATGATATCAGTGACAATCGTAATCGACGCACGTTAAATCCCAAGAGACTTTATCTCAGCAAGAGGTCACAATCAATTCCAACCCTTTTACTAAAAGATGGCTGCGTTTAGATGTTGACTAAAGTTTGTCGTTATTTTTATTTTTCTATACAATCAGTACTGAGAAAAATCACTGGCCAAAGAATAACCCTCCATCGTAGTTTTGCTGCAGTTGTGAACGTTTGATAATCAGATATAGGATATTGAAGGGTCACACTCAAACACTTCTATTATTAGTAGAAAAATGATTGTACACAGTAGGTGACTGATAATTGTATTAGACCCCTCGAGTGTGTGTTTTGTTTTTTATCCCTAACCGATACAGATTCATATATGCCATGAATAAGAGGGTTCTCTGAGCTTATTACTATTCTGTATCAAACGGCGTTATGTATTAATACGCCGTATGGTCAAAGATTATTTCAAAAGCTAAATAATGTAAACACCAAAGTCATCAATTCATGTTACACTTTATATTCTCTCTTAGAAATAAATTTAACATTCGTGTATTAGACGTTTTTAACACGCACAGTTAAAGACAAAATTTGGATAAATGTTGAGATAAAATTTCTTAATTTATGTATAAATTTTCTGTACTTTATGTCAAGACTAAAGAATAGCGTGTATATAAAAAAATATCATACTGACGTTGAAAATGTTACAATCATTTCTTACAGTGTTTATAATTTATAAATCATATTGAACATTTTGTTAAATTTGCAAAGTTGATTATTTTTTTAATAAATAAATATACTATTATTTAATATTATATTACTACTTATGACTTTGCCGATAAATTGTGTAACAATTTTTGTGTAAAAAATAATAAAATATTTTTCAATAAAAAAAAAATAGCATAGAATTTTAAAAGTCTTAATTGATTTTATAATAAAACAAATAATATATTTCTGGAATATAAATAAATATTTATTTGTAGTTTGATAGTTAGCAAACATTAAAGGTATTTTCCTTTGTTAGTTTTTGTCAGATAATTAGTTTTTGGTAGTATAAATAAAAGACAAATTATTTTTAATATTAAATATATTATATGGTTTTTGTACTCGGAAACGAATTGATATGAAATTTGTGTTAATCGGAATTAGTGTCGAACTAAACAATAATTATTTTGTGTGACTGTTATTTTGAATAGATTCATGTGCTTTATTTATAAAATAAAATAAAATAAAATAGATTTTAAGTATTAACAATAGTCTGTCATTGCAAATAATCTGTTAATATTCACATCATACCTATTTCAAAAGCGTTAAACAATTATTTAATTTAAAAATTGTTCCATTGATATGGCTGTAAAATTGTTATTGTTTATTGTATTTCAACTGAATATTAACACAACCAATGTACAATTAATTATAACAGTTAAAAACAGTGTAGGTAATAACACTGTTGGTAACAGTGTAAAACAGAAATGTGAGTATTTAATGTAGTTTATAATTAAAAAAAAAATTAGCGATTGATATAGTCATAAATAAATAATAATAATAATCCCAAGTTTAAATAACTAGATTTATGAAAAAAGCATCCACTTGTATGTGCCCCTATTTAAATCCAGCCGTTATCGAACAAACAGTAGGACGAGGAAAAAAGTGCGAGGGCGACGGAGTGTATGATCATAATAACACATCACATGCACACATGAGGGTTTGCATTAAAATCTATTAATCTGGATTAACTGGGTCCCGTCTGCAAAAGCATTTGCTTTTGCCGTTCGACCTTTCTATAGGCCGGCTTGTGCTATCATAGTTTGTGCGCAGTACGTGTGCAGACACGGTGATTTCCACTTTATTGAAGTATAATCCTTTTGGCGTGCAGGACCACCACTTAGTCCAGTCAGCTGTTACACACATGAAATTACTATTATTTTAGATTTTTTCCGAAGTGAAGTTTAATCACTGTACTTACAGCGTGACGTTCAATAAACCCAATTGGAAGTTCGTGGGTTGTCTCGATTGTCAACAGCCTCTGGCTGTGTTCTCGAATAACGGCGCAGTCAATCAAACGTCACCGTGGGCCTTTGTATGTGCATCGATAACATTTTGATCGATACATAAGAGAATATCATGTTTGCAAAACTAGGTGACCTACGGGTGTTAGAATCCACGGTCGTCAAATTCGTTTGCCAACATCAATACCACCGTACTCACGCTTCGGCTACTCGTACCGGCCCTGATGATTCGACACGAACATTCCATTATCTCAGTCAACAAAAGTGTTCATGCAGACCACTGTATTTCTTCTGGGACTTATTCCCCTGGGACTACAACCTCCACGGCTAACCCCAATAACCACTCCGTACAGTTCGAATACCCCTATGTTATTATCACTCCGAATTTCATATTACTGTGTAGTGTCATATTCAACTCGTACTGCAACATTGTTATTAGAGACTTTAGAAGTAGTGCCTCACTAAGTAGCAAAGCAAATGGAAATGGCCCCTCAACAACGAGCTCCGTACTGCAGCCGTGATTGTTGTATAAACGTATTTCGCTTCATTCGTAACTTTTGTGTAATACCATTATGTTTTTTTTCATACACTGCCGACGATTGTCAAATATTTTTGAATTAGAACTATGGTTCACTACGGATGAATATTTCATGAGTTTGTTAAATATAACTCGGAATAACAATAATTGACATGAAAATCCTTTTAGGATTCCAAGAACTTGGCCAACGGAACAAATATAATTTACATCAAAAATGTAAAATGACCGGGTTAAAAAATATATAACTAGCCACTATATATCTATAGCTCTGACTTTCTAATAAACATTTGATGTTATATTTGTGAAATCACTTGACATCTAATCGTATATTACACTTGGTCTTACTCATTGTCCTATTATTTAAAGTTGATAAAAACATCAAATAACTATTGACATTACGTTGTAGACTTCCGCGAGTAATTGTTTAAATTGACATCATATTTTTCAATCGCATGTAAACATTAAATATTTCATCCAAATTATGCTTTTATTTATGGTTTTCACATTGCCAATCAAATATTCCAGTAGAATCATTATTCGAGACATACGTTAAAAAATTTGACAAAAATTTTTACTAAGTTCGTAAATTTATTAAGGTGAAAAATAAAAGTAAACGAGTCGATAACAGGGAAAATAACACAATAATTTTGTACTCGTATGTATTAAAATAATTAACACAAAGAATATTATTTGCATTGCACAATGTTTACCGACAAAGAAACGTATAAGTTATCATGACGTGGTTGGTATAATTGTTTCGGTTAATAAACAGTAAATTCATCGAGTTTGTGTTTTCTACCCAAAAATATAGTGACGTGATAAAAGTCCATCGCAACATAATTGACGTTATCGAAGAAAAGAAATATCGTACAAATGTTATACACATTGTCTACATAATATCAATAACAACGTCAGAAGTACTGCGCGAGCATATTTGTGTATGTACATTTGTGTAGAAAAATTATCATAGTTTGTTGGCAAGGTGAATAAATTGTTATTACACTTAAGGGGTGGTAAAAAAATGTAAAGTACGAAAATGTGAAATGAAACAAAACGCGTTTCGTCTACCCACGTCGCTACAAAGTGGCTTTTTAGTTTTCATATTATTATATTTATAATCGCGAGAGGTGCATTCGTAATCTAATGCCTTCCGTTTCGGAAATTTTCTTTGCGTCTTAACCCTCTTTGTTAGGTTTCCTCGTCGCCGAAACAAGTTTGCGTATATGATTTTTTTTTTTATAAAAAAACTAAACTTTTATTTGATTTCGACGGAGAAATGGAAAAAGTTTCCTCGAAAAGTAGCGGAAGTGTGGCAAAGGATGACAGGAAAATACCTAACACGCAATTTTATGTTATTATTATTATTTTTTCTTTATTGTCTAATATTGCATCAGAGGCTGTATCAGTTCATGGAGGGAAAAATATTCTCGTATAATATGTAGTAGAACAAATATTTACAATATAACGTTTTTCAGTTTTATGGGTCTACCGGTATCTTTGAAACAAGTGTATCGAACTGAAACAAAAAAAATTCTGTTGATTGCCTTCGCGAAGTTGAATGCAAACGGCGTGTGGATGTATACACGAATAAGCTTCTTGTAAGGTTTAACAACGACTGCAAGTGGGCGATAAAAAACTAATTTAAAACAAAACAGCCATCAGTGATTTGTTCGCGTGCTATTAGACACTTGGGTTTGCCAAACGTTTTTCCAAGTTAATTAGGTCAAAATCTATAGGTTTTCTATTGTCGCAACAATTGCTCGTAATAATAAAATATCGTTTTCGTTTTTACGGTAATTTGTATGTATTGATTTACTTAAGTGAGATTTTTGCTATAACAATACATTTTATAGGAACGACTTATATTAATACATTAGCACCAGTATTTTTTGAAACATAAATGATGTCATATATACTTCTATTTTCTGAGTTGTTTTTGAATTTTTTGTTGTTTATAATTCAGTTATAGATTTAAATTAACCTATACACGCAACATTTTATTTGTTTGCCATTTAATCTAGAGATGATAAAATATTTTTAATTTGTGTTTTATTAATAAAAATTAATCGTAAATAATTAATTACTCGAATTGTATGGTAAAATTAAAAATATTTTATATAAATAATATCAAAAAATGTTGACACATTTTAATGCATTCTTTTCAACAATATGACTCGATTGACATTTTCATTAGTGTTGTTCTAAATACATTAAAATGCTTTTTCTTCTATACTGTTTTTGTCAACAGTCTACTAGGATACATGATAATGTGTTTTTGTTTACTCAGTGCCGTAAATGTGTGGCTAAACAATATACTATTATATTAGATTTTAAAATGCATTTTCTCTTATGGGTCAACTCTAAAAGTTTTATGTAATATAATATATCAATAAGAATAATAAAAATAGGTACAGAAATTTTTAAATATCCTTACTATAAAATAATAATATTGATTTCTGATTATATGATATTTAAACATCGATTGTCTAAATAAAATCCATATATCATCATAATAGAGTTAAACGGCAAATTTGACAAAGTAACACTGGGGTCCCAGAAATTGAGGTTTTTGTTGGTTTTTTAAAAGTATTTTCATAATATATAAAGTAACCAAATCTAAGTAAGCCAGGCCGACTACTTATTTAGCTCTTGTTTAAAATTAATACTAACAAAAAGGTAATCAAAAGTTATAAAGCGATACTTTAATCTTATAATAATAACTTTGCAGCCACCGAATTTGAAGTTGCGCCACTACAATTTCAATGATTTTTTAGTTAATTTTGTATCATTGTGTAGAAAAATATTCTTATCTAATTACGTAATTTAATAAAATATTGTTCAACAATGGGTTCATTGAAATGTCGAAAAATATTTATAAATATCGTTTATTTTGTTTTTACTTGTTTATATTTATCTTAGTTTTAAAGATTACCGTATTTTTTATAATTTAAATTATTTTATCATCGATTTATTGAAACTTCATATAATTTATATAATTTTATATAATATATATAATATATATATATATATTAATATAATTTAGTATTTTATTTGGAATTTCTCTGTTGTTTAACAATATAATCTTAAATTAATGGATTTTTTTAGTTAAAACAATAATATACTTCCCTCAAACGGCCATAAAGTACTGTGAAAACAGCTTTCACTTGAATGTTGTTTTATATTTAGCTAAAATTTAGTGTTAATAATACTTAAGTAGACAACAAATTAAAACTAAATTTCCTGAAAAAATAAAAGAATTGATCGTATTTTAATGAAATGCGAGTAGTCCATCACTCAAACATGAGTTGTAAATAATAAACATGTGACATACCCTTCTAACCAACATCAGCATCGATACTATACTTCCATATGTTATAATAATATGTGTCCGATTAGTTATGATTTATAACTAATAAAGGTCTAATATAAACTGGTAATCTATAAAAATATGTCCAACTAAAAAGCTCACCATATATAGTAAATTTCATTAAAATATGAAAAGCTATTATGAATTATGTTATAATTAAAATAGTAGATAATACGTATCAAATATATTTCAGTCTATTTCAATTTCACCTTTATTTTCTGCTTAATAAATAAAATAATGAAATATAGTGATTTAATAATAAATAATGTTTAATACGACAACGTGTTTCTAAGACTTTACTATTTATTATATTCAAAAAAATATTATCCTTATGAGATAATATGAGTTTTTATATAAATTAGTAATTAAATTGAAAACCTATAATATACAAAAGTATTTGTAACAAAAATCTAAAATGTATTCACAGAACTATAACTGCCTTTGAATATCGTATCACAAATCAAATTATTTCTCTAGTATTAGCCCAAAAAGTACTTAAATATATTTCTTTATAATAATTTTGTTTAAATGTTAAAAAAAAATTTAAATAATATTTTATTCTTAGAATATATGAGGCATAATTTAAAATGTCATTTTAAGACTATCAATTTAAATTGATTACAATTTTTTAGTATTTTGATTGAGTTCAAGTTAATTTTCTTAAGTGAAACTTTACGATGAGATTCAAAATTATATGCTAATGGAATAGCTGCACGTTTTTTTATCAATAAAATAATATTTGTGAACATCAATTGATAAAGAAACTAAATTTATCGTTTACTAATTCAAATAAGAAAATGTTTGAACTATGTAGAATTACATTAAAGTAATCTGAAATTTAAATGATTCGCCTTTTTTTTTATTGATAGTACAATGAAGTTTCACATATCTGTGACTCGTCCAAATTGTATTTCACTCCTTGAACACATTTCGTTAGCCATTGGACCGTATAGACAGTGTATTGGAAATGTTGTACGACTGGCGCAAAGACATGGAGTCAATTACGGAGTTGTCACAAGACTGTATCTTTTGAATTATTTTCCGAGTGCATTTGCCATGGATCGTGTGTGTAAAACGATAGAGTAAAAATGTTAAAAAATAAAACAAACGTTTTTGCACATGTTCGTTTGAATAAACATCACGGTTGATTGGTTTTTACTCCTTTCCAACGCTTCTACACCTGATCTTCCCTCCGGTGAATAGATTCAGTACCAAGCGAACATACATGAATAAGTTTAACAGCCGTGAAAATGGAATATTATTTGCAGGGCTGGGCCGACATCACTACTTTCCGATATTCGAAAACCCGACATTTACTGCTTATAATTAACCGATAATCTATAATTAAATATTTTAATAAATGAAATGTTTAAAAAATATAACACCTCTCGATAGAATAATTAAACAAAACTTTCAGAATACATCATTAGATGTCTTTATAACTCTCATAGTCCACTACACACGTCAATGTGTTCCAAACAATTTACGATATCTTTTACTGATAGGTAATACTTCAAATTAAAGGAACTCTTAATAAATCATATAAAAATAATTGCATAAAATACAAAAAATCTCGTTTTCTATGTAATAAATATTCAACCATAAAAAAAATTACCATAAATATAATGTTTATTGAAAATAAAAATGAATGGAGATTACAGGGTAAAATTTTATAAATTAATAGAAAAATCGAATTCTTTTTCTTCGCAGAAATAAATAATTAAAAATTTGCTTTTAATGTACTCCAAAACTGTAAAAATGATTTAAAAGGTAACGCAAATTAATCCCTGAATAGAAAGTTATTAAATGTGTCAATGCCTGGTAGAATAACCTGTATATATCTTTGTACACTATTGTTTATATGGTTACTCCATTTTTAAATTTCCTCATATAAAATCACATTAATTAATTAGTTGTACTATCGTGTTTTAATTTATTATTTAAAACTAATTTCAATGTGAAAACAATTATTAAGTTCTAGAATATTTATGTGTTAATTAATACAAATCAATATAACAATATTATACTTAGAAGGATTTTATTTTTGTATGAACCAATTCTTTTATTAGGTTATTTAAAATTAAAATAATTCAATTATAATAAGTACAATAGCTTCATTACAAAACATTTGAACTTTCATGTTCGGTAAAAATACTTAGTATTAAAGAAATTTTAATAAATTTTTTTTTTTTTTCAGGTGTTTAATACAGTTTCTCAAATAAGTTGACCGGTATGTAAAAAAAAGTAGTAGTACTTAGATAATAATTGGTTGAAAGCTTTATGGAGTCTCAATGATTAAGAGTGTGCGGGTCATAAAACCCGTTAACGTTATAATATTATTATTATTACTTCTATTATAATCACCATCATCATTACCATTATCATTATTATGGAGTAAAATTTACTAGTTATTCGTGAGAAGCATAAATTATACGACAAAGTAAAATTAAGAATGAAGTACTCGTTTAGTCTCCCTCGATTTGTAGAGTCTTCATTAAACGACCAATAAATTAGTAATATAGTAAATGGTAATATCATAGGCATTTGAAACCATCATAAATGACAAAAAGACTACCATTTCTGTTTTTTTCATGAAATATTCTTTATAAATCTATTACAAGTAAATTATGATGGCATACTATTGAGATTTGAACAAATGTTAATAAATATCTCCGCGTTTTAAATGTAATTAATTTACCCCTAAGTATAGTTTTTTTACAATAAACTTGACATAAAAACACAGTTCATAAAAATAAATAAATCTTAATTCGATATATTTTTATAAACAAATTATCATTTAAACAAATATTTGGGGGGTAGTATTTCTAAATTAAATTAAATAATTAATTTTAAATTTTTTTCTAAGTATTTTTTTTTTTACAATTATACGATCCCTCTTGGAAACTTCAGCCCCTTTTCTTGACTCTATCACTAACGATTATTTATTATTATTCAGTATTGTACCAAATAAAATTGTTACATTCTTGTGTTTTAATTATGTTTTACGTTTTTTTAATTGAATATAAGCATGCCGTATAACTTCGTGCACTTACTTATTGCATACATACTGTATATTTCCATTCATAGTGTAGTGTAAATAGGATTAGCCACAATATTGTGCTATTTATGCATAAAAATTGAGAACAGTTTAATGAAAATCAAAAGTATCTGTCTTGAACTATTTAATTAAAATTCTCGATTTACTATGTATTATGTTCATTATATATTTGTCTCGAATTTCTAATTATGTAGCAATCTTTCATGTCTAGTAAGACATTTATTATAATTATTCGTGTTAGTTATTTTTACCCTTAAAAGTTAATTGGTGTTGGGTAAAAATAGTTTGCTTTGTTAATACATTTATCTTTAATTCTTTTTGGTGATCAGCTTTGTTTAGTTATTTTGAATTTACAATCAACGAGCGGAGTAATTTATGCAATGTACGTCTTCCCGACCTGTACAGTCTTGCTGGCTTGCTAACCTTTCAATCTATCGTCGACGGTGCCCAAACACTCTTGATGTTACGATTCGTTAGGTTTTACATTAAAAAGGCTCTGCAAACCCGTCATCCGATGTTGATTCACGGATTTCTCCAACTGTTTTATTCAGTCTGTGTTTACATAAGTTTTATCTTTACTGGAAAACTCTAAATATATAAGATTACTGCTAAGCACTTTTTTCATTTGATATTTGATTTTTTTTGAATTGCTACCTTAAATTATGCAAATCATTAATCTTCACTTTTAAGTAACGATACATTTATTTTTGTTCTCATCAAAATAAAAAAACCAAAATATAACAATAAAGTTATTTTATCTAGTACTACCATATTGAAGTGGCACACGGTATCATCTGAAGCTTAGAGTCAAAAGCAAAAATACCATGGCGAATATATCTTACGGTTGATACATAGTAGTTTGTCGAATAGTGCAGAACATACATTTTATATAAATAATGTCTAGCAGCTATTTTTCTCCCCTTGTTGTTGCATCGATATTCACCGAGACAACTTTAGTGCATACCCATCATGCCCTCTGTTTCCGACCGTGTATGTATACGTTTGGAATTTGGTAGGGCTACTAAAAGTCCATGCGTATGTGCGTGTGTGAATCATGTCGGAGCTTTATTTAGAAAATATATAAAAACGCCCCCACCACTATATATAACCACCCCCAATCGACATAGTAAAAAACATGACACGAACTGCCGGAACTTGAACATACTTTTATGACCCCACTCCATGACAGCACTATACTTCTTCGTCTCTGTTATCATTTTTTTTTTATTGCGGATTTTTATATTCATGTAAATCTATCTCTAGTTACCCGCATATAATTTTTTTTAATGACTGTCCCCTTCACATGACTTACATAGTACTCGATAGTCTGTCTCTGGTGTTGAACCGATTTCAATGACAATCCATATCTTTGGATACAAACGCAGTTTTATTTTTATGACTACAACAAAATTATTTCTCGGCAGAAAACAACGTGGTATTAGGTGGTTTTAACGTGACGCACATCAACAATAACGATAGTCTAATTTTATTGTGCATTATATAACTATTTTGATGTATTAACTATTAGCGTCAGTGCCTGTGACAATGAGTGGTAAAACTCCCAAAAATGTTTTGGTACTGCTAATGACGTTTAAAAATTCATTAATTTATTTCAACAAACCATTTCCACGCGATGATTTAGATTTGGTGGTTTATTTAATATTTTATCTGCAATGAGGTTAATGCTTGAGGCATAATATATTATAAACAGAGGAATATATCTAACTGATAACACTTAAAACTTTTATTATACAATCAACATTTAGGTGTAACTTTTTTTTAAATAATTTATGCATTCTTATAATACGATAAAATTATATTTTTTCATTTGTTTTTAACAATAAATAAAGTAAAACAATATTTTATTTTATTTAAAAATAGCCAGTTTTATGTATTTTTATTGCATAAATTTATAATGGGTTGATAACAGTTTTTAGACTAAATTAATATTGGCCTGGTTACACACTTTATAATAGCTATACCTTAAGGGAATTTCATAAAGTATGAGAAATACTTTTCACTATCATGGAATAGTTTGCAATGTGATTTTTACTAAAGAATGGGTTTTGAAGCGTGTTTTCAACTTAACTCAATTATAAATAAAGAAACTTCACTTTGGTATTCCCTCATTTTATACGATACCCCTCAGCGATTTTTTTAAGGCGAGTGTCATTATAAAGATTCCTTTTTTTATTTTGTTACATACCCAATTTAAATAAATTTCAACTTTTTAGGTAGTTCAGTCTTTTATGCTGAGTCAAAAAAGTCTAACAGAGCATTTAAATTATTCTGCACCATAGCAATTTCATGTACAAAGAATGCACTATTTTCTGATTTTATTTATTAACAATCATTGTTAATAAATATATATATATATATATAAATTATAAAGAAAAACACCCCAACTATGTCTCAAAAAAATTTGAAAAGATATTATCAGTTAAAAAAATTAAATGGAGGTAAAGAGTGGATCTTTTTATTTTTATACAATTATGAATCAATCTTCTCTTCCCGAAATTATGTAAAAATACTTATTCTTTTTAATAAAAATAATTTCAAATAAAATATATTTTATCTTGTATTTTTGAATATAATGCAAGAGATATAATTAACAAATCACCCTATATATAATTATATATTTGAAAAAAATACGAGTATTTATTTATTTTTATTTTCTGATTTATTAGTGGTTAAATATTTTTAGATCCTTCCTGTATAATGATGTTAAATTTATTTTTTATAAGTAATAATATACATATTTAAGTATCTTAAATGTTAGAAAATTGTCTAATTAAGGGTCAATTTCTTAATTAGACAATTTTTTGATAAGACCTTTCGAACTAGTAGGTGAGGAGTTATTATTATTTTAATACCTTGAAAAGAGAAGTATTGCAGCAGAGGAATGCATAATGATAAAAAAAATATAACCCCAACCTTACCCAGTTTATTTATTGAAGTGTCAAAAACTTCCAAAATACTTAATGAATATAAATACTTAAAAATACTTATTTAATAAATAAGAATACTAAGAATACTAATGAATTTTAATAATAAATTTAGATAAGCTATAAAAAATAAAACAATTAATTTATTAAACTTGTTGATTGTATACTAAAATCAACATATTTTAATATTGAATACAATAAAATAGCCTTTACTATACAGGATTATACATTTTAAGACAAATATGTATTGAGTTAAATGAAGCATAATAATACATAGACAGGGTATATAGATTGGATGAATGCAAACTCGATAAATACTTATTCTGAAATTGTTATCGACCCATCAACAATTTTTATAAGAAAAATACTAAAAATGGCTCTTTTATATTTAAAAAAAAATTCTAAATGATCATTTTGTTTTTTATTAGTGAAAATATTAAAAAATATGCTTTAATTATGTTCTAAAAAGGCAATAATTATTAAAAAAAAAAATTTGTTAACGAAATGATAACTACATCAAAAGTTATTGGATTTGTCATAGTTTCGCAACTTTATCTATAGATAGAATAAACTTGACTATAAAATAATCTTCTGTAGTATTTTTCTAATATTTTATTTTATAGCAAATTCAGTAAATATGTGGTTTTCGAGATAACAACAGAATTTGAAGTATTCAAAATAAGGTAGCCTTTTAATCGTATACAAGAGTATGCTCTTGTCGGTTCCGCCCTGTCAATTTTCTATGTATTCTAAACCTACTATTGTTTAGACCAAAACCAACTTTCTATAATACACAATAATTCAAAGTTGATCATTACCTGGAAGTTCTTAAGTTCAAACAGGGAGATTAGTTTTAACACTAATTGTTTTTGTATTGATGACTTCATATTTATCGTATATTATAAAATAGAATTATTATTCATACATAAATATTTTTGTTGTAAGAATTAATTATGTATGCAGAGCGATTATTTTAGTATGACTCACCTTCTTTAAATCTGACGCACTATCTTTGAAAATGTAAAAAAATGTTGTTCTTTTCAAATGTAAATATTATATTACATTCTATAATTTTTAGAAAAAATTTGGTCCCTTCACTCCTTTTTCACCCTTAACATTATATCAACTTAAGTTTATTAAACGGAAACATGTATATTTAGTTAAGGTAAACTATAAAACGATGAATCTAAGGTAACAACGTTTGGATTAGTATTTTAAAATATATTAGAATTGTTGGCCGACCCCAAGCAGTTGGGATTAAGGCGAGAAAGAAGATTAGAATATTTATAACATGGTGCGAAGAGTAGTGCAGTTTATTAATGCCTAGAGTTAAAAATAAATAACCCGCACTTTACCTACATCTATTTAATAAAATGTAAATGACTTCAAAAAGTTGTTATCGACCAGTCTTTTTCATAGATAGATAATTTTCTATTTTTTAAATCGGTTTAGCATTTATTTTTCCATATAAAAAATTTAAGTAGATATAAATTTAAGGGGGATAGGAACAAGTTTTTATAAAAATTAAAGAACGTAAAATAATATTAACTTTCGAAGAGAAAAAGTAATATTATGTTATATATTATTAAAGATATTGCGTGAATCATAGTTTAATAGTTACTCTGTATAATACTAAATAATAGTAAGTGTTTGATAAGCTTGATGACATATACGTATTTTTGTATTTACTAATTAATATAACGAAAAACATTGTTCAAATTACACAGTTATGAAAGCATAACTAAAATTAATTTTTATGCACAGATGAAGGGTTTGTTTTACTTGCAAATAAGGAATATTCCCTTAGCTAATTTTAAATATATATAATAAAATTATTTTCTTTTGAATAGCTTTTCATTTTTACTTAATTAACAAGAACAGAAATCAAATAAGAGTTGGGAACTAAAAGGTAATAAATATAATAAGAGAACAATAACCTCATTTTTATACTGAAATCAAAACTAAACAACAATTTTTATTAAATGGGGTTTTTTAAGTTATAAAAGTAGATTATTTTAATTTTTTATTGATAAAAAATAGAAATAAAACTCAACTCAATAAAAGCTCAATCTGTAGTCGAGGCGTTTAGAAGCCAAGTCATTTAACTCTACCTTTTTAATAATTGTAAAATAACATGGTTGGATTAAAAAGTGAATATTGTGAAATAAAATGTGTTTTGAGCAACTAAAATAAATAAAAATTTGGAATATTTCATTGCTAAAACTTAATAGTTTATTACCAGGCTCGGGAATTTATACATTTGTATAATTTGTTTGAACCACTTCTGAGACACACAACTCAATGAAAAATTATCATAAGTGTATTCAGTACCACAGGAATTAATTTTGTTCTGGGAAATGATCCCCCCTACGACCCTAAAACTAAAATTCTAATTAAAATACACTGTTCAATGTTACGAAAAACTAACATAAATATCTATTTATCCTTTATTTACTCGGAATGACTGAAATAAACTTTATAAATGCATAAAGCCCCAAGCCTTATTTATTACAAAATATTCTATTTTTAAAAACCTATTAATATAACAATGTTATATTGCAATTACAATGAACATATGAAAAGTTAATTGTAATCGCATGATCTATTTTATTAAGGGAATGCAGAATTTAATGGTTTACGAGGATCTTATAATAAGATTAATAGTTGTATTATATAAATAAAATGACATGCTTCCGGTCGTCATGTACTATATAAAATAAACAAAAATAATAATCGACAATAACAATTATTAAAATTAAATAGTTGTGTTTTACAATGTATAACTAAACATAAAATACAAATTCAAACATTTATTTAAAGGATGATTGATGCATAAATTTTACCACATTTTTAATTTTTATTAAACTGTATATTTATTGCATCGAATTTTCTTATCTCGAATCCTAATGATTAGTTTCCGGAAGATCTAACTTTGGTTTTAACTATGTACTATACTAGGAGATGTTGATATAATAATTATATTTAATTCCTTTATGTTCAAAAATGATTGTACCCACATAATGCACTTGTGTATCCAATTTCATCTACTATAGTTGAGACTGTGTGGTTTTCTTTAGTATATTTAACTTATGAAAGTGTTCATCCAGTCCGACATGATACTATTCTGGACCATCGCTTTGATGGTGAAATGGTTGGTTAATGAATATGCTTCTCTTTGAAGTAGTGATGAATTTCTTCAAAAGGTTTGGTAGTATCGAGTGGCTATTAAAGGGGTTAAAATAAAAAAGGGAATTAATGAAAAAAACGTACCATGCTAAAAGCCAGAAATTATGATAATTAAAGTTGTGTTGACGACATTTGGTTTGTATACATAAAGGTATTTTTGAAATATATTACTCGTACAGTAATAATGCTTATAGATAATTAATGTTTTTGTCAAATAAAATTACTTTATTTTTTTCTCAATAGAATTTTTTTCGTTCAAATTTTATAATACATTCTTATAATAAGTATACATTATTGTTAATAAAAGAACATCCTAGACAGGTAATGTTTTATTTTTTCGTTTGTCGCTTTAATTTATCAAAATATAATTTTACATAACTTTTAATAAGTCATACAACTGGAATTTATTATTAAGGGAGAATACTTAAAATTTATAGATATTTAATAAATATTTTTAACAATTAATTGGGATAATACTATTATGTATGAATATATTTTAATTTAGTGTTGTTTAATACGATTAACTTATTGCGTGTAAACGACTAACGGCACGCCAATGCTATCAATGTACTGGTAGAATACTTTGACGAATTAAATAAACTTAAATATTTCAAAGTACTTCAACAGCTCATTATAATTTAAATAGTTTTATTTTTTATGAATTTTCGTGAGCTATACTTTAAAATGATCACGCAATAACAAAATTCTATAAAAATTTATTTTTTCTTGATATTTTGCCATAGATAATGTTTTTCTATTATGCTAAATAGTTTTTGATGAATTAATAAAACTTATGTCAGTTAATTATCAGTGATAAATTAAATAAAAAAAAATGCGAAAAAATGTGAAAATTTAATGATTTTTTTTTTTGGATATTCAAAAAAAAAAAGAAAATTACTTTCTAAAAAAATTTACGATTTTTAACGCAAAATAATAAGAAAAAAATAGGTATTGTGACAAAATGGAAAAAATTCTGTAATATAACTTTGGAACTATTATATTTTAATATTAAAAATAAAAATAACGTTTTTTGGAATTTTATGTTTTATTATACATCAAAATTTAAATACATTTATTCGTTGTTCAATTTTTTAATAATACTTTGTAACTCAGAATGACACTTCATTGGAATACTTTATAACAATTCAACAAATTGTATGCATTATTTCTTTTTACCTACATTAAAATATACGGCTTGTCACTTGAAAATGTCAAAACGTATCTTGTAAAATATGCACAACGTCTCTATTGAATGAAAGATGAACATAACTCTACCGAATTCGAGTTAAAAGGACAAAATAAAATGTTTTGAATACAACAGTATATTTAAAATATGTTCATAAGTATTTGGAACAAATAATTACTTGTAATTACTATACTCATTAAATGGAAATAATATTAATTATTCAATAAATTAAATTTATTATCATAATCCTGTTGTATAATTCGATGTTCAATAATGCATTTACTATTTGATAACTAGACGATTTACCTTTTATTGAATATCATTTGTTAATTTGAAGACATTTTCATTATCCAAAACTGTATATTTTTAATATTTCATCAATGTTGAGTCACCATAAATACCGGCGGTAAATTACATTATCGTACACCATTCCGCTCGAAATCTCTACTCGTTAACTAGTGACGTTGAAAATGGTTTGAAATAATAAAAAGGGATACTAAAGTAGAATTTAAAAACAACCACAGTTATAGATAAGCATCAATGGAGGACAAAATGATAATTTATGCAAGGGAGCCCAAAACAATTTATCGCACACGATCACAAGAAGAATACTAAAAAAATGTTTTGGGGACCGTTATTATCTCTACATTAATTCTACGGAATCAAGTACTATCCCCCAGTGTTTCGCAGAGTAATGTAAATAATAATAATAGTTACAACACACGTGTGCAGCTAATCACTAGTCGAGTGTTGACCCTGTTGTTAATGACTCGGAATAACACTGATAACAATGCAGCTACTATAACAACCAGAATCACCTGAGTAATTTAAGCGTATATTAATATTAGTATCTAAAATCCAATATTACAATAGCTACATTAAGTATTCTAGTGTTTTAGCAAAATTTTAATTTAAACAAAAAATAATAATAAAAAGAACTTTTGTGAAGTATTTCAATATATTGTTTTAATTCATTTTAAAATACAATTTATTTAATTTTATAGANCACCTGAGTAATTTAAGCGTATATTAATATTAGTATCTAAAATCCAATATTACAATAGCTACATTAAGTATTCTAGTGTTTTAACAAAATTTTAATTTAAACAAAAAAAAATAATAAAAAGAACTTTTGTGAAGTATTTCAATATATTGTTTTAATTCATTTTAAAATACAATTTATTTAATTTGATAGAAAAAAAGAGATAATTTATCACTACAAATAAACTTAAAGTTATTACTTTCATAGTATTTTTTAACTAATTATTAAATTAATATTGCCGTTCTCTAAAGTGCTAAATTTCCCTGTAATAATTATGTTAAAGTTACTTGTAATGTTTTATGAAAGATTTAAAACTTTATAAGTTGATAGAGCTTTAATTTTTTAGTATGGGTTAATATTAAACAATTAACTTATTGCAATGTTCATGCTAAGTAACTTTTGACTGTCTAAGACTTATAAGATAGTCATTTTATAATGTCAAAAATATAATTTAATAATATGATGGAGAAATGACACATTTGCTTAAAGGTTAAGTCATTACATTTTTAAAGGTTAATCTAAGAAAATCCCTAAAAATTGTTTAGAAGTCATAAATATTAAATTTCATTGTTCTATTTCATAGTTATAATTTTTATAAGCCTAATTCCAGTTAATTAGTTAATAATGTTTGTTTTATATATTCTGACATAAAATTTTTCTTACAAGTTCATAATATCAGTCAAGTTAAATATAATTTAAGTGCGTCTTCGTCATAATGATGGATTGTTGGATATATGAAAGAGAGTCTAGAGTGTTATAAAGCGAAAAATGATTGATAAGTAGGATTGAATGGAGATTCTACTCATCATGCAGTATACTTAGATCAAAGAAGAGAATTCGGTCGAAATTATATTCAACAAATTTATAACAGTTTCTATTACTTGCTGAATGCGAGATATTATTCAATAAAATAAGGTATTAACACTATTCAATGAAAAAAAAAACTTTTACATGTTTCAATCTACGAATTCTTGGCGAAGAAGTGATCATTCAATAAATAATTTTTAATTTGAAATTGATCATAAAGATTATTTCAAAAAAATACACCACACAATAATTAGTTTTGTTTGAGAAACAAAGACACTTAAATGAATCATCATCTCGATTACAACAAACAGTTAAGAGCACATGATTTTCATTTTATTATTAATTTTAGGTATTTAACCACCAAAATGAAACTATTTGGACTAAACCGTATTATTATTATTATTGTTATTGCAATGGAACCCTCGAAATAATTTCAGACACAACGCCACTTTGCATATTTAAAATATCCACGACGGCGTCCACACGCTGCAAGTTTTATTAAAACATACCATTCTATATTTGAGCACACGTTATACTTTAAGTACTTCAAAACATCGTTATAGCTATCACTATTAGAGTCATCCAACACCATTATTAATAAAAAGCACTTATAAAGTATGCTGAATGAACTTTTGTATTCAATTATTCTGCAAATAAGTGTAGTCCAACTGCTGTTACATTAGCGTTTTTCGTATGTAACTAAACTTAAAAGTAACCATTATGAAATTCAAATCTCACCATACTCATCCTTTGAGCAATGTCGTTGTTGCTTTGCAAAATAAATTAATATTATTTGCGATTATTTAAATTTTTTTCCATTCCATGATGAGTATTTTATAATACTGAAAAATAACAATATCAATAAAATATGTTACATTATGAAGAACTTTCTTTACTTGAATTTTAAAATATAACTAACATATTTTTCTTTTACAGATTTTGTACCAAAATGGTTTTATGGAAATTTTTCATGTTGGTCTCCGTGTGGGAAATTCAATCAATTACAATCGAGGAATTACCACCAGGTCAGTGTTACACTAATGTCTTGATTATGAGTGTTATTGTTTACAATAAAGTAGTAAGAATAAAAAAGAAATTGAGATAAGATACTGATATTATTTGATTTTGTAGTAAGTGGGTGACATTATGCTAATTTAGAAAGCATAGCCAACAGCTTGTCATTAAAAGTTTATTTCCACATGAACGCAGCGTAAAATAAGTAATATTAAAATGCCATTCTTTATAATAATGCATCAAAATAAAAGCAAAAAATAATAAAGTTTTCTTTAGAGTATTTCACTAATACACCTTTTTGAAGTAGCTGTGTATAATTTTCATATTACTTTTAAATTTTCTGCCTTGTTGAATTTAATACAGAAAAGTTTTATTTAAAATAATATTAATAAGTATTTTATAGTACTTGTATATGTAGCGATATTTTTCAGCATATTTAAATAGTCTGTCGAAATTGAAAAATATTATCGACGAAATGAACTATAGTCATAACTAATCAATTAGTTTTGAATGTGTTTAAAACTGGTTAAGAAAATATCAAATGTTATTGATAGAGACGCCCAATTACTCATACTATTTTTGTAAAATATCTGATATATTTAAAAATATATTTTTATTAAAATAAAAAAAACAACTCTTAAAATAGTTGACCCCGTGTAAAGTTTTAACCGTTTTCTAATGAACACTAACATACCTAATTAGCTAGTAAGTAACAAATAGAACAAGGAATATATAAAACATCTTAGAAATTTGTAAGTATACAATATAAAAGGGACCAGACGCGCTTTTCTTGAAGTAACCCGGATTGATGGCAAAGGGATTTTCACTGAGTGAAGGGTGATATTTTCTTTGTTCGACAAATCGATGGAAGACGATGGTGTCTAAAATGCTCGAGGGAAATATCAACGAATAAACTGAAATCTTTCGTTCTTATGCAAAACATTTGAAAACTTATGTTTATGCACGCTTAAAGTATAAAGGAGCTACAATCATTTACTGTCGTTAGTTGGCATATAATAAAAATAATGATTCATATAATTCAAATGTAAATTTATAGATCAGAGTAATAATAGTAGTTTATATGAATAATATTTTTATCATTTTACTTAATTTATAAGCGTTCCTTTTTCAAACATATAATTTTTTACTACATAATTTAACATGCACAAGTTTTATTTTTTAATTTAAAACTGTCTCGTAAAATATTGTATTTTTTATTTCGCTATCTTCAATAATGTCATGACTGCAAAGTCTTATCACAACTAACTGGCTATAAACCAAGAGAGAATTATCAATATAAAATTTAAAATTAAAAAATATTTTCTTGTTTAAGTTATTATATTGATTATAAAAAAAGGTTTCGATGGAAAAAATACTTGACCATCTTAGTATTTTTATGATATTTAGGTTTTATTATTTCATCACCATAAATTATATAAAAAAACAAATGATTCTGTGTCTGTCTATTATCAAAAACTAAGTTAATGCATGTAACTTAAATAAAAATAATTCAAGTCAGAAAATAAATGTACATATTTATTCGTTGGGAACAGGTATAAGACAAAAATTCAGTTGCAGTAAAGAAACTATTAAAACATAAAAGTACAATTGTGACATGTGTTGCCGTGGTGAATAACGCAATAAAAATACGCACCGGAGTCACGTGCTATTCAGTGGTAGAGTAGGGTATAAAGAATGAATAGAGAAATCACAATGAAGGGTGAACATAATGTGGAATAAAAACCTCCAGTATTGTTTTACCATGATACTTAGAAAAGGTTATCGTGTGATCTGACTGGCAATTTGAATAAAGTGAACGCGCCACCTTTTTTGTATGTGTCGTGAGCAATATGTGTGTTCATACGTGGATGAAGAAGTTTTGAATAAATTGTTGTACAGGACTTTATGCAGCATGTTTTATGATTTCATCTCCACGAGTATCCCTCATCCCTAGTTCTACGTTTCTCCTTCTATATTTTGATATGAAAATGTATAATACTCGTGTTTGTACTTTTGAAAGACGTATAAAATTGGATAGTCCGAAAGAGTACGTCGCATTGCGATCTTTCTTTATTCTTTTTTTAATAGCTTTTGGCTTCTTTTATAATATATTATCCGGACGCTGTGATAATACGCGAGAAAAATTATGTATTTTCTTCAATTTATGCTAAAACACGTGTAGAATCTGTAGCATAATAATAATTCACAAATGCTGATATATTTCAGATGATTTTAAATGTGATTGAGTATTCTATATTAATTTCATGTAACTATTAACCAAATTGTTTTCATTATCAAAGTTTAATATGTAAACATAATACCTCTCCCGATTGGTCCTAATGGGTTAGTTGAAAAAAATTGTATTTGTTATGAAAATAATGAGGACATTTTTAATTTTTACGTATTTCACTTATTTTAAATTTTATAGCTAAAATTATTTGGCATACAAAAAATTTTGTAGTTGGTGTATATTTATTGGTATAGATAAAAAGAGATTTAAATACATATTTTGCATGGAACAGAAAACTCGAAACTGTGTTTGAAGTGTATAAAATATACTCTCAAAAAACAATAGATACTAGAAAACATTTCATGATATTAATTCGTAACTTCCTAGCCTTTTCTAGTCTGTTTAATATTCTGTACGTACTAACTGCATTTATGTCTTGAACTAATAGTTTTTCTTTGAAGTGTTATTTCTTGCAAGGAGGACCAGAGAAAGTGAGTTGAAATGAAATAAAATGAAATGGAAACCCTTCAAATACACTTTGTCAGCTGCGTTCAAACATTTTACCAAGGAGACTCAAGAATCCATTCGAATGTCGATCACGTGATACTTCCGTATACTATATCAGTAATCTAGAAGATATTATCCAGTGAAAGAGATGTTACTCAGTAAAACGTTTAAGGATTTGGACAGCCACATATATTGTCTTTGGCAAGACATTCAACACGATTATTTGCTTTTCGTGAGACTATTTCAAAAGTAGCTTTTAAATAATGCATAACATACTGACCCTTGCAGAAAATCTTTGACGTATCACGTAATTAAAATGTCATCAGTCAACTAAGTATGCTTTGACTCATGGAGAACTCGAGACCAAGAGATTTAATAACTGTCTGCAAAAATCGTATTTAACTTGGATTTACAAGAAAAGTTTTGCTTAAAAAATACCTATTTCTTTACTTGCTTGTTTATTTCTATATTGCGATTAGTTTACCATTCACACTGCCTTTATTGCGCACATAAAAACTTGGACATTTGTAACACGAATTGAATTTAAACGAAACTGACGTTTTTACTGTAGGGATGAATCCCCACGTGATTTCTAGAATAAAAGAAGTGAGTAATATTACAGTACAAAACGAAATATTCGTCAATCCCTCGTCTCTCGATGTATGAATTGGTTTGAAAATTATAGCTGGCATGGGGTTTTTCCATTTAAATAGACTTAGCCCCTTTTGGAATGCTTCAATGCGTGTAGCTCTGTACTACCTAGACGGGCTTGCTGATTTTAAAGGTAAACACGCTGTGATGCCCCTTGTTTGGTACGTGCTTGGAGAACGTGATGTACAGTGGCAATAGTGATTCAACAATAAATTGTCTTTGTAATTATAAACTATATATAAAGTTTATACTGCTCCTAGTGTTGAGATGATTTATTATTTGAGCCACACAAGACTTGGGTAGAAACGAGCAAAATTAAACAGTAATCATTTTTTATAGGTACCTTTGGCTTTCTCTTTTTTATCTGTACATGTCCGATCGTATTGTGAAGATATGACTATTATGCTAACTTCTTAAGTAATTTTATATATACTGATACGATCGAAATTCAACTTATGATTATTGCTCGAATTGAGGGGAAATGGAGTTTCTTTTGCAAATGTATTAGTGTTTCAGTGAACCCCATTACATTATGATACTTCAAACATAGTTACCTGGCAAAACGTTTTTACAGCAAAACAGAGCTTTTTTCTCTATTTTCTGATTTGAACATTATAATGGTATAATATGTTGTTATAATGAATTATGAAGTCACACAAATCCATCAAATAGTACTCTGCATTATTGTCAGTACGTATTATGCAAAAGTAAACAAATATTATGTTGGTTTTTTTTTAGTAAAAATAATAAAGAGTATTTTACAGCATAATGTTAGCTTATAATTTTAATATTAATACAACCATAAAATTTGTTGTGTAGAAAAAATAGCATGGTATCTTTGTTTGTTGTTAGGGATCGTTGCTTTAAGCGATCCGATGCGTCTAATGATAAAAAGATGGTACTCACGTTATGCAGAAAAGTAAAGTACTCAAAGTCACGTGTCACTTCGGATAGGAACGAGTAAAGATATCAGTTTATTATTATTGATGTAATAAAAAATATCAAAATGACTGTGTAATTATTTCTGTTCGTCTAAATTGTGGATTATAATAGAGATTGTGGTTGAGTTGTTTTATTTGTTGAAGACGAGCAATTTTGATAATAGAATACTATTTTCCATAAAATTCGTCAACGTATAATAATTTTTAAATGATTACCACAGTTTCTTTGAAATAGTACATTATTGGGTTATCATTGTTTTTGTGTAGTATTTTCGTGTACATATTGGTCGTAAAACTCTCAAACTCCGATCAAGCAAACCGAAACGGAAATGTATTTATCTGCAAGGCTAGCATCATTGGAGGGATGGTTGTTCCTTGTTAATTTCCTGGACGCGAGATCAGGCCACTTTGTATTGCTAATGCGTTTATCTTGTCGTCGTTTTCGGATTTATTGCCAGTTGACGTTAAAAGCGTGCGCGTGCTTGTGTGTGTGTACTTGGCTTGGGTGAAAAGGGCAAAGAGGTATTTATATAGAGTAGAAGGGTATAGTATTTTGATATCGTCTACCGCACGAGCTTTGGATGAACAAATGGGAACCCATACTCTACCCCCGGGGATCCACCTCTCTGTAATAATTTCATCCTGTCAAATGTATGGAAGACGAAAGCAGAACTCATGATCGGCGGGTCACCCTTAGACATTTTCAGTCTGCATTATTGTTATTATAAGGGTCATTTTCCTTCTTCTTTAACTTTTACCCTATTATTTTTCCGTTAGCATCACTCAAAAATACAGTTATTTTATTTGTTTTTCAAAATTCCACAAAGTTCTCTGACGTTTAGCAAATTTTTAGAAAAATAGCTCATAGTATACAAAGATCGGAATGTAGAAAAAAAATCTCATACATCTAAAAAGATGAAATGAAAAAGAACTATCTTCTAAGTTAAAAAGTTTTTGATCGACAAAAAGTAATTTAAGTTTTAGATCTCTTTTTATTAATAAATGTGGCTACTAAAAATGATATTTTATAATAAAAATATCGTCTCAATGAATATCGATACACCAATTGTTTTAGATAAAAAGTTATTTTAATTTGTTTATATAAATCACGACTAATTAAATAATAAATATTTGTAATATCGACTGTATATTATACAGGGTGTTCAGTAAGTAAGGAAACGGGTTTCTATTGTTCTCATTGTTTGTAACAATTGACTTGTTTCCTGACAACACTCTATATAATCCAAGAATAATTGATGGTGTAGGTGGTTATTAGAGAACGGTAGGCCACGCAATCTCTTCAGGTAAATTATTAAGGGCGTACGCCAATTTATTAATTGAATAAAGTCTCAATATTTATATGAAGTTTACAGTTTAATTATAGTATTATAGTTTGTAAACACAAGAAATTAGACGTACAGTTTCACGATTATCGCCCGAATATCCATTTTCCAGAGAAGTATATAACCTGTACCATCAGAGGGTCACATTCAAAGGGTCGGACGTATACAGCCCAAGACTTTGGAATAGGAACGAAACAGTACCAAAGGGTACCGGGAAAACAAACATACACAATGATGTCTAAGAGCGAACAGTAAAGACGAAACAGTTTGTGAGAACGTCGAAACGCAACAGAACGGTAATGTGCGACCGACGGACGCTCACAACTCGACGGACTTTGCACCCATTGTCATAAACGAGGATACTGATAACAGTTATACGGCTGATAACGAAAGAGACACGAGGAGTGACCGTCTAGAAAGTGACACGGTACCATGTCATTGTTAACTGTTAACTTGTTATCATGTTACTGTTAAAATTTTGATTCAGTTGCATGTAATACTGTGCAGTAAATATTTTTTATTTATACCATTCAAATTCGAACACTTTCGTAACGTTTATTTAGTATTTCATGTTATGAATGTCTCAAGGTTTGTATTTCCTCAACATGAACAATTTTTTCTACTGTAATAACTCACATTTTTTCTCCAACAAACAGATCTTTGGAACAATATAAAGCTATCCGTTATTTATTAACATGGAGATAACAATAGCACTTTTGAATTTGGATGCAATGTTTTTTACCTACGTAGGGGTGACTGAAGCTACTTAACACCGCCGCACTTTAAAAACATACATTTTATTCAAAATGTGCCCATTAATCTCTGTAACAACTGTTGCCCCTTCCAATAGTGAAATGTCAGCGACTTGATTTATCAAAGAAGCTTTATGCTAGTCGTTTGACGTTTGAACTTGTCATGCATAAAAGTATTGTCGTTCATTTATACTTACATTTTATCCTAGACATCAAGGGGTTAAATCTAGTTTGGGTGAACGATATGCGCACTATATGTAGCCTATCAGAAAACTCCCGGATAGGTTAAACAAATGGCCCTTCAACTGTTTGGGCTTTAAGATAATGTTTACCTTGGCCGTTTGTAGAATTTATCACATCTTCGACCGCTTAGCAAAACTTTATTCAAACAATACCCGTCAGCTTAATAACCTTTTAATGTAATAAATGCTCTGGAAAATGATATACTGTCATCATATGGCTAAATATTCCGAAACGTTTACTGGTTTTCTTAAAGCTTTATTTCAATAGTATTTTTTAACGGCCATCGCGCTTTCAATTATGTTGGTATCTTTTTTTTGTTTACTCCAGAAAAAAATACTTAAGTATCCTCATATAAAAAGTAACTCACTTTTAACGACACAAGATTAAATTTCGATGAAGCATCCTTGGTACTAAACAGATATCAAATTGCACTTTGATTAGGTTATAGTATATCAATTTATTTATAAAATATACTCGAACTATATAATCGTTTTATTGTGGGTTTTAATAGTTAGGAAATTATAGTTATAAAAAAATATTGTCGTTTTATTTATGTCTTGAAAAAGGGGTTGTATGACTGTGTATTATTGCTTTTCCTTCAGTCAGGGTGTAAACAATAATAATTTAACCGTTGCATCGTAACTTGTACGTTTTTAATATGGTTTTGAAGCAAATGTCTTGTAGTTCATTTTTAGAAAGAACTTCTTACAATAATAAGATTAAAATTAAAAAAATTTTTCATTAAAAATAGTTGAATGATTTTTGAATTTAAATAATATTTAACAAAGAATGAACACATCCTTTGTCAAAGTTAAAGATGATAATGCACTTAAAACTTTTGATTGACAAATAAGAATAGTTAGATTAGTTTCTCTAGTTAAGTTAAATTTTTTGAATAACCTGGGGGCATAAGTTGTAACAGTTCTTGGAAATTTCTTTAATTGGAAAAGACACGGATTTACTAATTTGAGTAAGTTTCTGAGTCAATTTAGAGTAAAAGTTTTTTGTTTTAGTTACATTTGCTCAAGTTAATGCTTATGATGAAATTGAGCTAATTATAATGTAAATGCGAACATGATAAATTCTACGACTTATTTTGTGAGTAACTACATTTTTTTCATGATTTTTTTAAAAGATGATTATGAAAACTTTGTTTTAATTTTAAATATAATTAAAACCATAGTTATTAAATTAAGTTTACTCTTAGTATTTCAATCATAACTCAATAAGGTTACAACCTTTTAATACAACAATGTTATATCTTAATACTTGTTTATTATTTAAAACTTTGTGGTTTAAATGAAAACATCTAGTCAAAAAGTGGGTTGGTTTGTAAAATGTCCTGTCTAATATATTACAAAACAGTTAAATAAATTCTGATGATATTTAAAGTCTATTCTGACGTTTCTATATTTAATAATATGTGTTATTAAACATACATATTATTATATCGTACTGTATATTAAATAATATACAGTGCGATTTATCAAGTATAGTTCCCCCATTTTCCGCTAAATAATGACTTTTTTCCATAAAAATGTATTGATCATAATTGTATTTACTTTTATAAACTATTATACAATTCAAGATTATTACGATAAATAATTATTCCTGTGGATAAATTTTATGACTAACTTTCGAAAATTAAATGGGGACCTATTATTATATTTTTACTATTACATGTAGAACATTCTAAATAAATAATTGGCCAATAACCAGTTTTGTATTATTAACTTTTGAATACATTTATATTTGAATATTTATGAAAGATGAAGAGTGGAGTAGTATTAACGACGTTTTATTTTTACCATAACGCACAAATAAGTATTCTTCCACACTGTGCACCCTGCTCACCTATAACTAAACATTTTAATAACTTAAAAAGTAATAATACAATACAATATAGTTATCGATCAATCAAAATTTTATTTATTTTTATTTAAATTCTACATATAATAGTAAAAAAATATGCTAGGTTCCTATTTAATTTTCGGAAATTACTCCTAAAGCATAGAAATCTTTTTTCTTACAATAATTTTGATATTTACAATGGTTTATAAAAGTAACTTAAGTTTTTATCAATAAATATAATATGGAAAAATTATTATTTAACGAAAAAATGGGAGGTAGTATATATATATATATGTATATATACTTCCACCATTAAGTATACTTAATAAATCACACTGAATATACGTTTTATACGTTTAGTAGTATGTTTTTTTTCTACTTGTTTTTTCATGATTTACTATTTGATGATAAGTTTACCAAAAATAGATAATTGAAGAAGTAAAAATTTTAAAGACTGTTATTTTTCTGAATAAAAAAATTCAAGTAATAATAATTAGTTGTTATTTAATATAAAAATTTACTTAATATATAAGTTTGATACTTTTCAGTCATTTTTTCTATTATTCTTTAAATATTGATTAGAGTTTTTCAAGTTAACTTCCATTTTTAATTTGTCGGAGATTAATTTGAGCAAAGTCATTTAATGTTAAATAATTTGATATTTAACTAAATATACTTAATTTCGAAGTAGAAAACTGGCTTAAAATAACAACTTAGAAAAAAGGGATTTTTACACCAAAATAATTTTTTTTGTCTAACTTTAAAGACCGTTTAGATATAGGAGACAAGTTTTCGGGACAAATTTTTTTTTTACTTATAGCACATAACATAAGCTCTATTTTAACATATGTTTGAGGCTCGTAGTATTTCCAGAACATTTTCAAAAATAAAGTTGATTTTTTGTGCAAATGTAGCTAATTTATATCCCTTCCTGTGGGCTAACTTTGTGAAAACACCTAAGGTGTTTATAAAAATTATAAATATTTTGATTTATGTACATTTTTAAAAAAATTATGGTAGTTTTAAGGAAAAAAATCGAAATTTACCAAATAAAAAATCGTAATTTTTGGGTCGATTTCAAATATTTACAGGGAACGAGGGATAATTTTCAATTTTTGTAGGTAATAACCTCAAGTTAGATATGATTTGTAATCCTTTAACGTATCGTTAAATTGGCCCAGTGAGTGCTGAGAAACTGACACAAAAAATAAATAAATAAACACATCGTGATAAAATGAATATCTTTTCAGCTCCAAATCGAAGCTATAATTATTAAGTCCTATGTTAATTGATCAACAAATGAATATATTTTGATGATTGGTGGTGTTTGCAGAATACATAAATTATTATTGTTTTTTTATTCAAATAATTATTCTACAGTTTTATTGAAGATTAAATGTAGATAATTTGCGCATGGCATACAAATTAAATTATATTATGCAAAATTATGCCAAACAAAACTGCTTTAGACATTTTGTTCTTTTGTCTTCGGCCGTCGTTAGCTTACGAGTGAACAAAAATATGGCTCGATTAACATAATAACGGAACGTGTACGACACTCATACACCGACCGTATAAATATACAAATGATTATTAGAAGAAAAAACAACACGGTTTGTTGTATAATATGTTTTTAATTACTTTTGTACTATGGGAGGGTTGGCCAAAATAATATATTTAACTGTGTGACGGTCGGCGACGATGCAAACGACCCGTGAAATTTAAGAAATTTTTGTTCGAGATTTACTTTCCTCGACTTGCCGCCTATCGAGTTTTTAATTTACCTTTATTCGTTTACTTCTGAAGCTATTTATTTCTTTGTCGGTGTTTAACTTTTTGCTTACGCACTAGTCTTGTAATTAATTCTGAAACAGATGGCTAAACAAAATTCCTGACATACGATTATTTTATTATAAAAACACGTTGGAGCGTAAGAAACCATAACCAAAATATTTAAATAAATTATTATGTTTATACTCGAGAAAACGAGACGACTTAGCGAAAAAAAACAATTTAGAATAACCGTGCACATAAATTAGTGTTTTGTTTTTAATAACTAAAAATGATCCTTCTAAATAAAATGTTACTTCGATCAAAAAATGTTTATGAAAAAATTCAAATAAACTTCAGCCAAAATTAAAACTTAAAACTAATTTCGTTTTTCTTTGTTTAAAAATTCATAATTTATTTTGAAATTCCTTTGAACATTGTGATGGTAATTTGAATAATTTTTTATGTTATTACATTTACACCTCAAGAAGGCAAAAAAAAAATGGTATCTTAAATTGAACACATCTAGTTACTGTCATTGCTTTAATTCATATGTATTATGTTTCTATTAAATTCTGGTTTGTGTAATTGTGTATGAACTTCCTCGATCCAGTTGTGCTATTAATTTTAATTTTATCGTGACTGCACTCCAAAGCTCCCTTTTCGACCTTTATGTTCTTTCACGCCGTTGTGAATTTCAATAGGCTTATCACAAAAAAAAATTACTGAGAATATTAAATTTTTATTTCGAACCTCATTGAATATTATGCAAATTGAAAGTGAACTGGTGCGAATACGATACCACTTATGCAGTTTAACGGTTAGTTATGGCGCCTGTTTTTTCACCTACAATATAATAAAACAAATTATTCATATATACTCAGAGTCAAGTTACTGCAGCATACGGATAGTTGTACAAGTGGACACATTTGTCTATGTATATATTATGTATTTAATTCTTTCATGATAACCTATGTCGTAGTATGTGTGCTTATGTATCTATTAACCTCAGTACTTATTACGTCGACTGAGTTGACTACTTTTGTGGTAAAAAACGCTTGATGTTTTATACAGCCACCAACACAATGTCAGGCCATAAAATTATTTTCCAACCTATTTTTTTCAACAGAGTCCTGTATTAATTTTATCAAGGTATCACACGGCTGAAGTTAAACACGCAAACGCTACGACCTCAAAGCATATACTGCATAATAAGATACACTTTTTTTATTCTTTTTGTTTACTGTGCGATTACAAAGCCTTAGCTCGTGATACCATAATAAGCATACCTTTTATATATTACTGAGCCAAGTATTTTGCACAACCTATAATTTGTCTACATATTTTCTAGGGAAAAAATGTTATGTGCGCTCAAAGGATATATTGTTTTCAAAAAAAAAATCATAATATATTTCTTACACACACACTCAATAATTACTGAGTATGTGTACCAATTGAACTCAATGTATAATGTATATTTAATATAAATTTGCTAATATAATATTAGAAAATTTTTGCATTTTTCCGTACACTTTCAGTGACTTAAAAAACAGTTAGATTTACCCTCGTATAAACATAGGCGACGATTCAGCTTCTGCAAACATCCCTGAATATACAGAAGTAGTCAGAGCCCTAAGGACATTTTAGGCAATTATCGTTTAGGGGAAGATCGTTATTCGTTTATTATAAATCTTATATGGCCGCAAGATAAGTTATATAGGTTTAAAAAAAGACTCATTTCTAGATACGTACTACCATTTGATACGAAAGTAAAATGTAATTTTCCTTGACCATCTATGGTAATAGTATACAGTTTGGACGATAATTTAGCGTCGTAAAAAATCGAAAAAGTTATTTTAATACAACCTCCGGGGATCGACAGCAGGTCATCTAAAGTGTACTGGAAATCATAGGACAAAAAAAAATTGTACTGGATTAGATGCTGTGATATAAGGCGTCGTAGAGATAAACCTTATCACAAGAACTTATCAGTGCTCTTGTCATTCACATGTCGATAAACTTCCGTACAGGTTGTTGTGCGGCTAAAGAAAACACTGTATCGTGTCAATATTTAATTTATTAAATTTCTCGGATAAGCGGTGATTTTTATGGATTATTCAACTAAGGACAAAATAAGGATTAAAAGGACTGAAAAATAATAAAAATCAAAAATATATGTTGTCAATATTTGCAAAGAAAAAAAATAACAAGTGCATTGTAAAAAACAACACGTTCTATTCTCAGTACATTTATTTACTTTACACATCAACGAATCACGATTCTTTTTAAATTTCTGTTTTAGAATTCTTAATATTTAAAATATTTGATTGGTATTTACTCGATGCAGTATTTAATACAACAAAAACGTTGTATTTGACTCGGTAAAAATTGATTAAATCTAATTAAAAAATTGTCATTTTAGCTACGCAATAACTAACACTAACACAATTAAACTATACTAATTTCGAGACGACGATCGGTCAAAATTGATGGCCCACAATAGTGTATTATACGTTAATAGAATATTTTTTATCACAATAACATTGTTTTTTTAAAAATAAATTCACGATTAGTGCACTCAAACGGAAAATCATAAAATAAATACATACGAGTTTATATAATATATACAGTAAAAGTGAACAAAACTCTCAAGTCATGCATCTTAGATGATTGATTTTAAGAAGCTTTAGAAAGGAATAGCTGCATATAGATTACATTGAAATTCAAATATTTAGCAAACGCTGGGCACGCGCATATACGTGCAGCATATAATATGTATTACAAAAGCTCTGAAATTAATTCCTACTTCAACATAAGGCTTATCTGACTATGTTCAACATTTGGCCGGCCGATGCCTCTCGAGCTTTACCATGTACACGTCAAAACTTCTTGTATATAATTCACACTCGGTCCTCGCACCTAACTTTCCTTTTAACTTAATTGCGCTCTTACGAATCGTTACTGAGTCGTTAATTTGGTATTGTTTTATTAAGTGTTTTTTTTTCCGTATTCTCTCTAATCGGATTCACCGTTACGCTTTTTGCCCAACAACGCCAACGAAAACTACCGTCTTTCTTGGAGTTAAACTCGTTTAATTTGTTGTTTGAGCAGAAAACTCGCTAACGAATTTTGTAAGCTCTGCCCATCTGCCCCACCAGTAGCAGTAACCTTGCCAAATTTCCCGTTCGTCGCCCGTTTCGATTCATTCACATTTTTTGGTCTTTTCTAATCGGATACAAGAAAAACTTTCTTGGAAGACGCTTCCGGCAATGCTCCTTTCAAATGCCAGAAAAACCTCATACGCTCTACCTTAAAGTTAATCCCAGTGACAATTTCTTTAACATTTTATAAATACTCGAATAATATTTATTCGAAACAAATATTACTCTACACATTTTTTATCAGAAATTACTACTAGAAAATTTATTTCCATGAAATTATATATGGCATGATATGTAATACCTTAAAAAATGTTCTGATTTAAATAGGTAAATGAGATATTTCCAGTTAATTTTACGATAAATGAGATTTTATTTCAATATATCAGTTTTTTTGTTATAATACTTATATTAAAAAAAATCGTTATTTACACCAAAAAAAAAAAATGCAAGTTCAAAAATGTACATAATAAGAAATATACACAACTGAACACGTGCATTATAAAATAATGTGTAGTAAACAAAATGGGGAAAACTAACAAGGTAAATGACCTGGACAGAAAATCAGCCACTCAACTAATTTCACGTCATTAAACTTAATTTATAGAACACAAACATATAAACATAATTTATAGAACATTTATCAATCTACCTTTCCTGTGTGCACACCCAATAAAATGATCCAAGAATATTAACAGAAATTGTTCATAGTGTAAGTAACATTACCAAAATTTATTTGAACAAAGCATTCAAATGCATTAGCTACCCATAACGTCCAGCTCAGATTCAACTGTTTTTTTTTTAATATAATTACTAAACTCAAATTTGCTTAAACTTCCTGTATTAATAAGGAGTAAAAAAAATCAAGTTTTATTTGGATCAATAATACATTTTCTTTTTTTTTTTATAACAATAACATGATAGCGCGTAAAAATATGAATTTTATGATAAAATACGCTACATTATAAATTTTACTTAAAGTTATGTGTTTTTGAAAAAAACTCTTATGATGCCAAACACGTTAACACAATAACAGTAACTTACACCGTTGAATGGCTTAGAGTGTAATATTTTATTAATAGTCGACAATAAAACACTAGACTGTGTGTTAATGTGTAAGATACCTGTTTACTTTTAAAACGCACAAGAATCATGATCTAGTATACTATCTGTACTTAAAAAAAAACACGATTATTTTAAAAATTAAACTTTTAATAGGAAAGTATGATGGGTAACTAATAGTCTTTGATTTTTCTAACTATTGATTCAATATAATAATTTTTTTTATTTAACAATATGTACTATCCTATTTTAATAGGTATTATTTGTAGATTACATTAAATACTCAGCAAAAAATTTAATAATAATAAAATAAAACATACCGGTAAGTTTGCTAAGGGGCATAATGAAGTAACGACAATTTCACATTTTATTTATTACTATTTTCTTTACTAATAAATCCACATTATGTTAAACAAGAAAAAGTTTACTAAACCTCTCCGTAAAAATATTGGTTGTAATAATAAATTGTTGTACAAGAGAAACTTTATAATATTAATAATGCATTATGTAAACTATTTTTCTAAGTACAAAGATATTTTTTTTTCAATTTACGTTAAGACAATAATTTTTGTTGGCAAAATAATGTTTTTTTTTGTAGAATCTACTACTGTACATATTATACACGTGATGATAAATATAACAATGTATTTATTGAAAAGCAATGAAAAAAATTACATAAGTGAAAGTTAAACATCCGTTCTATCCTACGGTTACAACATATTTTAACAGTTTTTCAATATTAGTATGTTTCATATCGGATCATTTTTTTATTTTAACATCGCTGACGCTTAATTTCCTGCCAATTGTAACATCAATATCTATTTTCGTACTGTTTTTTATAATCATCCGTGTGCATAATCAAAGAGATCAACTATATGTATTGAAAAACAATTTCACTGAACTCAACTGATTTACTAAATAAAAAATGTTCACCCTAAAGCTAATATAAAAGGGGAAAATAACACAGTTGTATTGACATTGCATTTGATGTCAAAGGTTAAACGGAGTTAGTTTTCTTTCTAAAGTTTTATTTTCTTAAGCAAACTCTTATATCAATATTACTAAGATTTAATTTTTTTTTAACTGCAAATAATTTGCTTTCCTGGTAAAAAAATTATTTATAAAATCATTAAATTTTGGGGTTAATCGTTTTCATCGATTTAACATAAATAAAAGGTGTTTATAGTTTAATTTTTTACAATAAAATTATCTGATATTATAAATATTTCCGAACTAATTATCACAAATATTATTTTTTTTTTAATATTTTAACGAAGTTTGAAATATTTGTAAAAAAATATTTAAATGAGTATGACGTGTTAATATTGAAATACATTTTTTAAGTAATAAAACTCTGTGTATCTTACAACTCACTAATTCTTTGAAGTAGCTAAATTGACTATATAAAACGCCGTCTTACATTAATAAAAAAGTCATAACGTAGTAAAGTTTTCACTATTGACAAAGTTATCGTAACAACAAAAAATATTATTCGTCAACCTTTACAAAATTCATATTTATTAGAAAAGTATTTAGTAAGCATAGGTATACTGTTTTCTTTCAAATTGTGCCTAGTAGTCTTCTGGCAAAGAGAAATAGGTTCACCACAACTGCTAATGCGTTTACATAAATAAGTTTCTAGTTAGTAAGTGGGTTTCGTAGAGACTAAAATCCAACGTGCCACTACAAGTCCTCAGGGGATGCCAACAACTCTTGTAGTAAATGCAATTGTGTGACTTCGGATAAATTTGCTTTCGCGCGTTGAACAATGAATAGTGGTCACACGTATCCCGAGGCTAGTCGAAATGAATAAAAAAGGATAAACTTTTTATTTTACCACAATTGAATTCTGTCTTTGCCGAAGAAGTATCGTTTTGTACAGAGAAAATAATTGTTACCGTAAAATAGGTGAGTATCCTTCAATTGACTTTTGATAAAATCAACTGACCCAAGAAGAGAATGAGGTTAGATAGATTTTTTTATTCCATTTCATTTATACATGTTTCACGCGGAGTGGTATTGGTTTACGGTGTCTGTACTTTATCCAATGATAAAGAGTACAAAGATAAAGTGCTTTTCTGTTACTGCTAACAAATCTAATATTGTTGTATCACGTGTTTACAAAATCCAATAAAGTCTACACCACTGTTTTCATCTTCTCCGAGTGGTCGTTATAGTCTCCGTAGTTTCTGCTTACTACGTGATTCTGGTGATGGTGATTATTTTTTTTTTTTTTGGAACAAATGAGTACCTAAAAATCCCCGACCGAGTGGAATTTTTCAAAACGCCTTCCTATTTGTCAGGAAGACTAATAAAGGGAAAACAACGACCCTGTAATGATTTTTCCGACACTAGTATATCAATGTCTAAACGACATTTACGTGATGTTAAGTAAAAGCAACACGCCACTGACTTAAAAATGTTTGCCGTTTAAACTTGAGTGGTAAAAATAATCTCATTGACCAGTAACTGACTGATATTATTTTCCTATGAATATATGACAATAATATCTGAGAATCGGATTAATACTCGATGATCAAAAATACTTTAATCGCATGGAATGGAAAGACGATGTTATCTTTTCCGTTGAAATAATCTCGTAATTTTATAAAAACATTATATTTCTACGACCGAGTAATTCATTAGGAAAAAAAATCTCTTTCTGGGATTGGAAAACTAAAGGCAGTCTTAACGAACCGAAATAATTGAACCACGCATGGATCGCGTATTGGACGCATAGCAAGCTCGGAACTCTAAATTAAATTTTGTTAAGCCCTTTTTTCAACTGTGCATCTCCTTCTATCTTTTTCTACCGTCTCTCATACCATTTCTTTCTCCCCTCAAATGCGTCGGTATGTGATTGTGTCGATTGAACGAATTTACGATGGCGACTAACAATAGACACGACGCCGAACATAAACCTTAACCGGGTTTATTACAATCTTCTGACCGGAAGAGGCAAATACACTTTTCCATAAAAATTACTGTTCTGAAAAAAAACATCTTCAAAATAAAGATGATAAAAGCTATATGCGTGTCTATAAATAACACTTAAGAAATTTACGGTACTATTAATAAAGCTATAACCGCTTGTTGAGAGATAAAATAACTACAATAAACAATTATATTAAAATAATTTTTAAATTTGTAGGTACTCTTATTGAAAAAAGAAAAATGTTTTTAGTTAATTATCAAATATGTAAAAGTAATACATTACGGATAAAATAATTAACGGTATACAGACTGACTATTTTGTATTATCAATAAGAAAAAGAACCAAAAAATTAGATACCAATATATTTTAAATTATACAATTATATTATACAGTGTATCACACTTAAAATTAAAAAATTTGAAATGTGATCGTTTGATTTAATACAAATCAAATATTATTAACAATTATATTGTATCAATAATATAACATCGATGGCTAAGTTTAAAATAGTGCTAAATGCATTTTTGACGAAAAGAATCATATTATAATAGAGTAATTTTTAACTATTATTAAAAAATGGATACTAGAACCACTGATACATTTAAAAAATTAAAACTTCCCTTAAAAAAATACATTTAATATATTTTTATAATAAACCTTTAAGTCAATATTACCGTTTTAAACAAGTTTCATACTTATTTTACTACCAAATTTAATTTTAAAAATTATGAAAGGGTAACTTTTATATAATTAGCCTTCATTTTCTTTTTGACTCTTTTTATAAGAATTTAATGGACTATATATTTTATTTATAATCATTAAAATAATTGCTTAAAAACAATCAATATTTAACTATAACAAGGCAGAGTATTACAAAAAAAAACTTCTAAGTGTTTAAATAAGTGTTTTAAAACACTTATTTATTATCTTTACGCAGTATATAATAAATTAAATGTTTATACATATGAATATTATCTTCTTATTGATAGTTTATAATATAAATTATCCCAATATTTAAAAAAAATCAACTAAGGCTCTAATTATATTGTTATTAGTCACTTGATCTTAGTATTAAAATTACGTTGAACTAACTATAACTATTATCAAACATACCTAAGTCCAAATATTTGCCATGGACTTTTAATTAAAGATGATCATTGAGATTTTCTCTGTATCACACCAAGCCTATTCTTTGATTGGTTCAATTTTATTGGTATTTAAATTCGTACAAATTGTTTATTTTCATAAATATGAAATGGAATACAATATTTCTAAATTGAAACTATTACATCCAATTAATTAATCCTGTAAAATAAATAATTTTTTTTTTAATTGATAACATTTTTTTAAGCTCTAACTATTTTTTTGTTAATACATATTCTTTATGGTAGACAGGACTTATTTTGGCGTGTTACAGTACAAAATGTATAATACGTAAAAAATGAGCAGTATGAAATTGGTGATTTTTAAAGTGACTCCTTATTTAATATAAATTTTAATGACCGACTAAAATATTTAAACGAATTCATCAATTACGTAATTTATGTAAAAAAGCAATAAGGAGTATGTTTAATTGGAGAGTTAATTCTCAAAAAAAAAAAAGTAATAATAATACTAAAAATGACTGAAAAAAAACACTTTTGCTAGTTGAGCTCGTTACTCGTTTTCATATCAAGAATATCTAAAAAAATCAAAATATATAAAAAATGAAATGTAATAAGTTTCATATTTTCACTCGGCAATCTTGCAAGTTTTGAGTTCTTCATTTCGTAGGGATTTTTACCCCTACAGTAATCCATATATTCAAACAGCTGCAAGTGAATAAAAAGGATCACATGTGTGTAAATGGAATATTATTCGGCAGAGTCGTGAAAAAAATCAACAAAGTTTGGCTGGCAGGAAAGGATTAGATACACCGTAAAACTGGGTGGTTTCGTGTTGGGAAAAAAAAAAGGGAAAACATTTTTCAGGTGACTATTTTAGACCCATCGTTGTGTATTTGAAATTGAAATCTCCCGTGGCGTATCGAAAGTTTTGGTCGAGAGATTTAAGAGCCCACATTAAGCCAACGGACCGGCTGTGGAGGAAGAGGACTTATCCTGAGACCTGTGGTGCTTCACGTATATTTAAGCAAACGTCGTGTACTTCCGCTACGACGGATACACATAAAGGCCAACACCAAGTCTTTTACCCTCCATTAAACACCACTACCGATAAACTCATGCATATTGCATGCATATTGTATATTATGGTCACTTGTCCACACGGTCCCAAGCCTTTAAACGAAAACTTAAATGATAACGATGAAAAACTCGGTAGTTAGAATTAGCAGTTCGCTAAACGAGTATTTTTGCTACAGACGATTTGAATATTTGAATTTCAGTTTGGTACTGAATGTATAGTGTTACTTGAACAATAGTTATTGTTTTTATTTTATTATCGAACACGCTAGTTTTAATTTTTATTTATTATTTGCTCGTAATGATAGGGTGTGTTTAATTGGAAACAAAATTTTAAGAATTTTTTTTTATGAGAATTCTTATCGCGTGATATAAAAAATTACTCTTTTAATAGTCACACGCTAATATTAGATTCCAAAAAAGTGTGTTTTAATAAATATTTTAAAATTGAAAATAACTATTTTAAAGGTTTTATTTTTTTTTTAATTTGTTTCAGGTGAGTTCTTGTTTTAATAAGGAGACTGGATTTTGCCGTAAGAATATAATTATGAAAATTATTTCTAACTCAACCCTTATTTTTATATTATAGTAAGTTTATCTAAACATTTAAGTTCTCGTCCTACCTGATTGTTGAGTATTCTTAGCGAACATTTTTAATTAATGCTTTTTAGTACAAAGCAAGTAAAAACTGCTACACTAACTCTATCACTATGAATTTATTTAGTTTTTTCGCCGTAAAAGTAAAAGTGTTTAAGGATTTTTATCGAGAAAATTTAATATACTTTTCCATCAATTCCATATGTAATGAATCATTAAACGTACACAAAAAATAGTTAAAATGTGTTACATGTATTTTCACTTAATGTTTATGAGTATTTATGAATAACTATATACACTCGTAACACATTTTAAAAACTATTGAATAATACCGACACTTTTCCAGCAATCAATTTAGGTATAAATTCAGTTAGGACCATAAAATCGGCAATTTTATTAAAAAACGAATTTCCACATGAAATTATGCCTGTTTTTATATTCGATTTACATTTAGAATTTTCATAATAGAAAGTTAAGTTTTTAGCTCTTTAATATTTATATTCTGTTTTCACGTTCATCAATATACAATATAGGTCAATGTGTGTTAGTAAAATCTGTCAGTTAGCTGTATTTGTTGACGAGGCGATCTCTGTCGAGGCCGACGTCATTATGAACCACTTTGGACTCGGCAGTTGGTACTCGGAGCTGTCTGAGGATCAACCGACAACGGCCCTTTTGTTTTTCCCTACATGATACTTTTGAATATTCTATAACATATATCTGATGACTCGTCTAAATAAGAGCATGTGCTTTGTGTTGAATTTTATCTCCTTATGAAATGTTTATCAGATATCATTGATAATTTTTGTCAAATTTTAAACATTAATAAAAAATTTCATTACTGAAATAATTATTTTCCTACCATTAATATTTCTAAGAGTTCATTTGGGTCGTTTTATTTATAATTTTTTTATCCTTTTATAGACATCTTGCGTTAAATTATGTTGAGAACTTAAAGTTTTTCGTCTTTTAATCGAATAAAAATCTAACACAAAAAAGTCAATACAGCATACTTTACGTTTTTATGAACTTGCGTCACTATAAATCAAAATGCATTATTAATCTAAATCTGTATTGTATCGTGATGTCTGCAAGTCTAGCTTCACACGTGTTACTTTATTTTTATTTCAAATCTTAAAATAAACTAATTAAAACTTCTATGACAGTCGTCGACTGACAACTGCTCGTAGTTGTTTTTCATACTATTTAATACTTCTTTGGCTAATTTTCTATTGTGAAATTTTCTTAGGTCAACACTCCTAGAAACACCTATACATGATGTGTTACACAATAGAATCTGTGTAATCGACAATAAATCGTCATTTCGGTTTTTATGATTTCCGTCGAATTTGGCTCGAATACAGGAATCTGATTCGAGAGAAGGCGCATTTTTTGCTTCTTATTTTTTGGATTCGGTCCAAAATGCGACAAGACCTATTATATTAGAGGCCGAGAAATGTAAAAATTCTATTTTTATTAGAGCGTTTTTATAGTCGTTCCCTGACAAAGACCACATTGTGTTATTCATCCCAAAAGTTGAGTATATAACATTAGTAACGGGTCACCGATTGACATTTAAAAAACTAGCAAAATAAGAACTTTACTTTCGATTGGTTATGTTCTGTTGTAAATCATTACAAATGATCACAAAATAAAATATAATACTCTGTTCGAGTGAAAAAACCAAATGGTTCACGTTTACCGGCATACTTGAGCTCCGCCAGCTCGATTTGCATTACATCGCATTCGCATTACTGTGTGCAGTAGTAACTCCTTCCAATTGGATTATGACGTTTCGCATTTAACTATTTGTCGAACCGTATTAAGAGGTCTTGCGGATGATTTCTCCTAAAACCCTTTCGGAGGCACACGCGCATCGGTGAAAAACACACATACAAACGATATAGTTCCGGTTGGTGAATTTTTTTCGTCTCGAGTGTTCGGTGAATTACAATCAAAGTCGTGTACAATCGTATTGTTTCGACCAAACGGTTGTAGCAGACACCGTAATTATTATTATTATAAATTATTGATCTAAACAAAAAGACCGTTGATTTCATCAAAATACAAAACACGGCAATTTGCATTGATGTTAGCTGTGCAAACGATCATTGCGGCGCTGCTATTCACAACGAACAGGTGGTATGTGCACGACGCGCTTATTACTGAGAGATTAATGGATGACCCGTGTCCGGAAAAGGGGGGCACACGGGAAATTCCTATCGAGGGGCATATTACACGTACAGAATGTGCGGTTTCCCGGGGGACACATGCGATAATTATCAGCGCATACGTTCTGCATAGGTGTAACGGACGTTTGAATTATTGCTTTATAGAAGTGTGAAAAGTTTTGTTGGTCACCTACACCACTGGGCTTTTTGAGTGGTGGTCGAGGTATTCCACCAGCGCCAACTATTCGTCCGACGGCGTTTTGATCCTTTTTCGACCCCAACTCTCTGCTGTTGGACCGAAACTCGGCGATACTATTGTTGCGTCATTGTAGTTTGGCTTTTACGGTTTTCTATTGGAGTTGTTCCGCTTGTGACCATAACCTCAGATATCTACCAGAGTTATTTGAAAAGGATTGTGTGAAATTAATGTATTACCACTCGATGTTATTGTTCATAAAAGTGCCGTTTAACGCAAATACAATATCTGTGCGTAGATTCTCTACAAACTTATAGCTTTAGGCTGATCGCCAAAAGTTTCAGAATTAAATACTATCGGGTTTAACACATACGTGATCATATACGATGTTGTACTTTAGAGTTCTGTAATTTTCAAGAATATAATTTTAAAATAATAATATTAACCACAAGTGGAAAACAAAAAATTATAAAACCGAAAAAATGTTACCCAACGACATATTGCCTATGGGGCGCCCATAAGGCGGTAGACTCTGCATTCAAAGATATTGTGATATATGACAAGACTTTTTCGACAACTATAAACGCGTTTCATGTAAATACACTAAAGAAAGCAATAAACATTTTTTTTTTTTTTTATACAAACTCTAAAAAATGAATAGCCGTACATATTTATTATGTAATAGAAAAAATTTATTATACAGAGCTATCCGTTTATCATAGCCCACTCAATTACTTAAAATAAATACATTATTGTGGAAAAAAATATTTTTGATTTATCAGTAACTAATTAGTTTTTGACGTCATCTCTTATAACTTAAGGTGTGTCAATTTTAATTTTTCAAACGGTTGTGCAAATATTTAATTGACTTATAATATAAAAAAACTCTCATTAAAAAATTATTGTTTGAAAATAATTATTGGACCAGTAATTTCGGAAGTTATTAGCAATTTAAAGTAGTGTCTGTAGGTAATTCGCCGGTTTTGTTATTTTTACCATTAAACGGTTTTAAGCTGCACTCCTCCTCCTACTTAGGTTTAAACATTTTAATAAACCTTCAAAATACTATTCTAAAAGTTGTTATCTGCCAGTCATTTTCTAATAAATAAACTAGTTGTTTATTTAAGTATTTATATGTTACCATTTGTAAAACTAAAGTCCGCACCCTTCCAGTGTCTAAGTGTCGAACATTAAAAATACTTTATGATTAATTAATTGAACATTTTAATTGAAAGAAATCAAAAGTAAAATATTATATTTACTATTTAATTAAGCGGTGAATGATAAAATAATCACTCTGTATACACAAAACGATTATAAAATAATAAGAATTTCCAATTATTTTTTGACCAGTTTCATTTAAAATTAATTCTAAAATTATTTCTAAGTGAGGATGAGACTATATAAGTACTAGTAATTAATGTATTTTATTGATCGCGACAATAATAGTAAAAGCTTTTATTTCTAAAATAGTTTACAAAAATAAAAAATGAAAATTCCTCTGGTATTTGCTGTTAAACTGGAAGTCTTATATTAAAATATACAACATCTAACAGGTATTCAAATATAACCAAACAACAGTTAGTAAAATCCTTTATCTATACCAATTCACAATCTCACACTAGGGAATATCTTAAGTATTCAGGACAATTTTACATTTAACGTTTTTTTATTATTTATTATTAGTATCCATCCAAACTGTTTCATGAAAACGATGGTATGTCTAGAAATTTCAGACCAGCTTTAACCCCAAACCTTTGTTTATAAATAGTTCGTTGAAAATTCTCTAAATATTTTCTCTTTTACTCTTGTGATCGAACATGTACTGTGAAATAAGAAATTTGAGTTTACACATATTTTAAATTCAACGATAGCTCTTGCCGAAGCAATGTACATAGAAATTTTGTTTATATGCGGATGAACAAGAAAGGAGGTTGTGTTGAATAAATATTTTCAAAATCGCTCACATGAAATCAAATAAAATTATTTCTCTACTTATTACATTCATCTTCAAACGTATAGGATTAACTTTTCAATAATGCAAAATAACTAAACGTTTCACTTGAATAAATCTAAAAGTATAGTTCATTTGTTTAAATTGAACATTTTTTCAGTGAGAGCCATAAAAATTTGAAGAAAAATATTATATATAGAGAAACATTACGAGTACGGAATATTTGTCCTACTGTTTTTTTTAAGTAAATAAGATGAATAATAATTGAACAGTGTTCTTCGACAAACGAATCATTTTTTAAATAAAAGACACTGAGGACGACGGTTTTAATTTTGTGATTCAATATTTAAAAAAAAATTAGCGTAGGTTGATTATTGTGATTTTTCGTTCAATTGAGATGCATCAGAAAACGTAAGAGAAAAAAAACAAAGAAAATGTGAACAATCCTGAGACTACAGCGATGTGGTGGCGGGCGGCATCTATGGACCGTGACGTGCGGTGCGATAGGCGGTCCAACGGCTCTACGATGGTGTACGACCGTTGCCGACGGTACCTCGTGCCGACTCCCGGCACGTAGAGAACGACCAGTGATGCCAAACGTCGTCCGTTCAGCAGCCGGTCGCGCTGCGTGGTACGTTCTTCCGGCATTGTTTCATTCGTCTGGTTTTCGCGTGTGACACTAGTGAACGCGTGGGGAACGTATAAAATTTATGGAGAATTCTTTGGACATAGCGATTAATCCGTCGGGGTACTTCGACTGTTGGGAAAATATAATAATTTTTTATTGAACTCTCCATTCGAATCCTATATTTCATGGAATTCGACTGTTTAAGATCATAAACCAAGCGTTTGTTTTTACGGTACACTCTAAACATTCTGTGAGCAATTTTAAGTGTGTTTTTTTTTTAATAATGCGTAAAAAGTGGACGATTCTGGCCATCCGGCTGTCTATGGCATACGTTTGCCTGATGTTGTTTTTGGATTTCGTGGCCGCCGAAGACCACTCCGATGAACGGGAATCTGTCGTTGACAATTTCTTTGCGGCTTACTTTGAACAGCCGTGTTGTGTTCGCCCTAGACATGTCAGACACCACAAAAGTGAGTCATTTTTTTATGCTTATAATTGAAAAACAAACAGCCTGTCGAGCTATTGTATTTCATACTCTTTTTATATATTTTGAATTCCCTCTAGATGAAGACCCTTACTGGCAATGTTTTTTTTTCATTTAAGCTACAGGTGTACGTTGAAATGAAATTAAATAAACGTTCCTCTTAAAAACGTTTAGTCCAATTCTATTATTTTTTTTTTACTTACCGTGAAAAACAAAAGCGTACTATCAATAACGCGTGCTTAGGTTTAATAACATTACAGAATATTGTCATAGGCACGCTATACGTTTTTAATATTAAAATAATGTTCTATAGTTGTGTATCTCAAATTATCTACTCTTATGGAAACTCTTAAATTATGTTGTACTGACCAGGTTCCTCTGAAATGTATTGTATCTATGATCGACATTTCTCACCAATCCATGTACTTTGACTATTTCAGTCTAAATTGGAGTCAAGTTATTTGTAACAAATGGCTACAAAACCCGAATTCATTCCGTTTTAACTTATTATGGAGTTATGTGAAGTTGGAATTTAAATAAACGTACTCTGTAATAGAATAATCTAAGAAACACTCGTTTGTTTGTGACCGAATAACTGGACTTGGCCACTGTGTGTAAAACACTAGAAGTTTTGCACTCAAAAGACTTCGTGTTCTTATAAGTTAATGCATAGAAGAAACTCTTGAAAAGTTGTGTACAAGTTGTATTAAAATATATTCTTCGTGAGACCCTTGGGTGTAAACGTTCTAGTATTTTGTTATATTTCATCTATAAAAACTAGTAAGAAATATATAAGTTAAACACTAAAATGAAAATAATAAACTACTACCCATAAGTTGAAAACAATAATTGTCAAACTAATTTTAATATTTTTAATCAAATAAAGACACTGGTATGGATTTAATACTGTTGTTTTTATTTAGACTTTTCTTAATTATGTATGAATATTTTTCTATAACGATTCTTTGAATACTCTTATTGTGTAACTTTAGATTAGTTAGTTTGAAATATTTTTATTTTATTTGTCTACAACTGATTATTTTATTTTAAAAAAAGTATCATTTCTGTGATACTTTGATATGAAATTAAAACTTTCGAGTGAATTATTATACCAATGAATTAAGATGAAATGTGACAACATTATTTGTCTTATCACAAAACATAATAAAATAAAATATACAAATATAAATTAATAAATGTAAAAAAAAACATTAGCAACTTTCTTAAAGTTGTAAATATAAATTCTAAAAAATTATTTATAAATAATTTAGATATTTTTGTACGCATTTATTTTAATATTTAATTGAAATATTAACGATAATATTGAAAAAATAATAAATTAAGTAATACTAAATGGTATAATCATAAAAGAATACCTAAAAACAACATTGATATTCTTTAAAAACACTGTAATATTTTCTTTAATATATACATTCTTATAAAAACTGGGCAATTACAAACGAAATCTTAGAGACTTGTCATATTCGCTTCGTTATAATAACTCGGTAATCATATGCCAGTGGGATGCCAAAGACAAAGTGTGAAAAAGTGTCCCCTTTTAAAAACGATTTTGACGCACAAAACGAGGGTTGTGCTATTCGGCGACTACGACAATACTCATTGTGTCTACAATTTAAAACTTTAGGGAATAACACGATGAAAAAAATATCCAGTTGAAGGGTCTAAGCTGAAACGTACATGCGACACTCATTATTTCAATCGGATTCGTTAAAACAAAAAAATATTTTATCGGTTTTACAATAGGAAAAATATCGTCAAGACGATTTGTTCAGTTCAAGATTACTTCCACATGCTCATGTATAATATCTTTATCTGTGTAAATTGAATTAGAAGCTTTTTTAAAACCAGTAGAAAAGAGAATATATTTCTTCGAAATCTCTGTACGTTATAAATTCTCATGTAAAAGATTTTATTGCTTTGTTCGAATAAAATAAAAACAAATTCATACGAAGTGATATTACCGTGTACCTACACGAAGGAAATGGATATGTGCCAACTCCGTTGATAGTAGTTTTTTTTGAGAATAGCGCGGGTGAGCAAAAAACGTTTTGTTTTAGTTTGTACGCTGATTTTTTTTTTTTTTTGTTAGTCATAATAAATTGAAATAAAACGTTTTGCTTCTTAGTGACTTTTTGAATTCAAAGGATTTTCGTGATAATAATCATCCATTGCAGACATGAATATATACTGCTAAAGTAAAGAATTAAGGTGCATTTTCTAAAAAAATTGTGTCACGTCGAGTTATTATTTTTACCTCATTCCGGATATAATTTTTTCGGTAGTTACTTAGAGTCGGTATTCACGTTCGTACCACTTAAGTGTTATGTAAGCGATTCTACTATTAATTTGCAGAGTATACGCATAAATTTAACTATATACATGCGACAGTATCATGTCGTGTGTGTGTGTGTGTGTTTATGGTAATTGGCGCGACGACGGCGAAGATGTTCTGGAGACAACATTAATGAATACGGCTCGGTTGTCATCGGATACCGAATATGCCCAAGCACATTTAACAGAGGGTCGCCCACACGTGTCCACATATTTATTGTCATCCGAAGATACCGAGAAAAAAAAGAATATGGTGGCCTGCGTTTGTGTTGGGTTTATAATTTCCCAAGTGCTGACGTTTTAATGGATTTTTCAATAATTATATTGCCATGTTACACGGCATTAAATTAATCGTTAAACTAATATATTCGTGAGTGGTATTTACTTCCTGCGAATTCCGTTGAACACTTGATAATTATTTTTTGCCAACTCAACAACATTTTAACTGTGTAATTGCATAAGTGAGTGAGGCCTATCAGTTGATCGAAACGTTTCTAAACATTTCAAAAAATAATGTTCATTTCAAAAATACAGTCAGCTTATTCAAATAAAATTATTATTTTTTAATGAGTTCGTGCAACTCTACCTAATGCACATTGTTGTTTCGTTACAGTTCGTCTGATCTCTGCAGGATTAAAAGTTTTAATATACTTTCGGGCCCTAGTAAAATTCGGTTGCATAGCTCAGTACGTCACAGTTGGGGTCGAACTGCAATTGCGTCTGTTGTAATTAAACGGCAGACAGTAGATTTTGACTAATTATTACCTTTACTTTTTTGTGCAAAATTTATGACTTCTAAAGTTTCATTAAACGAGTTCGGTGTGTTTTCAAGAAATATATTCGTTCCATGTTCACCACCTAACTACTCATTTAAAATACATCTGCACGTTAGTTGAGACCATTTTTCAATGCCAATTTTTGGTGAGAAATTTTCAGTCGTCGTTATTAAAATTTCTATTTGACATTTATGCTCTACGGGTGATTTGTTTAATAATCCTCATGCAATAACAAAAAAAAAAATTTCATTTTTCATTTTCAAAAGTTATTGTTACCTGAAATATAATAAAAATTAAAAGACTAATTATTTAAAATTAAAATTTCATTAAAAATATTTTACTCAGTTTATAATGGTATCCGAAATTCATATCCAATTTTTTTGTGAATTAAATATTTTTGTTGTTTTGACTTAATATTTTTATTATAATTTCAATGTTAAAGTATCTCAAACTCATTAATTAAAAAGAAAATTAGTTCTATTCCGTTTTCTTCGTCTTAAAATTGTACCGACTTAAATTTTTTAAATGTAATTATGTTTGATTAACTGGCCTGTAAATAGAAAAATAATTGATCGATAACTTTTGAATCATTGTTACAAACGATATGAATGTTTTTACATGAGAGCGAGAAGACATGAGCAGTTTAGAAATATCTAATGTTAAAAATATACAGACTGACACATCAATCCATTATTATTAAATGTTAAAAAAATACTAGTCCAATAGTTGTCAACAACCGGTTTTTTTCTTGGTCGGATCATTTTCTTTTATACAGCCTTAGTTTCTATTTAAGAAACGTAAGTTGATATAGTTCTAAGGGTATAGAACTTTTTAGTAATAAAAGTGTTAATGAGTATGACGTGATTAACGGATTATTCTGTGTTATTTTCATTAAAAAAAACAATATTTTCTGATGGATAAATGCCAAAATAAATTAAATAATAAATATACTTTTGGAAAAAAAGTAGTTTATCGATTTGACGCGTTGCTGTCTTTTAATTGCATTTAGTTTTCTCGCGTGCATAAGAATTGTAGTTTTTATAAAATATTTTTTCAACTAGACGGTTCGTTGTGCCGAATGCCAATCTAGTTTTTTATCAACTCAAATGTAGTATTTATAAGTTAAAAAGTTCTCGATAAGGATAATTCTTTATTGAAGTTATTATTTTCGAATGGTGTTTGAAAATGGACAGGTAGTCAGAGAAAACAGAGATTTCCATAAAAATATAATGTTGTGATTATTGTAGCCAACTTAACGGGCAGTTCGTTTGACGTCTAGACATATACGGTAAAGGTGCCGTCGATACTCTGGTGCGTGCTGCTGCTGTTACTGCAACTGACGACGACAACTACTGTTCTGTTAATTATGATAAATGCTGGCAGTTGTGTTCGACGGCCGAAATTACTTGACTGTCTCGTGTTTGCTACGGTTTTAAATACACATGGGGTACGTTGTATGTAACATACTATCATAATAAATACTACCCCCCGAATCCACATTGATGGATTCTCGGGCGCAACATCTGTTTAACAACGTACTACACACGGCTCTTACCCGTCCACGATGACTCGTCCTTTCCACCACCACCACACGCCGTCCTTTGTGTTCTACTTACACTACACACTTCCGACGACGCCATTGCTGCAGTTTCAAGAATTTAAGACTTTAACCACTGAACGTGTTGGACTATTTACCGGCGCTGACGTTATTCACAAGGACGAAAAAGAATTTCGCATATTAAAGAAACGCACTAATGCAAGTTAAAATTATTTCGGTTTGCTTTTTATTGGTAATTGAAAACTGAAATTTTTTATTTTGCGCCCAACCCAGTATTGGATGTGTTAAACTCGTATTTGTTTTTATTATTTCAAAGAAAAATTAAACACGAACGGAGTCGTAAAAAAGTCAAATTATATACATATATAATTCAATTGATGTAATCCAATGTTGAAGTTGTAAAGCGTTAATTTATTGTGTTAGTTAATTGAAATGAGCCTTAGACAATGTTCAGGCTTATACAATAATTTCATTATTCGAACAACGAGGTCAGATTTACACTCAAGTTAAATTCCATCTGCTAATTCTAATATTATTACTGCGCATGATCAGTGACAATTGTACGATTTCGACACTCGTATCTTTTGCTGTTATCGTTTGATAAAATTGATTGGTCGGTATAAAAAAATAATAAATGTTGTTAAATTTTATCGTTAAGCAGACAATGTTATTTCCGTTTTGTACGCTGGTAGATGTTGATGAGCGATTGTCGTTGAAGTAAAAAACACGATATTTTATTTTTAATTGAGTTGAGACGACTCGAAATACAATACTCGACAGCCGCCTGTACGATACCCTCTCCAGTCCACTCGACATGTGGCCACCCTCCTCGTAGGGCACACGTTTTAATTATTGTACGTCACATCCTACGGATAGAGCATTTGAACCCAACGCAGTCGACATAAGGTCAACAGGTATAGCACTGCGTGCGCGTAAAATAGACAACGAAGTCTTCTCACGCCCACTTGTGTTGGTGTTATCGTTACAACATCAACGTGTATAATTTTTGTTTTTCCTCTGAGTAAACATTACAACATGCACTGGCGACGATTATTGTAATAATAGAGTTCCGTGTTTGTTTTTGACGGCCCCGAGCGCAATTTATCATCGTCTCTCAGGTCGTTTCTAATAGCCACTAGGGTTGTGGAACATTTCTGAAGACCTGCGGATTTAATTGCTGTTGGCCGATCAGCCACACGAGCTTACATGAAATTAATTAATAACGAGGTGTGTGTCGAGTAGATGATGTGTTTAAGTAGCTGGAGAATAAAATAGACTTTCTGACACAATTGTTGTGAGAAATGCATACGATCGTCTCGTGCTACGTTGCCATACGTCTACGTGCAAACCGGTTCCCGACAGAGTTTTTTTCACTGGTACTTCCGACACGAAACGCTATAAATTTCAATAAACGAGGGCTGTCTATCGAGTAATCTCTTCACTGTTATGATGATGTCTACACAACGCAATAGCAGTTTGCTATTTTACAAAACTAACACGGCGTCAATGAAGAGGCACTTTTCACCGGTGACCCATCCGCTGGTCGGTTTGAACACATACATCATGACGTTTTACTCTCAGCACCTGTAACATTGACGCCGCTACGTGTCTTGTACCTTTCCTACAAAAGGCGTACGAGTTCCTTGCTGATCTCTAGTGTTCATACGATACGGAAAATTCTCGGCATGCACTGAATAGTAATAACATTGCGCACAAACCCCAATGTTTTTACTTTTGCACGCAGCTTCCACCGATGAGTCTATATGAGGCATTTGTACGGGGCGAGGTCCTAAACTAAACACAATCGAACGGAGGGAGAATCATCGCGTAGCCCTTTGGGTAATTATCGCATCCCCTAGCACAACCATAGACCGGGTTGACGTTTCGCCGACCGTAATTAGAGCAATCGCCGACCGGGTACCTGACCGGAATTCCAAACGACAGTTCAAATCCCGTTAATGGAATTGACGACCGGGATGCGTAGAGAAATTGATTCGTCTGTTGGCCGAGTTAGTTAGTCTAGAGTTGATTACACGGTGTTTTTTATGCGCAATATTATTGTGGTCATGACACGTAAAGCTGATTCGTCGAGAAACACAGTGGAAATACCCTATTTTCCCGCCAACTATTAATATTTCTCGTTTTGCAATAATAAACGTTTTTATACAACAGAAAATTGCTTGTATTGATTTTATGCGTTACAAAACGCACCAAAAATAAAACTGCGGAAGCGACTAACTATAAAAATACGCAGTAAGCCCTTGGGGATTACGTGAAACGGGCAACTTCATTAATTTTAGTCCAAACATTATTCGAAAGTCGCATTGAAAGAGCAATAATTATTTTAATGTGGAATTAACATTTATTAATTATAATGAACTCTAAACCTCTACTCGAGACCTTTGTTTGTATTTAGGCTACATATGCTTTTCACCGACTACGTATTGTCGTGACCATAAATCTTTATAAACACAGATGATGCTGCTGCGCACTCAAACACCATTATAATTCAATATTTGTCCACAGAACAATACAAATACGCGTTTCCACACTCTGGTCGAGGACAATGAAATTTCTTTGTTTTCATCGACATTGTCTTGACACGGCTGTGTCCACTGGGTTTGTATAATTTTCGTGTGCACACCTGCAATAGTGAATTCCACTAGGCGTTTACAGAGGACGCTCTGTGGCGACCATTTTTGTTGAACACACATACATACATAACATTGACTGTGCACCACGTTGGGTAATGGCAATAATCCACACTCGAGGGAAGAGTGTTTCGAATTAACTGTTACTACTAGTTGATGGAATGACGAAAGTAACAAATTTCACTGTAGTTAGAACAAAGAATGACTGGATGAGAGAGATCGTCCTACCGAAACCGCCACTGTATGGTCGCCCAAGTGTATAATAGCCCGACCATCCAAAATTTACGCACAAAGGTCTATATTTTTGTTGTTGTTCCGAGAAGTTTTTCCCTTGTGTCTCGAAGCTAAGGGACTTTATCGCGTTGCCCTTGGGGGTCCGCCAGAAGTTTTGCCAACGCCACGACCGTTGTTTCCTGTGCGAGAGTCGTAAATCGCTGTCGCCGGGTCAAATAGATGGCAATTTTCTTTTGGTCTCTTTTTCTCTCCCCGTGCGTTTCGCATTGACATATCGACGAACTAACTGCTGGCATGCAAATCCTACAAAATAAATCTCTCGTCGAGTTTCCAACGAAACGGATACACAGAATTACGGCGATTGGGAATTCTAAAGGAAATCAGGTAGAGCGATGGCGGCGGTGTGCTGCGGTCGGGCGCCGATAAATACCCAAAATGGCCGACCGGTATACGATGTAGAACCTATTATTACAGGCCGGGTGTGTGTATATCATGCCGTATTTTTATAATAATGTTGTATACCTGCGTACCTGTGTGTGTAGTATCCCCGAAACGACAGGTTTCTAATTAAGACATTAAGTCAAAACCAGCGTTCCCGTCGGCAGAGAATAACAAAGTGGCCCTCCTTCCAGTCACCTATAACAATGTACAGTTTTTTTTTTCTTTTGATCAATTAACAAGGCCGATCAGAGTTTTTGCGGTAATAAAACTTGTCTGTTTGGTCTACCGTACTCTTAACATCGAACGAGTATTGTGTGTTATGAACGCCAGTGCAATTTGATTTTCTATTGAAAATAAATTATACTCGTTTGCATAATCATCAGTTACCATTTATCATATCAATTGTCATTTATTTACTTAATACTAATGTGTCAAACAATTACTACGCGGACTCAATTTTCAGATGGAGTTTTATAATAATTACTTTTTGACATTGAATATCGATAATATATACTCATTCGAGTAATTAGATACTAACAAAGTACCTGGAACATATTGTATAATTAATAACGCAAAGATATTCTATCGAAAATATTATATTACTTATTGTTTAATAATTCATTAAAACTAAAATAATAATGATTTTTTTTTTTTATAGTTTGTACATCACAAGTGAGAGCGAACAACTAATCGGAGTTTTATTATTTTTCATTGGCTTTTTATGATGAACCATATCTTTTAACAGAATAATGTAGTTTGAGGTATTTACTGCGTGTAATCTACAGGAATAGTGTAGCCGACAGTAGTTTACATTTACTTAAAGTTGTGTTTTGTTAATCAAAAGCGAAGTCGTTCGTTTTCCGTCTTAATTCGTATAAGGGGCTCTTGTCTGGCGGTAAAGGCCGAAGAAGGGTGGTTGTTGTGGCTTCTCCCTGAAAGGTCTCGTGGGGTTTGCGTGCGGGTAAACGACACCTTCTTGCCGTGCTCGTAAAAACCGCCTCTGCTTCTCTCGAGTTTATCTTGTATTTTCCCCTTTTCTTCTTTTTGTCTTCTTTTTTTTTATTAATAATTTAAATCTCATTCCTTTTAAAAAGCTTTCTACCGCTCTACTGACGTGGATACCCATCACTTTGACCCGGCATTAATAAACTGGTACGGTAAACTAGTGTAAAAAACATAGAATAGACGTCGTGTTGCGAAGGTGTTTGCTCTTCATTTTACTTTCTCTAGTCGTCTCGTGTGTACGTCTTGGGGTAAATAATGTGTTTCAATGTTTAGTGCATAATGTAAGTAATGCACAATTTTTTTAAGTGCACTCTCTAGTATGTTACGCAGTGGTGTTTTTGTTTTGAAAAAAATATGTGGGATACTACGTAATAGCGGCGGCTTTGCTGTCACATTAAGAACAGTAGACCCAATTTACTTGGCGTGGAATACATTTTTTTCATAATGATTGTTTTAGAATGAGCGTGAATTTTTTTTTTTTATTCTCCCCGAGAACTCATAGGTTTTTATTGTTTTTCTCGAGAATCGCCTTCACGAACAAACCCTATTGACACCATTTACTAAGAATTTTTGGACGAGTGTATCTATTTTTCATTTGTTTTAGTCGTTCATGCGTATTTTTTATGGCTTGTCTTGTTTAAATGTCTTTGACAAATATGCCGATGAATAACATTATTACGAATATTTGTTATTAAAACTCAACAAGTATCGTTTTCATACAGTTTCGTGTTGACAGCTGTGTATATATTCTGTAAAATATTATAAGGGTTGTGTTTTTCGGCGTGAAACATCGTTATTTATCTCTGGCCTTTGGCTGTTTAGACGTTGCTGCAGAGCGTGTGCACATTTAACGATCAGCAAACAAATAATTAAAAATGCTTGGCTTTTTATAAACAGTACTATTATTATCATTCCGATGAGAAGGGTAAAAAAGTTCACGGGCGACGTTGACGAAAGCACTCGCGCGGCCCGACTACAAAACAATATCCGGTATATGAGGTCGGAGAATAAGAGGGAGACTTTGGTGGTGTCATCATGGAAACAAAGCGGTGGTTGTAACCGACCCTCGGGTTGAGAATTTTAATTAATTACCGCCCGTTATTATACTCGGCTGGTCAACCAAGCGGTCGGCCCGCGGTATGGAGAACTTGATGGATTAGGAGACTGTTAACGACCCGAGCCGTATCCCAAGTCGCCTCCACTTCCAACTGTAATGGATGCACACCGTCCGAGGAGTATAGAAGTTTTGATGTTTGTGATCCTTTCGTTAATTTCTATTAGTTTAAAGTTGATGTTTTAATTATCATAAAAAAAAAACTCTCGTTTTCTCTGGAAAATTCGCGCTGTCGGAATCCTTTATGTGCTCTATGAATGATGAACATTTTGCAACACGCCGTGTATTGAATAAATAACGGTTTTTTTTTTTGGTTTTTAATTTCGAATCGATTATTTGAACTCGGTAACGACTCTGTTAAAACTTTACTACATAAGCGTTCCATGAAACAAAACGTGTAATAGTTTCGTATAATAACACCTCGGAGGAACTGCAGAGTGGAATCGTCAGCAAATAAACCTATGAACGTACATTTGGGAATCATTTATTTCTTGAAGGTGTAATAATATGTTCAGTAACTACAATTCAAACCGTAGGTTCCCTAGGGATATTTGCCATACGTATAGTTTATCTAGCGCAACGTATAAAATAAATACCTCGATACTTTGAAACTCTTTGCCGGAGGGTTTTGAATTGCGCGTTTTATTCATTTAAATTGCTGCAAAAAAGTAATTTCTTAAAAATAGTTTTTAATATGTAATTAATGGGATTTCCAGCTGGTGTAATTTATTTGATGGGACATGCCAAGTTAGAGTTAACAAGTATAAATATACACTATAAAATGTTTTCATTTACTTGAAAATATTTTATTTCCATAGTTAAATACAAGTGCGTAACTGTATTGCAACAAATGTGCAACGATGACCTTATATAAATCATTTGAAAGTTTAAATCAGCTGGATGATCACTTATGAAAAGATAACCGGCTAATCGTTGTAAAGTCTGAAAACAGTTTGAGCACATAAATAGTCAGTGAAAACTCAGGAGTAACGTTACGATTTCTTACGTTATCTCGTGGGATTTGAGGGGTGAGAAAATGATAGGACACAGTCATTCCATGGCCATTACTTTCTAGAAACTTAACGATATCTCCTGCAACGAAAATAAAATTAATCAGTATTAATGAGACTCTAGGGCTGATGACAATAATAACCTTCTTCCATTGTTGTTTTCACGGAGAAGAGTAATTTATATTTTCCTCGAAATGCACTTAATTATTGTTTATGTAGTAAAGTTATCAGCTACCAGTTAGAACGACTACAAGTCTCTTTGATAAGCGCTTATCAATGCTCAAAGCTTTCACGCTTAGTCGTTACAACACTCGTCACACTGATATTTCTCGACATTATTGACAATTAACAACGAATTCAGTTGTTAGATTAAACGCTCCAAGTTTCAAAATAATAAATGTAGACGAACACTTGCTTTGCGATCTACCGGTTGGCCAGACAAATGTGTTGTCAAGATTGACTCGGTAGCATTTTTATTTTAAATTATCTTTAGTTGCAATATCATATAGTAGATTTTTTCTATAGAGAAATCCGTTTCTTTTCTTATATATATATATATATATATATATAGTATTTACACATTATAGTCATAACGGTGCGAATCCATCAGATGAAACCGGAGAGCGGAAAATTCGAAAAGACGGTTGAGTAATGACGGCAATATATTTTGATGAAGTTCTCCCGTCGTTGCCTAAGAGCATGAAGATGGTGTGTAGGTCATTTTGAAGTAGTAGAAATTGTAAAAAAGTGCTGTAAAAAGAATAAAAAATATATACACCACACTGTTGGAATGGGATAAAAAAAAGTAAAGGAGGGACTTTAACCCTGAGACGTCGGTCTTAAATTTGACAAATCGGCCGTCTCGCGACAGTGTCGTCTCAAATATACTTTTAAAAAAAGTCGCAAGAAAAAAATATTTTTTCTTTTTATATTATAATAAAATAGAAAATGTATATTATAAGCCGTTAAAAACTACACTGATTGACCGATAAATTGTGATTATAAAGAAAATCTACATAGCTTTTAGGTTAATTTCGAATGGTATTTTCTATAGTTTTAACTTGGATGTCACATAGATTTGTACGTCTCTTGTTCATTTAACTGGAACAACCTTTTATATACAGTTGATGTTATCTAAAAAAAATAATTAATTAGGCTAAGGCCAGAATAATTACAATCGATTACTTGAAGTTAATTAATTAAAATAGTACTAGGTCGTAATAAAAACAGCACAAATGATTGGCACGGCAGTTTTTTTGCTGTAATCCACAGTATGTAATTCATGGACACCGTGTCGCGGGTATGTTAAAAATGAACGGTTTCCGTACCAACAGATATAAAATTAGTAGTCATTGCTAAATACCGCAAGTTATATCGCGTGATTCGTAAAACAATGTGTCGGCCAATAATGTTAATGAAATATAAATTAACGATGTCGCGAGACCTTTTCGGCAAGTCGATGATATTTTTTTGTGCGCACTCACTCCGACGTTATTCACAGTGTATACATGTTCATTTCCCTGTAAATACGTTTTATGAACTTTGCATAATATTGACAGGGGTGAAAAATGTAAAAACATTTCATGAATATTTGATCGGTGAAACTAGGGTAAGAATAATTATTGTAATCATGATAATGGCGTGTTTTCTGACCTCTGTAATGTAGGTATAACAAATAAACGCTGTAATTACGTTGCAACGTTTATTTTTTCTTTATTCAAAAAAGTTAATTGTCTGTTGTATTTGGAAACTCGAATTTGTTTGCTCCGAGTTTTTAGAGTCGGACTTGCTTTTATTCCACTGCAAATCTACGCACACATGGCGGTAGTTCAAAAGAAACCTATAATATTGCGTTACGGGAGTGGTGCCGGTGTTCAAATAGGCCTCAAATATTCGGTTGGGTGCGCACAGCTCGCATTCCGAATTATCACATAAAAGTACCCTATCCCCTCCCCTCCTACCGTACAACATGTATGTGTATTGCAATAGTGATATATCGTCTGAAACCATCCACACTGCGGCAAAAGAAGTTATTTCGTTTTACAGAAGGGAGGAAAATAATCACCTGCGGATTTATTTATATCTCCTCACAGGTATTCAGTCGATGGAACGCCGCAGCACCTTCGTTTTTTCTTTAATGTAAAATTACCTTAGCAACGCTGTTATAATTCAAACCGATTTAATTGCGGCAATAACGAGATTAATATAGTAAAAACTTAACGACCGCAGAGTGATTTCGATTTAGTATTTTATCGAAATTGTCTGCGGCGCCGTCTAGAAAACACCTAATTAACAAATTAATGACGATAATATGGCAATCAAAATGTCATCACATATTATCATAGCTCGCGCGTCATACGCGACCGCCGCCAAGGGAAGTATTAAAAAGTAAAGCTGCAAAGTCAAGTGCCGTATTATTGTTATATCCGTCAACTACTTCTGTAGTATAAATAATTGATTCGCAATCAACTGAACGGTTTTTGAAAATCGCTAAGGAAAAGATCGCCATCTCGAAGTGTTGTTATTATTGTACTTTTAAATTTAAAATATTTTTAACAAAGAGTTTTTCTCAAATGGATGGTGGTCGGGGGTATAAAAGAAAATCAAACGCGGCGAGATGAAGAATATTCTTTCGGTTGCTCTTAACGTCGTCGATGCTTTTATTTAAAATTTGATTACTTTTTTGTCACTGTAAAAGCCTTTTTCTCGTCTTTCCTACAACAACAGTATGATCCACAGGGAGAAGATATTTTCCGAGTACACGCACCTCTCTGTCGTGTATCCCCCCGACTACCCCAATTACCGAGAACGCCCTTGGATTATTTTTCTTTCGACGCCTACTCATCTCCACTCCAAAATCCTTTCGTCTATCAGCCGCATTGCCGCCGTCGTTATTTATGAAATCGACAAACCTATTTGGTGAGTTAATTCGATTTGTCAACTACTCAGATTCTCGCCCTTTTTTTTAACACTCGACAAATTTAACCGGATTTCACCCACGCTTTGCTCCTACAAAGTGATAACATACTGTCGAACGACCGGTTGGGTTCATCTAGTACCTTCGGAATTCCCAAAATTGGACCTGAATTTGATCGTTCCGCTTCAAAGCCATCTCAAATATCACGCTGATAGAACGTTCAGCAGTTAGTTTGCCTTTTAGATAATGTAAAACCCTATCGTTCAATCGGAATTCTACTTATCGAAACAACATTCTTGTCGAGTAACGATGTAAGTGGAATACATGCCGCTAATACGTTTGAATTGGTATTGGAGTTCAAACGCGGATGTTAGACGTCCATTATTATGTAAACTGTTGAACCATACCCGTTTTATCGAAAGTATTGTTCATTGGACTGTTACCCCTGAAAAAAACGCATTTTTGAATTTCCATTGAGCTGACGATTTTCTACAGTTTTATGGTTTTCAATGCGGCGTGCGTTACATTCATTGCCCAGAATTTTTTAACAGTCACTAATTTATATGGGCCGCGTTTGCTGTACAGCGCTTGTAACGCGTATGCATTGTATTTGATTTAATTAAACAACAACGATAAGGGCTAAGATATCCTCAGTGGGGGAGACAAATATTTTTATTTTGGCCGCTGACGACGACATCTGGCGCTCGGCGTATTTCCAATATAAACCAAGAAGAGAAGTCAACAGATTGGAATTGGTCGCGGAAAAGTTTACTGTCGATTATATTAGTGAAGGGTAGGGCGGCAAGGCGACGGATAATGATAAGGTTTATTCTTTTCGTACGGCTTTTTTAAATTTTTATTTGCATTCCCTTCCCTCCAGTCTCCTCCTTTTGTCATTTACAAACTAACTTTTATATTAACTTCACGTCCGCGTTCATTACGCATTCAAATAAATTATCGAACACCACCAGCGCTTCCGTTTGAGCAACGCGCGTCGTTCATTCCCATGTAATTGTTGTGCTATTTTGTTCTTTACATCAAATCTAACAATGTTATCCACCGGCCCGAAAAGTATAACACATTTGTATAATTGGTCGGCATGTTATAAAATGAAATCTGGTGAATTTCAATGCTTGATAAATATTAAGTTTAGGGTTGGTTTGTTAAATAATTTGCACGCCAACGTTTTTAACGACCTAATGATATAGAGGAAATTTAATTATAATTCATCTTGTGTAATAATGTTCTTAAGTTCTTACGGCGGTGTTGATATTATGCTCGCGTACCTAGAAATTAATTATAAGTAATTAATCCTCTAGGGCTAAGTATGCTGTAAAAGATAGGACAAAATGAAATTTGAACATATGAATTTTGTCGCTGTCACAGATTTTAGTGGTGATTTGTTGCAATAAAATTCATTATTCAAGATTAAAAAAAAAAACCGTTCAAAATGAAATACTTTTAATGGTCACCTTTTATTATTTACTAGTAAAATTATTCATTTTTAAAAGCACAATTACGAGTTTCGTTAGCCAAGTTTTTCGTTGACTGATTTTTATTCCATAAAACAGTACGAAGGACATGGCAGTAAAAAAAATGTTTTTTTTTATCGTATTATTTTAACAATAAAAAATAAATATCTGAGTAATTATGTAGATCTTTTCGTGGAATAATTTAACTGCCCGAGCAATGGTCAAAACGCTCATTTTTCACCGATATCATTTTATTAAAAATAAACATTTTTTAATCGACTTCCGTTTAAATTAGAATTTTTATTAACGTTTTCAAGATTTGATGTAAACGTTACGTATTGATAAAATGTGCTTTAAATTAAAACAAAGATCAGATATTGTTTGAAATTTTGAGTTGAATCATCACGGTGCTTTGACTTTGAAAAAATTATAACTCAGTATAAAATAATTGATTTCCATGCTTTTATTTGCTTGCTACCTACTCTGTGTTATAATATTTTTTGGATTTACATGGTTTACCATAGTGTAATGGATATACGTGTAAAATACTTCATTATGTAATAAATAGAACAGAAGTACCATAAAGCTGTTAATAATGCTTTGTAGTAAACGTTCATGTACAAATGCACACGAAACGATATCGACGACCGTGTCACTGTGTAATTTGTCAACTCATTTGTAAATAGTAACACGAGAGAGACGTTAACACGTGTATTCTTTTTTTACACCTTAATGCTTCTTGTTCGATCGATTGTGGCCGACGTTTATAAATTGTTAGCTGCCGGGGGGTATTCGCACTGAAGTATTATTTCAAACAAAAATTCAATGACTTTTACCTGACCGAGTTAAAAATGCATCTTCCCTCTTCTACATTTTCTTTTTTTGTCTTTTAATTCTGTTACAAAAGGACTTGCTTGCTTAGTTTTTATTTGTCTCGTCAAAATTCTTATACGATATAAAATACCCTCAGACAATACCACTGCTATTGAGTGTTCATCTTCGGTGAAATAAAATAGCCTACCGAAAATGTCAACTACGTTGATGGGAACAATAAAAAAAACTGTGATAGAATTTTTTTTTTTTACAATTAAATTTTGCATTTTTTGATACAAAGAATTTTTACACTCATAAAAATTTCATTACATGTTTATTGAATTTCAGTATAATATGGAAAAAATCATTTTTATAACATTATTAAGCAGTGATCAATTGTGAATTGCTAATTATGTTCTATACTGTATTTTTTTGTATCATTTACACTTATCATCATCTCGAATGCACAAATGAATTTCATGTTTTACAAATATTGTTACAGTATTACATTGGTAGTAAATTCACTGAATTTTCATTATTTTTGTTAGTCTGGAAGTATATTAATTATGTTCTTGGACGTATTCTAGTTGCCTGTGTATATTTGAACTAGTATTTAACGAAAACTATTTCCATAATTTTCGAAAAGGATTTATATGTTCCAAAGGATAGCACTAAACGAGGTCCATACAATAAGGATAATTACGGTGTATTTCATCTACACGTATATAAACATGAGGCTCACAGCTGTATAAGTAGAATTATAAACAACATTAAGGTTTATAGTGAGGCAAGAGATTTATATTCATGTTAACATACAAACCTTATCTAATACAATGTAGAAATTGACTACCATTTTACTACAAGTTAATAAAAAGTGTAGTCTTTCATTGCCCTATATGTTCTCTATACGACTTTGCATTTGTCTTGCGACGCGTGTGTACCTCATACTAAATTTACTATGTTTGTAAAAAAAACATTAATCGGCCATCGTTTTTATTCAGAAGATAATTACTAAACTTTATGTGAGCGTTTATGTATCGTGATTTTACAATTTCAGGTATACAGTTTTGACTTTAAAGGAATGAAAACGTTTATAGTACATAATAAGAGTATACAATGAGTCAAACTAATGCGATGGTAAACGTCTTATCTTAATCCAAAAGTAGAAAACTTTTAAAACTCACGTTCGTTTGCCAATCTACTTTAATGGAATTTAAAGGAACGCATCAGAGTGAAAACCAAGGCGTCGTTTCATTATTTCCTCTTAATTATAAAACGCATAAATGTATGTTTGAATATGATACATGGATAAATGTTTTTTAGTTTAAAAACTACCTTATGACTCAAGAATCAAAATTTCTTCGTAACGGCTGCAAACAATGTTTTTATTGATTACTCTCGTGAATTATCTATGTCATTAAAAATTTAATTTTTTCAGTAGTGTAATTATCAATTATTTCATTATTATAAAAATTCAGCTAGGGATATGTTTTAATAAAATTATATAGAAATTATAACATAAAGACTCCGGTTAAATGACGAAAAATATTTTTTATATTCAAAGAAATTTTAAAAACTTTATTATATAAAATAATAAAAATAATTTCTCTTTTGAAACGTTTTAGATTCATCGTCTAATTAAGTGGAAAACTGAAGTAGTAGATTACCAGAGCTTGATTTAGATTATCTTTTAAAAAACTATATTCGTTACAAATTATTTTTAATTTTGCTGTTAAAGAATTAATTGTTGAAATGTTCACTTGAACAACAAGTAGATTATTACATAAGTACCACTCGAAATTTGAATACAACTCTTAATAAAATATTTTGTATGGCCCTAAATTGCCATATCGTTTTGTAAAAAAAAGATTTAAGTATGCGTTACAGTAACTCAATTAACTTAACGCAAAAGAAAAAACTCTGATTCTATGCAAGTCATTTTGTCGTTTTTACCAGTTTAAAATATAATTAGTTAAACAAATATATTATTTTTATTTATGAAATAATTTATAGAAGTCATTTGTAAATGCATTTGACATTTTGCAGTATTAAAACCATAAGGAACGCTCGATTTTTATCTGCTGTGCTACAATTACATTTTTTTTGCGGAGTATAATAAAACATGTCATGAATGTATAATTTAAATATTATAATCATCAAAACAATAATAAATGTGTAAAAAAAATAGTTCAGAATTTTCCGTACAGAAAAATAATGTTCTATAGATATAAACTTTTGGTTTTTATATTATTTAATTTTCATAGATAGAATTTTTAAGTTTGAATAAAATGTATAAATATTACATATCTTGTCAACTTAGAAAGTAAAAAAAAATAACATTCTACATTTAAATATTCTATCATATAAATAATGGGTATCCACGGCAAGTAGTTGGGGTAATCCGGTTACTTATCTACGGTAGAAGGAGTATATAGCGTTTTAAAGGGTTACATATTTTAAAATAATAACTAAAAAAAGTTATATTTTAAAAAACTCGACATAAATCATTTTGTTTTCATGCTGCCATTTATTATCAAAAACCAAGATATTTAATTAAAACGTCTCCTTTTTATGGTATCTTACAGAAGTTAGAAAGCGTCCGACTCCTCCGACTTATTTTTGAACAGTGTTAAGCAGATGTCATTAATGTGCTTAATTTTACAAAGAGCAATTATCAGCTATTATTATTTTTGTTCCTTATAATTGACTATAAACAATGCGTTGTAGCAATTAAATGGCCAAGCAATTAAAATACGCTTAAAAAGTTAAAATACTTCCAAAGGGGTGTGTAACGCACACCCCTTAGGCGTTAAATTCGAGGCAGAATAGAATTAGAAGTTTGTTTGTAACCAAGATAAAGTAAAATCGATAAAATAAAATACTTCGGCATTGATAAAATAAAATAAAATTCGGCATTGTTTTTAATAAAATGTCATAATAGTTCCGTGATCAAATAATTTTGCATTTTACTAAATTCAATCTCTAAACTATTGTAAATGAAAACAATACTACTTTAATATATGCTAAATTCTAAATTTTTAAAACAGATCATTTTTTGTTTATACAAATTCATCGAATGGTTCCCAATATTACTATCATTAAATTATTTTATATTAATTCGTTATTTTGTATGTTTGTTATGTTATTTTATTATTTTGTTATGTTATTTATGTATGTTTGTTATTTTTTTATATTAATTGTTGCAAATTTGTCTTATTATTTGAATCGTACATTAGTGTACATATTTTATGTTATTTTATATATTACTGATATTATTATGATTATTATTTTAGTGTTTTTATAAATGATTTAATGATTAGATAATACAAATTAAAGGAATGTGTATCCAACTGTGTAGGGAGTTAACTCATTCCACTCCTGTGCTGCCTAGGTACATTGGTATCCCCAAGCCCATCGCTTTATAATTGCAACGAATTCTATGAAAACTTTTCTCATCCAAAATTTAAAATAATTCTCCACTAGATCACTGTTGCTTCTATTGAAAGGGATGCATTAAAAGAAAGAGCAAGAGAAATACGTCTACTTTTCCCTCTACGATCATAAAACTGAAGCTGTCCCAACATAATCGTCTTTTTACTTCAATGCTCATCTTCCCAACCTTTCACACTACCTTTCATACTTCTTAACTCCAGTCAAGAGTTACCAAAAAGTTTTATTATCACTAAAACGTTTAAATTAATCCCAATTGAAAATTATAATAATAACTCTTCTATTTTGAATTATTAAGAATTTTCAATAAAATTTCAATACAGTAAACTATGACACTAAAGAAATATTTTACTCTAATGTTATAATTAATAAACTTTTGTTAATTAGTTTAAGCGATATCATCGTCATGCGTAAAAAAAAAAAATAAATAAAAGTACATATAATACAGTATGTCTTAAAAAATTTATTGATAGAAAATTAAAAAATGACCAAATATAAAAATTGTTATGGGAAGTATTTGATTAGTGGTCTCAGTGTACATAAACATAAGATATATTACCTATATATTCTTTTTCACATTTTATAACTCTTTGTAGACGAAATCCTTTCCAAAATCTTTTATGGGAACAAAATAAATAAAATAATAAAAGCACCTCTTGAATTTTTCATGAAAATCTATCGATTGAATACAAAACATCAAAAGGCTTTTTATGTGACAATGTTACACTTTTTATGCAATACTTATTTTTTAGTAAAATAGCATAATAAATTTTTTTAATATTAATATTATTAAAATAAATAAGATTAATATTTCAAGTAAATTGTTAAATTAAATAGTGGTTAAGAAGAGACAGGTGGCTAATACAGATTATCATAACTAGTTTTGAATCACACAAACACTCATATTTTATTCATGTGTCAAAAAAAAAAACGTTTTGAATTACACTGGTCTTTTCTTCCAATATAAACCTTGCTACTTTTTAAATACCCGAGTAAATGATATGTTCAATAACGTTTTATTAGTTTACATTCTTAAAACTTGAATTTATTATTTACATATCATCTGACTATATAAAACTCATTCGCATTTTATATTGGAAAATTGTAAATTTTAATACTCTTAAAAATATTTAAAAAATTTTAAATAGATACAATCAGTTAATACTACATATTAAAAACATTGATTATAATCAATTACAATTATTGTATACATTTATGTGATAAACCAATCCAAAAAAGATGTGTGTCTTATCAGCTACTATAAGTTTTTAATAAGCCCTTACCTTAGATTTCTAAGGTTTAACTCTAATATAGTGAGTACAAGTATATATTATCATTATAAGCTTATAAATAAATAAGCTTATGTATAAATAAAAATTTATATCAGTATGCCCTAAATATAACCATAAAAAATCATTTTTATTCAATAAAAAAAAAACAAATAATTTAATTATTGTACTATCAGCTTTGGTATTTTCGAACAAAAAATGTCATGTTAGAAATAATTTGATACTTAAAAATACTTTATGACGAAAGAAAATATTTATTCAACTGTTAATACCATCGATACGTTTTTATTGTGTTTTGAAATAAATCAAAGATATCGTTAATTGTTTTTATGACTTAGATAGATACAATACAATTCGAGTTGAACGTAAAAAAAAAGATAAACAAATTGATATAGTATTGAACTATTATACTCGTACATTTTTCTGTTGGAGCTTAAAGGATTACCAAACGCAATACAATAATAAAGTCTGGCCATTTGAACAGTTTGCTGTTGAAGTCCAACAACTGAACGGTTGTATTAATATTGATTCATCCACATGCAGACAGTTTGACACAACTCTGTGTGTTATAAGTTAACGTTCCTTATTTAGGCTGTTTTTTAAAATTTAAACCTTTTTACTGTGGTTTAAAATACTATGACTGGCAAGTCCCATTCACGCGCATAATGTGACATGTAAACATATTCGACGGCTGAATATTAAACAGAAAATATGTTCGCAAGTCGTTGCTTTGATGTTTTCAACATTCTCATTGTCTACTGTAAATCAAACACTCACTGAACAAGAATCGCTGTGTGAATATACTCTAATTCTACTTAATATTTGTTTCAAAAAAAAACTTGTCAAGGTCACAAAATTAATTGTTCTCTGTACAAGATGTTCAAACACGACGATTATATAAAAAGAAGATAGTTCGTATATGAACTAATATTTCCGGGAATCAATAATTGTTTTTTTATAATAAATTAAGTTAAATATATTATTATGGATATATTTTACTTTAGTAGTACACAAAATGGAAATTACTAGTGTAGATCTCACTCAACTGTGAACTATACTGATTTAACGTCGAGCTTAATGCGACCGTCAATTAATAAAAACGTACAGAATCCGTGTAAATAATCTTTGAACTTCAACGCGGCTTAGTGAAATATCTCTTCAGTGTGGCATAATGCTGGCAGAGTTCATTGCCTAGTGATTTCAAACTAACTGAAAATTTAATTCAATTCGTATTTTTAATTACACGAAAAACTGTTAATTTAACAGAAACGCTTCTGAAACGAAAAACGTTGTAAATAATAATTTCTCTACAGTTTACGTTATTTGTTGGACAACGCGGAAAACTGAGTTTTTACTAAAAAAAAAAAACGTTGTCATTTGGTGTTTTGAATCAAATTCGTCAGAAACATTAGAACGAAATTTATTTGGGTCAAGATGGTCGACATGACGTTTTTTTGTCTAGAGCGATTTGAAATCGTATCGAACACTTTAGTCGTAATGCGATCTTTTGTCAGCTCGTTTAAACATTTCCTATATATTCACTGTCGTCATTGTGCATATTGTGTTCCGGTAAAAGGTCAGGTCTATTACGGTAAAATTGCTTTTGGAGTTACACTGCAGCGATCAAAGGTCACACGAGCCTTTTATTTTTTTTTCGAAAGGCAGAAACTTCTTGACGAACCGCTTAGCACAACAACAAGCGACTCTGACACACGTGTAACCGTCGCTTTTGTTTTTCACGCGTCTCGCCAATAATATTCAAACATCTCGTTGGCTTTGGGAATTCGTCGTTGGCAACATCCGAGAAGATATTTTATTGATTAACGAATATTGTCGTCGGCAACGTGTTTTTATTATATTTTTGTCCTCTCACGTTTGTTGTTCCCCATTTTCGCGACCATTCTTCCGATAATATTGCATTACAAAACCGCCACGTTCCACACCGAACTCCTCCCGTGAGAAGCGATAAATTTCTCTGCGGCATGCGAAATTTGTACCTCCGCCACCACCTCCCCGACGGGTATGTGCTATAAAACGAGATTATCTTGCCAACCGTCGTCGTCGTAGGTAGTTTGTGTAGCAACGGCGTTTCTCTGGAAATCCTAACGGCGGCACCGCTATCTCTGCTGGAAATCTCATCGTCACACCGCATTCTTAGTGGGGTGGCGGCCGGGGCGAAAAACCAGTGCCGCGCGCGTGTGTGTGTGGGGGGGGAGGCGTCGCGAATCCGAAGAGGGTTTCAAGTGTAAATGGAAACGAGAAAAAATTCCAAACGATACCAATCTGATTGGGATTAGCTGCTCTATTGATTCCCTCTTACGATACATGCGAACTTGACACAATATGTTTTATAATATATTTTTAAGTATATTACACGGATGTCAAAATCTATTTTGTTATTTATAACCTCGTGGATTAACGTTGTGTCTGCAATTTTCCATCCCAAACTCCGAGAGACGACCATGTTGTCTCCGAAAAACATTAATAACGTTCCTTACATCATCACATGTACGGAAATTTCTCACTAGTCCGAGTTGAATTTCGTATATAAATATATATATATATATAATGAACTTTGTAAAACAGAAGAGAATTGTGCTCATGAAAACCCGTATTGAATTTATTTTTTAATAAATTAAAAAAAATTTAAAAGTTAAACCATGCCTAAATGTAAAACTTTGATTACAGAATTCAAATTTGTTCTATCAATAAGAAATTAAAAGTTTTTAAAGCTTTTTTTTTTACTTATTTGTTAAGATGCAAACAAATCTGTAAAGGATATTTTATAAAATATATTTAATTGTTAACCATATGTATTATTTTGACGCATTTGTATTATTTCATTGAGATAATTAAATGTCACTATTACAGTATTTCATAAAATATTACCTATTAAAAACATGTTGTACAATCTATTCTAATTTTTGTTTTGATAAAAATATTAAATTACTCGTTAATTATCATTAAAAGACAATATTATTGAACTTTCTCGATTTCATTAGTTGTATAAATTATAAATATTAAAATTGTTATGATCTATAATTAAGTATAACATTACTAGTTTTTATCTAATTTGATAAAGGTCGCTGAAATCCAATTGTTAGTGTAGAACTTCATGAATTATATTAATGTGTGTGAGATTTGTTTGTTATATGTTTTTTATGGGAAATTTACATTGGAAACAATTGAACTTGGACATGATTAAAGAACGTGAGTAGTTTTCTAAAAACAAACTATAAGCCATCAAGCCTTATGTTTCTCCCCTACCTTGTTTATACCATTACTCTGCCTTTCTAAGTCACTCCCCCATTTCCCTGTCCCTTTTTGTTCTACTATAACTACTGTATAGATCCCCTTTGATGTCCATACGGTTTTGTTAAACTTTTACCACCAAACTCGTCTCCCGTTTTATTCAAACAAACAAAGCCCGGTTTCTTATTAACTTTCACTTTTGACATACTCACCCATGACTTTTCGTAACCACCGAGTAAACAAATGTCATAATATAAGACATTATCGTTTTCTGCAAGTTTTTCGTTGACGTATTGGATGATAGTTTGTCTCTTTAGCTTTCAATGACAATCATGAAAACTTGAGCCTATTTATATTTATGTACAATGTTTTATTTTATTACTGAATCGTTATTTCTATTATATTATACATTTTTGTCCTCTTACAGCTCACATGTTTAAAAAATATATATATATAAAGTCCTCGGCAGTATTTGTCGTTAACGATCATTTTTTTTATTATAAGGATTAAGTATAGTATATTCAATCATTACAATAAAAAATATTATACAATTTTCAACACCTTTAAACTTACGAAATCTAAATAGTAGTTGTAAAAAACCGATATAAATCTTGTGTAACTTACAAAATTATGGATACCAAATAAACTTCATTGTCTACCTGCGATTTAAATATTTAAAACATAAAAAAAGAAACCATAAAACAAATTTTGATAGTGACACTTCAACAGCGGTAAAAAAAAATAAACGCCTTGTTTTATGTAGATGTTAATTTTGATAAAACTATAATTTACTTGATATGTGCCTATCGAATTATACTATCGTCTTCATTACTTGGTCAGATATCATTGATATTGAATAACACGTTTTCAGTTGTATATCATTATGCATTTGAATGTTAAAATATGTTCAATTTAATCACTTGTCATTTTTCAACCATCCTTTACTGTTTATTGCTATCCCGAAATACCTTATGGACAAATTATAAATAACTATTATGGAAGAGCTGACTGTGAGTGTGTTATTGATTGTAAGTTTTGTAAAATCATTGGTTATTCTTACACTGTAATGTAAGTAGCAAAAGCAGATGAAAACGACTGCTTTTTGGAGTCGTAAACTAAGATTTATAGCTTACCAACGTTCCTTCAATAAACAAACATAATTATCGGCTCTTTCTCAACTTTTAGCTAGAAAACACTCAATAGACTCGTTAGAAACCAATCGTGTACCTGTATACATCCCATGTATTTATCTTTATCAGTTTCTTGGTAGGTTTAACCATAAGTTTTCATTTTCTTTGTCCGCAATTACTCGACTTTAAAAAGCCATACTTTATCTTAGTAACGTTTCGATAGAGTTTAGTTTCATACATACAAATGCATGTGCAAAATAAAAAGAACGGATTCAAGTTTGTCGTTTTTCATAAGCGTAGGAAAAATTTCGGCCGACACTTGAAAAAGATTTTACAAAGGCATGAGCAAACTAATAAAGCTAAATTTTACCTTGGGAATTCTTTTCCTAATTAAATTTGGAAGAACGTTATTTATCTAATTAGTTCTACTTTAACTTGTCTAATGAATTTTTAAGTATTTGATCATGAAATATTTTAGTGTAAAATTAATTTATTGAACGTTTACTGAACTTTCAACCAACAATAGCGTAGTAAGTCACTAAAACGCGTTATTTTTTTATAAGTATCTAATGAATTTTAAATCTTGACCAATTTCACGTGCACGTTAGTTCAGTGAACAATAAAATCGACGAACCCATTTTATTTGTCGGTAAAATTTTTCGAAAACATTTTTTTTAGTTAATAAGGACTCGGTTAACAAGTCTAGATTTTAATGAAACCTGTCAACTTAGTCGAAGTGTGTAGGTTCAAAACTGTGCTCCTAACACACTGGTATTATAATTCCTTTTAACAGTTCACCTCAACTCGTTGCTACTGTCAAGAGGGTGGAAATAACTTTACAAATTATAGTAATAGCGTCACGGTATTTAACATGGTTAAGTCCTTTTCAATTAGATATCAACGTACTCTCTATACCTGACACGATATTTCAACATACCGTTGCTGAGCAATTCGATTTAGATAGTAACCATTATTACAGGGTCTTCCTAAATAGCATTTGACGTTAATAAAATAACAGAGTAACATGGAGGCTGAGTTCGGTGGGATCGTTTCGTCGGCACATCAGAAACACGTATACGGTATTATAGTCTCGCTTTGGCGAAGAAACACATTCTGTCGGTTTTTAAATTATCCCCAGTCATAAGTCACGTTTTACATGGGAAGAAAACTTTTATTCGTTTCAGCTTTTTTATTTTCTTTTATCTCCCTTTGCCTTTGACGCAATTCCGATTCAGAACCGACAAAAATGTACTCCTATTCTGCTCTATCGGAAGTTTCATTATTCAATACACGACACGTAATCACGAGATTATTTATACATGAAAATGTGTCTTACATGCTGTAAATAGGTGCTGTTATACTTCAACCACGTGATTGTTCAGGTGTTGTTTAGATTTTTCTTTTTAACATCAAAATCCTGTACAATTTGTATTCAATTCAATGACTGTACGCGTCAAGACATAATCGTGTAAAAACGAGTTCATCGGAAAAGCTTAAAATCATAACTAATAAATGTAATATTTTTACCTTCTCGTGTTTTGAATCTACTTTGAGCCTTTGATATTACCTCATGTTTATTTATATACTGTTATGCACCCAGAAACTAGTAAATACAACACAATATGTGACTTTGTAAGGTGCCGGTATATCTTAAAACATAGTCAACCATAAGAGAAAAGTAAGATATACTTTTTTAGGCACACAAATAATAGAAAAACATTATATATTTAATCTCTCATTTTTCTTCGATTATATTCAATAGAGTGATAATTTTCTTTTTGAATAAACAATTACATAAATAATATGTACAATTCTTATAAGCTATGTTAAAATAATAATAATTTGTACTATAATTATTATTTATTTATAAATTCAAACTAAAAATAATGATATAAGTAAAAAAACAATGAAACATTTAATATTTGGTACTATAAGTTTATATCACGTTAGATTATTGTATTTTTCAATTGAAATATTTTTTATGTTAACACCAACTCAATATATTTATAATATTATAAAGGATAAACAACATTGATTATATCTATGTATGTATTTTACATTTATTATTTATGTGTTGTACAAAATATTTAACTTAAAAAACGTAAATATACACTTTTGTTGTGGAATTTATAGAACAAACTTTTTTCTGACAATTTATTTATATTTCAAATGTATAAAGGAGGGTCCACGATGTTTTGATAAATCTAATAACTTTTGATCCAGTGAAAATTTTGAGTTTCTATTTTTTTTAAATATTTTTTACTGTTATAGACTTTTTCAAAAGTATATTTTTTTAAATTATATAAATATCTAATAATTTTAATATAAAATAGTTATTTTTTAGCCCTTTACTTATAAAAAAATTTCACGGAACGATAATAACTTTAAGATAAGTACTTATTGAGTTACAATCATTTTAATACATCGGGTGATAGGTACATCTCATATAGATGTACATGCATTCTGCCTGCACTTCACAAATTCCTTTCAAATTTAATTTGAAAAATTTCTAAAAACAACATTTAGCTTTTACGATTTGCTCATGGCTTTGTAAAAAACGTTAAAAAAAAAAAACTAACGTAAAATATTAGCTCGATCAAAAGTTATTAGATTTGTAAAAAAAATTGTGGATTATCCTGTATAACTCATAAATTAGAAAGTAAGTTTCATTAACAAACCTTTTGCGTTTTTGTAAAAAATGAATTTTTAAAGTCGTTGACGTTTGCATGATGAATCTCACGAAACTAATATTAACAATGCATATAACGCCATTTTTAGTTTCATCAAATATTACACATGTTAGAGGTATCTCTAGGCAAATCAATCTAATAAATTTTTCATAAAGGGCGTCTATTATTGATATAATATTATATATAACATGATTATTTTTATTGATATTATATCAATGATATTAATTACTAATATTTATACGTATATAAAGATAATTATGTTTATTAATTAAATAATTATTATTTTGTTTTTGAGAATGAGAAAAATAATTATTTATCTTCTTGTCGTTAACTTACTAATAAATTATAAACTATAAATATTTATTTATATAGTTATGTAAAATTTTCGTTACGCAATCCTTAAATAACATTATTACATTAGTTCTGTAATTATGTACATGATTTTCAAAAAAGATTTGTTTTTTCGTGGAAGTTTTGTGCGGCGAGTCGGGTGATCAAAACAAATTTAAATATTATATTTATGACGAATGCTATAAATACTTTCAGTAAATTAGGTTGACTTAATATCATTGTTGCCTGACTTATGTTCATAATTTATATGGAAAATCGGATTTTAAATTAAAACGATTATTGTAATTTAAAAGACTGGAACTGTCGTAATTGGGCATGAATAGTTTACCGAGAGATGGTAGAGTTTTGTCTAACGATATTTTAATAACCAAGTAATTAATGAGTCATAAAAAGTTTAGTAATAAATAAACAGTTAAATACTCCAGAGTAATATTTTTTTTATTATTATCATTTGTACAACTGTTGTGAAAATGTATAACAAACAAAATATTGGAACTTGCTACAAATAGCGATGTAAAGAGCAATGAGAGAAGGACGGGGCTGGGGCAATAAGACACTACTACTATCGCTGTAGTAATGCAGCAAATAACGAGGTGCGTGATATGATAAATGGTTATTGTTTATATTTTGTGTGGGTATTCGTACGTCGTTTTTTTTGCTTAGCCTTTTCTCATAAGTATCAATAAATGTAGTTTTTCGGCGACATAAGCATAAGAAGTTTTGGGGGTGTGCTTCCGCCAACTTGAAAGAGCTCTCGCTGCCAGTTGCACACACATAATAATTGAAGGCGTTACTACACCCTGGGGATCTCTAAGAAATATTTTTGCTTCTCGGTGCCATACTCGGTAATATATTCAGACGCGTTCACTAATTTACACGACGTGGGGGCCAAAACACACACGAAACGGTATACTCCTCAATCATAAATTAATTGTGGAAACCAATCCGCCCAACCCTGCAAAGTGCACTGGAAACACTACCGCGGTTTTTTCTCCGGGTAAACGCTCTTATATAGAAGAACGACTTTTTGCAGTCGCGTTATTTCAAACTAATGACCCCGCTAGGTGTATACTGAATTTTAAACTTTGGATGGGGTCACCGCTTCGTTTAAAAAAACAACTTTTTTTTTTCCATAGTGCTCAGCCTTTTTGTACTTTGCTTTTGTCAGCGTTTTATGAACGGGTTGAGTGTGCAAAGGAAACGTAAAAAAGCGTCTAGTCGTTACCCTTAATAATTGAAAGTGTGACCTCGTTATATAAAAGCTACACACGATTTTCCGGACAAAGAAAATGTTCTAATCTCTCGTAACACTGTGGTTATGAAGAAGGAACGTTACAACATTTTAAACATCACACGAATTTTAGTTTTTTTTTTTTTAGCTGTTGAATTTATTAATAATAATTATCGAGGGTACGGTCCAATGAATCCAAAGACAAAGATTAATCGGTTCGCCGATTGAATTTAAAATGTATAAAATACTAATAATGTCAACGCATATTTTATTCAGTCCGAGTGCTATGGACTACATGCTCTCCACTTTCTAACATATAATTTACTTTAGTGTTACTGAATGTGAGCATAAATTTACAGATGGTTTGTTTGTCTGTTACAGATCACGTGCGAGAATTGTCTTGCGGACGAATGTACTACAGGACTTTTCACTTGGACGAAAATCGTGACACATTATACGTCGGGGCAATGTAAGTTTCATTTGTCATTCTTACTAGTTTCGTTACTATTTTTCACCCCCCTTAACATGATCCTACTGCCGTGTCTACAACTCTAGCGCACACTCATTTTCCTCGGACATATCCTCTACAATTGTATTATTCACAGTTATTGACGAACTCCAACAAGTATTTCGACTATTATCGAAATCAAACAATTTTCCACCATGACTATTGCAATATATAACGACTATATATATATATATTGAAATCTGTTTCTTGCGAATCACCACAATTTATTGTGATTGGTTTACCAAACATTAAACAACTAATGTCTAGCATATTTGTTTAACGGTACGTAACGTCCCCACAGGAAACTGAACATTATTGCTGGTCTGTGCAAAGGGTACAGAAGAAACTACTATTGTAACAATATCTATCAAAAAGGGAAACATTTGTTATTCTTTTGTATTATATCCATTTATTGGGCAAGTATGGAGATGATGCCATCTTGGGGTCACTGGTTTTCTCGTACGAGTTAGTTAAATATGATACTCACTGCACATCAAATACAATAAACTCAATAAATTTAACTATACGAGTTTCAATACAAAGTTTTAAGCTATCGTAGTGTTCTTAAAATCTCAAAATCGTTTTAAATTTAGTGATCCATAAACAATTTATTACTTATAAATTTATAACATTACTTAGCAGACGTTAAAACAAGCTTTAGAAAATAAAATAAGTTACAACAGTTTAGTTGAAACCCTTTAAAAATGGTTGTAATATTAATGTCGAGTTATTTTTAAAAACGATGGGGTAAAGAGATAATACGAAAAAAATATTATTTACCCATATTTTCGGTAAGGTTGACTAAAGAAAAACTATAAAAATGTCAACACAAAAGGTCATCAAAGGCTAAATGGCCTATTAGCATTTTAAAAATGCATATTTAGTCGTAGAGAAATTTGATAATAGCAATCAAAACTATTATAGATAAAAATTATACGAGTTCTCAAACAATTTTCAAAAAAAATGTGATTATCTTGATAAGTCTCTGATTTTAGATATACAAATTCAGACAACAGTTTCGTTTTTTGAATAGGTTTCTTTAGATACAAATCGTAGAAATAATAGTACCTATATTTTACATTAAAACTATATCGGGTTACATAATAATTATTTTAAGTTAATTTAAAATTAAAAATAATCAGATTAAAAAACTCTGCTCCGAGTTCTTCTCAAAATTGAATTGTATATAATTTCAAATTTACGTATGGAAATATTTTCTAATGCATCTTAATTTCCAATTTAAAGTATTCAATAATTTTCTTAGTCTAATATATTTCTTGATTTATCAGTAAATAAGTAATTTTTTAATTCATACCTTATACATTATAAGGTTTCGACATTGTTTTCTTTAATAACAACATACATATTTAACTAGCCTTTAAATAAAAAATGATCATCTAACAAAGAAATTTACTAGTCGATTACAACTTTTGAACATATTCTTTAAAAATTATTGATATTTTTATACATGAAAAAGAAGAGGGGTTTGTGATTAAACTATATTTATTAATTATTATGTTGGTCATTTTTAGATAAACAAAAAAAAAATTAAAAAAAGTAATTTATAACTTATATACAAAAGATATATCTAAAATTAATAAATACCGAAAATAATTTTCATCAATTTTAAGGTATATCGAGCGGAGCAACGTTAAAAGAATTACTCTGTGTAAATATTTATATGTTCATACAATATTATTAAGTTTCAACAAAAACACATCGTTCAATAAATTTCCTGTTTTTTCCATTATAAATATGTTTAGTTATTTTTCATTACATGATATTTTCACAACAGACAAAATATATGCCGTAAAACGGTTATAATCGATTTAAAAAAATTTAAAACTCGCCTTGCTTTTATTTAGTTTTAGCTTTTACCAATATGAAATTAATTAAATAAATAGTAAGTTTCTAAGATTAATTAAAAACCGTATAAATTAAATAATAATAAATAAAATATTTTATATTAATCTCTTTAATTGAAGAAAAAAATGTCAAAATTATTATTTTCTTATTTATTTTTTATTTCCAAAAGTTATTTGCTCATTGTCATAATGAGTGGTGGGTTCCTTTTCCAAATCTTTACAGCATAAATTTAGTTTTTAATCGCAAAAATTATTCAGCAGTTACAATTTACCACACAAAAACGATGAAAAGATTTTTCAATTTATTTTTTACTTTAGTATTTTTTTTTTTTTTATATTCGATGACTTAAACATCATCCAAAATGTTTGACATCTGGTTTCTCGCCTGAATAGCTAAATTATTTCATCCCAGTATAATGCAAACGTTAAATATAAAAACTTGATTGAAATCGGTTTAATACTGTGTACAGTAAAGCCGTGTGATTGTTGAACGCTGATTTTATGTGATGGTTACGAAAACGAATGGAATGTTTGAAAGAGTAAAACAGAAATAAATATTTTCAATTCCTTTTTTCCCATTGTATCGCATGCTCTTTGAAATAAAACGTAAACAGTAATAGTTTTTTCGCTGACATCGTATCCTGTTTATATTTTTAAAAGTTAAAACGATTAAAGTAAGTCTCCCGTAGTCTCGTTGTTGTGGGTGCACTAATTTGTTACTATTTGTAAATGTTATATTGAATTTTTTACGATTCCTGACGTTTCTTATAATCAATTACTCATTTTATTATGCATTTACAAATATTACATTGGTTTTGCAAATTATTCATAACCTCTTATACGTATTTTTATGTGAACTAAACTGCGTGGATGTAGTATTACTGTAACTTGTATAAAAAGTAAGCGATAAAGATGGCCAGGGGAAATGCGATATTTTTGTGTGCTTTTTTTTTATATATATATAATGTCTTGACTTACGAATTTTAGTGGCGTTTAAGATAATATTAACGGCAATTTCAGAACAAACGCGTCGACTTTTTTATATTCCCAGTTTATACTATTGCGTTTTTTCGTAGTCTTTTGTCTTAATCCTTCGTCTTTCTTCGAGATTACAACAACGGAAAGAAAACTAACCATCGTTGTCTTGGCCGCGTAATCCCCAAACAGCATTTCGCGTGAATTACACAATGATAATACTATCTATTATTATTATTATTATTATTATTGTTTTTATTATTCTTGTTGTTGTTTTTTGTTACTTTAACAGCTGTAATACTTCAGCATAATTTATTTAGTCTATCATCCCAACTAATCCACGTAAAAACAGAAAGAAAAATTCCAGTATTTAAAGGCTTTTACTTATCAGTGTCAGTTAAGCTTGAATGTATACATAAATTTAACCACATAGAATATTCATTATTAGCTGCTTCCAAATAAAAATTGCATTAATTTTGTTTTAGAAGCAATGCCGCATAAATTACGAGTTTTTTTTTAAATTTTCAAAGTATTTAACAATAATCAAGGTACAACTCGGTTCGGTAGTTCAGATGTAATCCCAAAATTCATTCGACTCGGACGAGATCAGAAATAGCTGGAAGACATAGTACTCGGGGGACGTTACTGGTCTGTTTTCCTATTCGCAAGAACACATAATATAAAAGTCGTAAAGCGCACTCGTGTCTAGATAAAAGTTGTTTCGTTAAAAACTTTTATTCTTTTTTAAATCCCTTTGGCCACTCCCGTCGCTGTTCTTCAGCAATACGAGTTTCGGTTGCACGCCGGAAACGGAAGGTCCGGTTCCCGTCGCCTGGCCACAGATTTATTTCCCTATGTTCCAGTGTGTTTCTTATATTGCCTACCGAGTTGACTTTTTGGAAACTCTTGCACCCATTTGAATTCGTTCCCTTCTGCGTATGACTCTGTTGGTTAGAAGGGTAAGCGAGAGGAAGTACACCGTCTCTTTTAGTTAAGAGAAAAAGGGTCGAAAATGAGATAACCGGAAAAGTTTTCTACCGCCGCCTCCATTTCATCTGTATGGGGAAACCTATTGTTTTTTGATTTATAAAATGTTATACTTGTACTTTTCTTTATGTTTCATACGACATCCCACTTAAGAAACACGACATCGTAATGTTTGGCATACAAAAATAGATATGAAATAAACAATACAAACAGGAAACACATTGTTTATCGTTTCTAAACCCAAATAAGAGAGAAGTGGTACTTATAGTTAGACAGCATTTTCCTGTTAATGAATTTCATATTTCATCACTTGCAAATATAATAAAACTTGCATTGATAAGTTAAAATATTCAATCGTCAAATAAAAACAAGAATTTCCATTTTACGATATTCAAGAATATTAAACGCCAATTCATAAAAAAAATTATCAAGTATTTATTCTAATCAAGTAAAAGTGGTGTTTATTGTGATAAACTTTTAGTAGTCAGTAGAATACGTTACTATCACATTACTTTTCGCTATTATCTCTTCAATTACTGAGGAAATTTAAAACAAATGTTTGATCACGTTGGGGTCGTCATATTAGAATAAACTTTTTGTCCTATACGCGTTTGTAACTTGATAGAAATAATATCTAAAATTAACCTTAGGTAGTTTTGAAAAATATGATGGTTAAAAACCATTAGTTTTATACCATGGGGGTGGATAGTTTCCATGTGTTGTAAATTCTTACAACACTAACAATAATTCAAAAAGTTTTTCGTCTAGGTAAGAAATACATGTACTGACCTTAACGTTTCCAAACAAAAAGTAAAAATATCGTTATAAGGGACTTTCTTGTAAAAATAATTTAATTTATTTTGTTTATTTAGTTTTTCTAGGAAAATGTGATTTTTTTTGTTTTTGTGAGTTTTAGTTTAAAAACTAGCAAATACACTGAGCAGCTTTGAAGGGATTTATATTTAGTAATGCGGTAAAGGATTGATTAACGAGTGTGCACTGAAGTACTGAAACCGACGCATTTATACGTGGCTAATAGCGAGAGAAGGTCAGTGCGGAGATTCACTGCAGCGTATAATAGGAGCTAGTAGAAGAAACCGGCTAGAAGGGTCGGGGGCAAGAGATTTAAGTCTTAACGATTCTGGGCACACATCCAGTGAACAAGAATACTAGGGAAGAACTTGGTGATTCGATTAGAGACGATTTTGAAACAACTAGAAAACGTGAGTTTGGATTTTCAATTGGGTGGGTTATATGACTGAGCAATTGAAAGGTTTATAAAGTCAACGTCGAAAACATGTTAAAATCTGCAAAAGACGTTTTTTCAGTGGTAAAGTATGTGTAAGTTGATCGAATGAAATTCAAAAACATCCGAACAACCAAAACACTTCCATTAGTTCTCGTATGTCATACTGTAGAGAATGTTGTATTTTTAAATGAAAAGTATCAGTGTGCTTATTTCACTATGAATTACCAAATTTTTAACTTTATTTCGTCGACTTATCTGTAGTGGAAAATGTTGCTGTGGTAATTTCTAAAACTTTGAATGTCGTAGGCCTTGCAGTGTTTAGTAAAAGTTGAGTAAACTGTTTTGATGGAAACTCAAGTCATCTACACTAAGATGCGGATTATAATTAATTTATATTGTTCATATATAAATGTTTATGAAGTAAAAAGTTTCTTGCTTAGTTCAACGCCATTTATGGTTCCATGTTGAATATTTTTTTGACATCAAACAGTAATGTAACAAATGTGTAACACGTCTAAAACATATTTTTTATAAATAATTTGTAGAGTACTAGTTATTGATAGCGACTGTGAATCCATTCAAAGAACATATTGAGTATATTTTATTGATCTCATTGTGTCGTTTATTACTAAAATTAACACTAATTTTGATATGCCCGTAACAAAAAACTTATTCTGACAAAATAGACTGAATTTTTTCTAAAAGTTGTTTACTACAGTGTATTATTAGTCCGACAAAAGTTTTCGTGAACGACCAACTGAATGTCCTCCTCTTCAGTTGTCAAAGCGTCAAAAAAAAAAGACATGCGTGTGTAAGTGTAAGTGTACAATGTAGTATTCTATAAAACCAAAATAAAAAACTACGGTAAAACACTGTAATTGACGAGGGAAGAAAACGTCGGAGAGTTTTTTTTTTTTTATTTCTTGTGACGCGTATTATTGATGTCAAACTTATCCACAGTACACATGGGACTCGGTGCAGCTAAACTTTCCAAAGCCGAACGTCTTTTGGACAACTTCTCCGTTTTTATTACTTACTTTTTATTTTTTGGGCACAAGTACAATGCGGAAAAAACAAGCGTTTTTGAAATATTGTTCGTGTAACGGATTTCGAGACTCGCATAAATCCTTATTTAATACCAAAAACAAATGTCTTACTGGTAATCCATCAACGGTACTAAAATAAGCGGCCAAGTATAACTACAATAATATGTAATAAATTTTAATTTTTGCCAAACGTAAAATTATTTTCCGCGTCTACGTGTAAATATTTATGGCTCGTGTGAATTTTGTCATTCTTATTTGACAGTGTGTATTTCAGTCAATACTTTACAGTTCTTATATGTGCGGGAGGCAACTTGTATGGTAAGCGATATAATTTTAATCTGTCTAAGACTATTAGACTACTAAGATACATCCAACCACATAATTTTCATAGATATTACTGTTGTATTGTCGACATTTGTCTCTCGATTTAAAGCTAATAAATATTGTTATGTCTATAAAGTCGTTGGATACTTCAAGATAAATCGTACAATCATATTTGGTTGATAAGACTGTTAAATAAAATAACACGATCATTCATTTTTGTTACTGGACAATCGATTGTTATTAATTAATTTTTGTATTTAAATTATGTGTATTTCTTTAATTTTTAAAGTTATCATTATTTTAACGATATTTCTTGAAAACTAAAAATGAAAATGTATGAATTTTAAAAGTATAATATAAAGTATTATGATTTTGCATTGCTTCATAATTATCCTTAGAGAAGTATAAATAATATTTACGTGTATAAGTTAATTACTTATTTCATATGTTCATTGACAATCACTTATATTTTAATTTATTTTCAAATTGAGAATGATCTCTCACTATAAACATTTAAGTTTTGGTGAACGTATTTCTCCTCCAATGGTGACCAAAGTTTCAGTGGTAAAAACGTTTTTGATAGTTTAAAAGGCAAAATCTCCTCGCAAAGTTTTCTTCTACACGTCACTTTTTTGCTGTTTGTTTAAACAATTAATCAACACATAATGTGTGCCGTTGATAGTTTTCCAGTAAAGGAATGCCCTATCACATTAAATATTCAAGCAAAATAGATACACAGCTTTAAGTTTTTCAAAAATTGTTAATTTTATCGTGTCACGACCTACATCTCTATCATTGTTGTACCTTAGGGACAATGTAACCTTATATTAAAATCTATCGAGTACGGAAAAAAACACCTTAATATAACTTTGACTAGTTAACGTCGATAAAAGTGTATTTCCGGTAAATTTAACATCAACTATGAAAATGTAAGAAAAGCCGACAATCTTAATTGGGATTTCAAAGAATCTTTCCCCTAAAAACAAGTTGGATTTATTTGTATGTATGTAATGGAGAATTTATTTAACGTTATGCTCTAATATCCCTAAGGGATTGTTTATTATGCAAGTTAAAAAGCTTTTAAAAAAAAAAACTTCGACTATACAAATTAATAATAAACGTTTTAACGTTATTTTAATCCTACAAAATTTTTACGAATCATTAAAATAAAAACAAATGACGCTTTCTTGGACCAAATACTTTTTTATGGAACTTATCATTTTTACTACTTATTGTTTTCTTTATACCAACTAATTTTGTGACGAGTTCAACGTCGGAAAATTGAATTCACTTAATATTTTTTCCAAGCCATTTGATAAGGACTATAATCCGAAAATAAAAAGCTAAGCTGATAGGTTTTAACATTGAGATCTTCAATCTACAATAAAACCAAATTACAGTTCAAAACAAATACATTTTTAGAGTAAAATAATTACAAAATTATAATGTCACAGTAGTACTAATTAGATATAAATAATTAATTAATGTTTTGCGTAAATAATAGTGTCTCTTGCGAAATAACATTTTTAATGAAAACGAAGGGATATAATTTTTACTATAAATATTTCCAATAAGCTCCCAAAAAATATCTGCAAATTGTTATAATTTAGGTTAATGATAGCTGACAAAATTCATATTGTGTATTCAAAGTGCAAAAAATATGACCAACACTTATAATTTCGTGACGTAGATGGCAGAGGTTTACTGAGAATCGGTAGAAATAATAATTGTTATTTGTTTCGGAATGTTTTTTATTGTGACAAAAGTGTGGGATGATATTAAAGGTTGGTCATAGTAGGGCGATGGTAAAATGATACTACCAAAAGTTGGGCTATAATAATAATAATAATAATTATTATTATTATTATTGTTATTATAGCAGAGACAGTCACGCAATAATAAAACCGTGTTATACGTGTAGGGTAGCGCCAGTAGCTGGAAAAGTTGTGGAACGTTGGAAAAGGTACAAACACATTCAAATTCGAGGCTCGAACTGATTGTTATCAACCGTGAAAATTGACTGCGTTTTTGAATTTTCTAAGAGTAAAAACAAAACAAAGTTAAGAAATATAGGGTAGTTAATTTCCTCATTTTTCGTGCCCTTTGCTTTTAACTTAAAAAACTCAAATAAAATAATAATTTTTCACAGAAAATAAAAGAATAAATACAGTCAATGTATTTATTTTTTTCATATGACGAACACTGTTTAACATTCAGCAGATGTACGAACAACATTATTCACTGGAAAGAAATACTACAAGCGAGTGCCGACGGTCTCGTTTGCCATTCTTCCGGCTTTATTTTATTTTTATTCAAAACACTCCCGCCAAACTTCTGGTTACCGTTTCTATTCTTTTTTATCAACTAGAATAATGACTGAAGCCATGGGGCTTACAGCATTTTTGGTAAATGTACCGGAACACTTGTCGTGTACGGCCAATATGGGATGGATTATCAACGATTTCGCATTGCGTATGTTAATATACTATTTTTTTTTTCTCGAACGGCTTTTAGTATCATTAAAATAATAAAATGTTGAAAAATAACTTGAACAAACTGTTAGTCTTTGTGAAAAATATGTTTGCGTCTATTTGTACGACGGTTTAAACTAGAACAGCACTTTTCTTCGAGTCTTTATATTATCATAATTTCAGTTTATTTTCTGAATATCTAAATTAATTCTTCTCTATTGTTAACCGAACTTTTGTATCCTTAAATATGTGTCGTAAGTAAAGTTTTGGCAGAAATTTTATTTAGAATTTTACCGACCTAGAACATAAATCATTGGTGTTTCTATAACAGAACCGGCGATGTACTCACAATCTCAAAGAATCATTAATTTCGAAAGAGCGTTAAAAAGTATGGGCGAGACACGAATAAAAACCCGATAATTAAAAAAAATAAAGAAAAACTTTATTAAAATTTAAAACTTTGAATAAAGTTTTTTAATAAAATAAATAAAAGTCAACATGAAGAATTAGGTGTTGTGTTTTAATAGATTTTTTTCTTTAGTATTTCCAAGTTTTATTCAAGAAAACAAAAAAATTACACTAAAGGTAAACGTTATTTTTAAATACTTAAAAAGAGTCTTGTTAATTAGAAAGCAAACTTGTTGTTGTTTGCAGTATCAAAACACTTTTAATTGGGAAATCTTATTTATCGTTGATGTGAATTTCGTATTTTATTTAGTTTCCCCACATTCTCTCGGGTCTTTTTTCTAATTAAAAACAAAAAGTGATTTAAATAATTCCTTGGAAAATCTATACTATTCCTGATAGGTTTGCTCTTTTGATGTACTGTGTTCTCAGTTCATAGTACAGGAAATAATTTTAAATTTCGTTGTCAACATAACCAACTCCGTTCAAACATGTATAATTGTTAATTAATTTGTGTACGGACTTGATTGTATTTCGATATCTTTCCTTCCACCAGTCGCCCCATCTGCAATACTCTTGAACTGGCAAATGAATTATTTTTCAAATCGCGTTCATATTCGGCTTTTATCAATAATGTTATTCGTTTCTCGTGTACTGTAGACTTTGCCGTTGTTTCGACATCAGGTAGATAACAATGTTTTGTATTTACATCAGCTCGAATGTTTAAACCGATTGATTCGTACGGCAGCAGGTATACACAACAATTTGTAATAGTGCCCTTCAGGAAACGGCCGTTGTCGGGTAAGTATCCGCAAAAGGCGTTTACCGTGTAAATCATTCAGAATTTATGTCCTTTATTTGCTTAACAGTTTATATTAAAGGATAGAATAAGGCGTGGCTGTGTATGGCGTTCGCCCATCTCCTTGCACTTTCCGCATCGTGTACGCGCCACAAATTAACCGCTACCATCGCTCTTACACCTCGTGTTACTCCTTTTAACCTGATTGTGTTTAATCGGTTGCGGCCTATACTGAATACTTGGCGCGNATTTATGTCCTTTATTTGCTTAACAGTTTATATTAAAGGATAGAATAAGGCGTGGCTGTGTATGGCGTTCGCCCATCTCCTTGTACTTTCCGCATCGTGTACGCGCCACAAATTAACCGCTACCATCGCGCTCTTACACCTCGTGTTACTCCTTTTAACCTGATTGTGTTTAATCGGTTGCGGCCTATACTGAATACTTGGCGCGCGGCTAAGCAACTTTACCATCGTTCGACGCTTTTTCAATCGACGCGTTTTCAGTGATACTAAGTAGGTACACCACTTTACGTCACAATTAGACACCATAAATTTGTCAGTTGACGTCTTGTAACTTTTAATAACTCGAACAGTAAAATCCTCAGATAAAGTTCCCATGATCTTCCACTGTTCTAGCCAAATATTTCAACCATTTTTCAGATTAAAATGTATTGTTGTTAGCAATTCGTGACTAACCCGATATTAAGAACTGTTTGAGACACAGATAGACAAGTGTAGTTTTTTTTTTTTTGTTTTGTCGTTTAAAAACAATAAAAAAATTGTCGCCAATAACAAGAAGATTGGATGTGAAAATAGGCGAAATAATGTGTTCACGTTGCAACGTCGCGTCCTAATCCCTTTGGGACTTTCGTGTGTGTACATTTTTTCATATACTTTTATGCGTTACCGTCGCCATTCAGTTCACTGAATATTAATAACATAAGAATCGACTTTTCCCCTATTTTACCTCGAAAATACTCAAAAAATACACTTGTGATCGGTCAAAGGTAAAATTTATACATCTGGCGCAACTTTCATGTGCTTTACTTGTAATATATATTATTCAACGGTCAAAAAATGTTATACTTATGGCCGCAGAGCAAAAAATATAGATATATTAATATCTATCTTTAATATCTTTTTTCTCTAAAAAGTTCTTAACGTGCCAATTAAATTCCAAACTACTAACTTTTTAACAATAAAAATTTTTGACGTGGAGTACAATATTATATTAAATTTGAAACCGTTGATTGTAATCTTTGTATAATAAGCTTCTTCACAATTAAACACTAATATCTGCGACAATTTCATTTACTAAAACTACCATTAACCCAAGTCAAAGCCAATTATAGATATTTCCTTAACATACTACGACAAATGATGCGTTCATGACTTATGTGGTTCAGACAAATCCAATATATGATTGAATGAAATTGCATTAGTAATAAACCTAAATATCTAAATAGTAGGAGTGAAATGCTAAGTGCTGGTACTGTTTTATCATTAGGTACGACAAAAAAACTACAAAAATCATTGTTGAATACAATGGAAGTCTCTGAAATGAGTTAAAGTAATATAAATTACCACACATATTATTTTTGTTCTTTAACGCCATCTAATAACGAATCCCATTTTGATAAAATTTCTTGAAAAAACACCACATTAATGCATGTTCCAAAAAAAAAAAAATTCTATTTAAATGCTTTATGCATTTAATAGCTCTTCTTCAGTAAAACTTTCGCATATTTTCAAGTGGAAAAAATAATCTCAGTGTTAGCCTTTTGCAAAATATTTTATCGGAACCTTTCAACTATAATTAAAATATTATATTAAGTACAATTACACAGACTTTTATTTGGGACTGCGCTCTAAAAATTCCATTTCCAAAGGCTCATTTATTACTGTTTTAACCCTTCATGTTCACTAATTGTTTGTTCCTAATTAAAAGTATAGCACAAATTAAATTTATCCACGCCGATATTCATAAACAAAGTACTCCCCTTTGCTACTGATTTACAACTTATATACTGTAATACATTCATTTACAAAACTAAGAAACTAACATTTATTAAATCCCATATTTTTCAATTACAGTTAAACAAAACTATTAAACAGGCTTTCGACTGATTAGCGCCTCTTGTTGAATTGAAACAAATTTAGTCATATACTTCATGTAGTACAGATTAATAATAAACTATTTTAACACTAAAATACATTTTAAAATAAAGCAAATGTATATTTGAATAATATCGAAGAAATATTAATTAATTAACTGTATAATATCGTATAAATTATTAACTACCCAATTATTTTAAATACTTTTGAAATACTCTTTTTAAAACGCTTCCAGTCAATTAAAATTTTTTTTTAAGATTCTATTTTCAACTTCCTGCGCTTCTCAAACAAGACATTTCACTTATGTTTATTAATAAAAATATAATTCCTTGGAAAAATATTCTTTTTATAAAAATAATATCAATTGCGTTTTTAAAATTAAGTAAAGTTTTATTATTTATTTATTTAAATGTTTATAATTGAACAAACTTGACATTAAAATCTTTGTCCTATTTAATTATGTTTGCTTGACTAAGTTAAATGATATAACATTAAATAGTAATATTAAAAGTATTGAATTAATATGCTATTTTTCTGATTATATTAACTTTTAATAAATATTATTGTTTGCGAAGCTAAAGTATGGTTGTAATTATTAATTTCTGAGCCATAAAACCAATTTTGTAATTTCATTTAAAAATAGTTGCTTTAAGCTTAACTCGGTGTAATTATTTTTCATGGTAAGAATATTTTCTTATACTAAGTCTATATATGTCTATAATAGATTAATATAAGATTAAGTTTATAGTGTCTTTGACAATTAATGTCAAGAACACTGTAAACTTTCTGTAGAATTAATTTAAAAATATTTATTTCTATTATTATTTTCATAATTTTTTTTCCACTCAAATTCTCTTGAAACACTATGAAGAGTGAGCTTTGCCAATTTGGTTTTATCACGTCATAAAATTGAAATGTTCAAAAAGTTTGAGTAAACTTTTTTTTTCTAAATTTACATAATAGTACGACCGACATAATAGTTTTTTAAATTTAGTTACATAGTTAAAATTTATATTAAAATAAAACCTAATTTTTATTTAATATGACCAATATGAAATTAGTTTTATAAAAATTAAATCAATTATTATTTAAAACAATTTTTAAGTATAAGGTTGATGTTAAATAAAGCACTCGATTTTCTTTGGTTTCTAATCATAACTGAAACTAAGAATAGAACTTAAAATAATTTATCTCTCATCCAATGGAAAAGCTATAACTCATAATTTGTGACGCTTTTGTACTGAAAACTAGTAACCAACACCACATACATTGAATACACCAAACGAACCGTGAAATTAAACAGTCGTTCTCCGCTTCTGTCTTTCTCTGCCGTATGTCTTAAAGACTTACCCGGTGTTTGTTGTTAGCCCTGCAATCGAACTTCCCGTCCGGCCTCTCTTCATAACAAGTACAGCTATGATCGCAGTATCTGTCGCTGATTTATAAGTCGTTTCGATATGACGTCGGTGTTCTACACTTTAGCCCACCCTCACCAGATTATTACTAACTGAAATGTTCTCCAATATTGTTAACCCTCAAGACATCGAATGCATTTTGACAAAAAAAAAGTATGTAATTAAATAACAAAAGTCGACAAGACGTATGAAAGTAATAGCAGTCCTTGGAGTGGTTAAATCGATCTTCGTTTATAGCTGGTGACGACAACGATAACCCCATGGGAGAGGAGAGAGAGACGCAAAATAAAAATAAATTATTCGGTTGGAAACAAGATATTCTCTTTGAAAATGCATAAAACGCGTTGGGCGTATTTTTTCAATACAAACACAATGTCTAGATAAGTCATGGGACGCGATCATGTGTAAGTATATACGAGAACATTAAATAGCCCTTGGAGAATTTTTTTCAAAAATGAGCGCAATATTATGTACCACTGTATGCAAGTGCTGAAACATTTAGCAAATAATAAACGAAGCACATATTATATAAACACTGGTTTGTCCGAAATAAAAAATTTACTGTCACATTATTATTGTGGAAATATTCTTTCAACTTCATGATACCATTTGATTCATTAAAAGTAACTGATGATAGTAAAATTATTACTATGTAATATCTTCTATGTAGAAGTATTAAACATTTTCTATGCGCTATTGAATTATTTTTAGTGTAATTTCAAACACTTACACATCACTTGTAATTTAAATATTATTAATTAAATTTTTATAAACAAAAAATACATTATTCAAATAAAATGGTGTTTTATGATTAAAAGCGTTGATACCAGAAGTTTGTTATCCAATTTCTCAGTTTAATTTCAAACATACTGTTGTATATTCTAATATCATCCACTTTGGAAGACGAGCATTCCAATTATTATTATTACTAGTTTGACTCGGGTCGTGTTCCTTTGTATTCTATACTGGTAACTGTTAATCACATACATTTGAGCCAAACATAACTCCAAAGTTTATGTTCCACACAAATCTTCCTTTCCTCGAGTCAACATACTTTGAGTCTGCTTTGGGAGTTAGTGACAAACTCGTTCTACCGTTTGACAGTTTCTGTGACGTGAGGCCATAAAGTTTTAGATAGTCTAAGTAATGGCAGTCTATAGTCTATTACATCACTTATAATTTTAGATTATGTTCCTTCTATTCACAAGTGTTCATTAATTAATAAAATATATTGGATTTGTTACAGGGATCACGTATACAGACTGAATCTGAGTAACATCAGTCACTCAAATTGCAAGGTGAGTACATACAGCTAATATTCTAGTAATACATATGTTTTTAATTTATGAGAATTTTTTTTATAAAAATACTGCAACTTATAAAAGTAATTTCTTAAGATTCGTTAAATATCATGTATAAAAATATGATTCGATAATTCTATTAGTGAAATTACAAAGTCTATTTTATGTGTAAAAAAAATAATATTAATTTAAAATGATTAATTATTTTTTTTTTAAATAAGCAGTTTAATTCACAGTAAAATCATGAAAATGATGATAGGGTTTATTCTTCTAATTTGCGAATAATTTTAAATTATTTTATCTGCTAAGTAAAAGTATAGTATTTCAATTATTTATTGTCATCCATTTATAATTATTACCTAAAAATCCTTCATATAGTCATTTCTTCTAGTAAAATAATACATTCAAGACATAAACTACAAACATGGCACAACTGTTTTTAAAAATGACATAACTATTTTACATCATTTTACACGATAATTGACACATGCGATGTGTGATACATAAATTAAAAAATTTAAGAGATTATGTACAGTGTGCAAAATGTAGTTTTAATATCAGTTTTTGTTTTGAATTCCCTTTTCCTCTTAATTTTAAAGGGAATTGTTGCAGGAAATTATTTATTTACCTGTGGGGGTTTTTCAAAGAGTTATTACGGCTAATAACTTTTCAGTAAAAAAATTCTTGACAAGTAAAAAGGGTAAGGTTAAGCTGAAGAGCAATAAGGGGAATCTTTGAGAGGGTAGGCAGTGGATTGTGAATGGCGGCGGACGCTTTGTTACTAACTTTAAGTTCGAAGAACATGCAAAATTAACGGCGCTCTTCTCATTTACGCGCGGAAAGCAATTGTGGCAAATTAAAATCTTCAAAATTCTCGTTTCAGCAATACATCAACGGTACGACCTAATTGCATTCCTGACCCTGTGAGCCTTTGACCGCATATAATTGTTAGACATAAATCTCTAATGCTGTTTTAGCTTGCTTCATGCGGAATGGTTCAATAACGGGGGAAAACAAAATTTTTTTAGAATTTGCACTAGCTCTTGAAGGGTCGGAGGTCATAAATTCCGAACGCCATATCGTGATGTATTGCTATAATTAAATAGTGTATAATACAGCAGCTGTAATGTAACGATTATATAATCTTATTTTCTTTGTATTGTTCAATACTCTGCACTATTTTTTTCTGTTGAATTTCTATTCCATAAAGTCGCAGTGAGATAATTTCGAAATTTTATAACAGCTTTTATCGATTTAAATGATATTCGCATGAAAATTTCCAAACTTTGCCGGCTTCTACTCACTTTGACGGCCAAGTCACCTACTGTTTAGATAATTGGTAATTAAAATATAAACGTTAGTAGAAGCGATAAACGCATATACCGCCAATACTTTAATTCTTTGACAGGTCCCACATTATATTAAACAATATTTTATATGGCCAACCCTATTTTGAATTATATTGTGTGGTCATTGGTTTACATAATGGTATGTCTATGTGGTCGGTAGGATGTTACCGAAAATCCATAAAACGGCCAATACGGTCGGTCTTAAACATTTAAACCTTCACGTTTTGCTCCTCCTGTCATGATTCAGTCAAGGGGAGTTAAAGGGTTTAGGTTATGGGTGATATACGTAACGGCCTGGTCACCACATTGTGTGCCCACTTCTATATTTATATGTATAAATTTATTGTATGGTTAATTCATATGGGAACATAAAATGTTATACCCACTAAACTTAAAATAGGCCTTATGGAAATTGGAGACCCGCTATTATTATGTAATATTTAAAATTTATCAAAATAATTTGATTTTTCATTATAGTTATGTCTAATAACTATATCAAAATTCATTTTTAAACAATTATTTCAAGTAAATATTTAACACGGACTAAAATATGTACTGTATACTGCATAGTATATAATTTAATAATAACTAATAAAATATCATTAAAAACCACGATGGAACAAACTCGACATAAAAAAGCAAAAAAAAAAAAAAATTGATCTTAAAAAATGATAAACATTTAATAAAGTGAACATATTTTTAATGATAATTAAATAACCGTTTTAAAACCTTATTCTTAAGGTATTCGTATTCATTTGTATTCAAACGATGCATATTCCAAATAATCAACAGAATTGACGTTTAAATAGAATATTTTGTATTCCAAGAGACTGCGATGCGAATTGGCCGATTTTCATAACAAAGTTACTACATTAGAAAATTATAATATACGAGACTCGTAAGGCGTCAGAAACGCTTTGGGCTAAACTTAATCCATGTCGCAGGCACACACTCATTTACACGCATTTAATCGTATAACAGAAGTTTTTATCAAGTTGTACGTTTTGCTCGGAAAATGACGAACACCCTAAGCCGCCCACGCCACCTACCCTCTTTTTCGCCCAAGCTACGCTTCATCAATTACGCGAATAACCCCAAAAATCATATTATGCAAACTCTGACTCTGCCAAAATATTGTTTCGCGCTTCTAGCAAAGTTCAACGCGAAACGATCCTAATAACTTTATTTTAATGAATAAATTCACCCATGACTGTTAAACTACTAGGAAAACTCATCATGCGTGCACCTACCTCGCTTGTTTAGCATCATTGGAGCTTTAATAATTATGCTCTAAGTTAACCTTAATAACCTGATTGCAAGACCCTTTCGACATACTTAAGTATTAGTTTAATTAAATCTATTCCTAAGTTTGTCAAATAAAAATCCAACGATGTATTTTATAGGTTCATTCTTTAACATAGATTAATTGGAGGAGCATAATTATTTACCATTAAAACATCACGTGCGCGAATATGAATTTAATCAACATTAGAAACAAAGTACAAGCCTAGACGTGTATGATGCCGAGATAAAGTCGTCTTCTTGCTACAAAATACTCATATTCGCGTGATTTTAAGCTCGAGAGTGTCCACAGAGCGTTCATTAGTAACGCCCGGAACAATTTATTTTAATGAGACACTCAAGTAATTCAATGTAAAACTCTTTGGTTTACTGTCAACCATGTAGTGTTACTACATTGTGATAGAAGAGATATGTGTGAACAAAGGATAATTCATTTCCTGTTCAACTACCAAAGTCTTTTTGATTTCAGTAGTATAAATGTTGGCCGTTCTTAAAATTTTTTTTAAGCCGATCATTTTTCTTAAATCCATAAGAATGTTAAGTTGGCTAATGATTGTATTTCTCAAGATAATTAATACCTTTAACTTGGTATATATTTTTCTCAAGTAATGTATTACGTAAATTAGATAAAAACAAAGTATTAAAAATGTTTTCTACATAATTTTATTTCTAATAAAATTTAAGATTCAGTATTTTTTTTATTTTTAATTAACTATATAAGTATAATGTATGCCAGTTATGAAAATGATAAATTAAATGTACAAGCGAATTTCATACATGTTGATGTAAATATTGTCAAATAATAATAATGATAATGGTACTAAATCGTGACGAATATTGAGTAGTTACAAAAAATAAAAACCACGAAAAGATTATTGTCGTTATTTTATTAACTTCAGTGAATAATTAAACTACTTATTGTAATCCATCATAGATAAACTTTATCGCAATGTTTTTATAGAAAAATTAGTATCAAAAAGATTATAAAAAGTGAATATAATATTATAGAATCTAATACCGATAGTACGGATAGAGAAAAGAATACAAACGTAGCTTATAGTCATAAAAGCAAGACCGAGTACATCACTAAAGATTATAAAGCACTACTGTACTTATACGAAGAGAATGTAGTTTTTATTTTGGCGGCAAGGACGGCAAATTTTATTAGTCTACTTTAGGAAGAAAAACGTCCATGGTACGGCGCCAGCAGAAAGAGAGATCGGCATACTGATAAGGCCAACTCTTGTCTATGTCTCATCCTTGCCTATTAAATGGTCCGATTCATTCGGCCGATGTTATCGAAATCCTAATAATAACCCGACTTTCCTTCTCTCGCATTGGCCTAGTGCAGGACGCATTACATGATGCAGCTTGCTCGTTCGGACTTGATATTAAATTAGTTTGAACCTTATGAAAAACGTTTACAGCCCTTTTAGCATCGTTCCGCGTCGCCGCCATTCTCGGTCTGGATTACGACCATCGCGAGACACTCAGTAAAAATTGACTGTTCGGATACCACTCACGATTTTTGAAGATCCGTAGGAATTCCCACCGGCGTCGCTCCGACATTTCGACGGGGGGGGGGCATAAGGGGAACGACTTGCGTGCGTGTGTACGTAATAGTAATAATAATATGATTGATTCGTCCCCTATTGCTGCATTATATCCATTCGGCAGAGAAAGCATCTTCTGTTGAATTTCAGCCGTACATCGAGGGCGATATAATTTATCAACGGCCACCGACAGCTTTATACGTGCCCCATTAACTCTGGAACGACCTCAGACCGCGAACATACTGCCGCCGGTACGTTGTGTGCTCTCGTTTTGGAGATTCGGTTTGGGATAACGCGATTAATTATTTCGTCTCCCTAAAACGATCACGATACTTTTTTTCTCGTGAAACTTTGCCAAGCACGTACATTGTTTTATGATGTATGAGTATAATATTATTATGGCTTACAAGCAACCGTTATATTTCTGACACGAGTTGGATTCTAGGGAAATCTAAGTGAATCCTAAAGTGTGCACAACTCGGATTCATCACGAGCCCGCGTTATTCGTCCGTTCTGCATTGAAAATGCCTACTAAATTTTTATTTAACCAACTCATACATTTGAAATTCACGAAAACGTTTCACAAAGTTCTCGCCACTCGGAGAGAAAAATTAATTTTTATGCTTTTGTAAGTGTGTAATTCTGATTTTACCTTTTTCCGGTGCTTAACTTGAATTACAACATAAAAGGATGCGTGGGTTGTTGTGGAACCGTCACATTTTTTAATTAAATCCGGATTTACGATTAACAGCTACTCATATTTTTCACCCTCTTCTCAAGTTATTTTTAAACCGTATTAAGTTGAGTAAATAAAAAATGGAAAAGGGCACAGGTAGAAATCCTCGTTTTCGAGACCTAGTTATACCGCAAGTAAATAATTTAATTAACACGAAGAAAAAATGTGTTCTGTATTTGAATAATAGTTTCGCATATTAAAAATATATAACTTTAAATATCAACTTTTCACTTAAAATTAATTGTGTATTTTATTGTGTGAAAATTAATTCAGAATGATCGTATTCTTTAACTGTTTAGATCCAATTCATTCACTTTTGTTCGCATAATTTTCCCTTTGTACGTCGTTCCGCTGAAATAAATCATTAAGATTTTCATTATAATCGGAAAAGTCCCCTCCTGTAAAACCATGGCGTTAAATAACCACAAAAATCATTAGTCCACAGTCCCTTAAACGCGCACGACAATAACCACAGCGTCCGGCAAATTGAAATGACACTAATACACCGATTGATGACGAGGCGGCAAGGGGAGGTCAGCTAATATTTGTTATCCTTCCCCCTATTCAATAATAGTAAATACAATTTTATTGGCACGAAATCCGTACGATAAATTGCCCCGGAGCTTTTAATGTAATTATTATTTGTCGTGCGGCCCTTCCGCTTACGAGAAGCGTTTACATACACAAGAACGATGCCCTCCGTGGCAGCCGTACCGAATATTTAACTGCCTTGATACACAGGAATATTTGCAAAGGCACACATTGCACTGCCACCCCCCCGAGGAGCCCGAGAAAAAAAAAGCCACCGACCTTATTTATATACACTGCACCGTCGGCGGCCGTAAATTAAATGAATAGCTTATTAAACCGATACGCATTCCAAGCTCCCCTACAAATTTTAGGTGTACACCGCCAGTGTAATGTGTATATATTTTACAATATTATGTACTATTATTGTAGTTGTTAAGGGGCAGGGCGATGGTTAAGCCGACTTTTCGTCCGTTCACCACGAACGTTGCGCGCAAAAAACGCAGCGAGGGGAAGCCGATTTTAAATATAATATTCGTTATTTATATGCTCAGCAATGTGTGTGCACAATATCAGTACTAAGTAGAGAATGTCGTCCGACCAATAATACTGTGCTTGTGCCGTGTTCAATCTGATATTATATCGTTTTCTTATAAAAATAATCGTTTTTTATTATCTATTTGCATCATAAAAATGTTACGTGTCTATAGTCGAGTCTTCCAACTGCATACTTTACGCTCTTACGGTATTATTATTCACACCTTTTAGCGCCAGTTATTACAGTTCCTCTTGAAACGTGTTTACCCGCTTTTATTTTGCTCTTGTATTTTATTTGTTATTTTTCCTGACAGCTACTTCCATTGAAGTTATTCCTATTAAACAAATATGATTTTAATGATTTTTTCGATGTTTGTTTTGCGCCATTAGGAACTTAATGGTTACTCGTATTATGAAAACAAAAGCAAATCACGCCTTATTTTTTCTCTTGAACATTTTTATAATAATTTCATTTGGCTTTGAATTAATATAGTGTATAATTTAGTATAGTTCTCTATAGAGTATAGGTTTTACATGTTTAAAATTATACATTATTAAAACCAAAGGATCAAAATAATTTTTGATGTTGTACTGATAAGTTATTCTTGATGCTGATAACGAGGTATTCATAACGTATCTGTACGAGAGTAAAGATTACAAATTTATGAACCATACTCGGTAACAATCAATTTTTCCAGCGAAACTAATTCAGTTTCCATCACCTCGAAGAAGTCGCTTTTCATGTCAAATTTTCATCGATGGAGACAATATAATTTAATATATTTGATTGTTTGTCGTTATGGCTATTTTCCAAATACTAGTGTGTGTTACTTAAAGTAATTCTTCAAGAGAGCGAAGACAAGTTCAAATGTTCAATAGTGTCTTATGGAAATTGACATTTTAGAAAAGCAAAAAACCGACATTCCCAATAAAGTTGACTGGTTATTTTTTGGCACACGACAGATAACATCTTTCTCCATACAAATATGTTCAGAAATCTTAAAAGCCTATTTTTGTGACATAATTAACTCTTGGACACCGAGTTATTTTTATAAAAAATAAATTAAATAAAAACTTTACCAATAATATGTGTTTGTCAAAAATACGGTTTCATAAATACCTTTTCTTATCAATGTATAGAAGTTTGACATTTTGTAGTGTTACGAGGTTTTTTTTTGTTTTGCAATACTTTTATGATGAATAATTTATTTGAAAATCATATTTTAAGTTTTATAACGATAAATAACTCGATTAACAAAACTCAAAATTCTCAAACTGTTACTTTACATCTGTCGAGTATAAAATTTATTCTTCCACTGTGCTATTTTTTACATCAAGGTTAACTATGGATGTAAAATAATAATACCCGAAGAAATTTCTCCGCCTGATTAATACTACTGCGAGTGACAAAGAGACGTTTGAGTGTTGTGTGTACTTGCCATTATCGCTATTATTACATTTTGGTTCATTATACTTTCACGGTTGGATCGTTAGCTACCGGATTTTACTTACCTTGATAACTGTGTACACGTCGAATAGGTAAAATAACACACATACACTGGGTCCTCTTACTTGCATCGCCTGGGAAATCAACGTACTGCGATGGAATCTCGGATTGTCAAACATAACCCTTAGGATATTTTCCTTCTTTATTTTTAGCTGTTGCCTCTTAAAAGGTTTATTTTAGCGTGTCAGTACGTGTACGCGTTTCAACCCTCTCGTTTCCGTCATTTACACAATGACGGTGAAGTCGGTTTATTTTCACATCATACAGCCAACGCGAAACAACAGCAAACACATGGCATTTTAATTGTGTATGTTTACGATAATATTAAAAAAAAATTACGTTTGTATCAATGTCTTTGAATATTTCGCGATTATACAACAGTCGCGCATTTTTGAATAAAAATTTCCCGTGTCGAGTTTCGTTCAATTGTTTTTTTTTTTATGACGCGATTATTTATAAAAAAATTTTAGTCTGCCAATACTTAAATGGTCTATAATTTCTACATTTTTTTTAATATAAAAACGGATTCTGTTTAGTATTCCCATAATTTAACTCTCGTGAAAAGAGTGTTAATGCTAATAAATGTTCACCGATATTAAGCTGTACCAAAACAATAGGGTAACACGGTTGCAATTGTGTGCAAGTTGTTTTTTTTATTTGTTAACGTCAGCTTTTGAATAAAACATTATTTACGATAGCTTTTGTACATTTGCTCCTTCTTTACATATCTCCTATCGACAACTGTCGCACTGAAACTGTGGGTGCCGCAATGATTTACATGTTATTGAGATAGTATGTCGTCTCTGCAATATTAGAATAATTCATACTGATGTACCCCCAGACATTTGGTCACCAAATACTTTTCAGTTTTACAGATGTTGTTGTTCTGTACGATTTCATCATTGACTGTCATTGGCTAGTTTTGGACACTCGAGAAATAAAACACAAAATAATAACAACGTTAAATTCTATTAAATTTATTTTAGTATATTCCGAATATAAATTTATGCTTGAAATTTGGAAACTTGTCAGACCGGAAGTATTGTGAGTTGTTTGACTACTTAATGTTTAAAAACATTACGCGACTTCACAGTGAGAAGGTTAACAGAAAATTGTATTCATATATAGTAAAACTAGAAGAAACAATACTAATACGAAATGAAAATACACGGACGAGTACAATTGAACTGTTGTTCTCATAACATTATTAATTACGGTTGGCTTTTTCTTTTAAAAAGTTGGTTATAAATAAGTCCTCTAGTTGTACAACATTTTTATAAAAATCTCATTATGTTCATTTCAATTTACTGCCAAAAACTAAGCACCCGTCGTGCCGAAATTAAAAATAAATGATATCCAGTCAGCCTCCCCGCCCTTGTTTCTGGTCCATGTAACCACGTTATAAACAAACTAGCTCTTTTTTATTAGCCATTTCGCGCTGATAATAACCGTTCTGGCTGTAATCCAAAAAAGTAAACTTCATTTTTGTTGGTGGGCAAATGCTCATTTACCAACCGACCGATCGGATGTGTCAACACGTATCCTCCTGGACCGATGTTTACAGTAATCTACTTCGAGTCGAACCGGAGGTAGCCATCGCAGAACGGATATTCGAATTTCTTAGCCCTGCCTATTAAACCACGACGATCAACGACCTGAAAAAACAGTAGCCGTTTCGTTAAAAAACTCACTGTGCGTGGGCGTCAACGGTGGTCCGTGTAACATGTATATTAAAGTTCAACGCAAACTACCACTTCAGAATTAAGTTATTTCGTTCAACTAACGTATCCCACTCAATTCGATCATATCACGTTTTCACGACATAATATCAGGGAAGTTTCGAAGAAAATAACATATCACGTTATAAACGAACCAAAAAGTGTGCATAATAATTACGAGTCGGACTAGAAACGGCGTATTTGTTCAATTTAAATATAAATTACACTCGGCCCGCCTCGTTTGATTCCAAAGATAATAAAAATACAACGTGCAACACTCGATCTAGTGATTTATTTACCTTGGGGCCACCCCTTCTAGGAGGACTGATTAAACGAGAAGGCTAATAAAGTCGGCGCACAGAATAAATATCGTTGACCGAAAAGGTGCGTGTGTGGTGGTTAATCACATCAGTTGAACTAGTGTTGCGCTACTAAAACTTTTCGAGAATTTACGTGCACGCGGTACAAGACAAATGAGGGTCGAACTTGCCGGTGTACTAAAATATTGTTGATACCTTTTTAACGGCAATGCCTAGGTAGAGTTAACATGTTTACCGGTTGTAAATCTCAGAAAAACTAATGAATGTATTCGCATACGAATTTTTAAAACCATAAACACACAAGTATCTTTTTTCCGGTGAAAAATACAACGGACACATTTCCATCTAGTATAATTTTAATTGTATTTTTCTGCAAGAAACCTTCTAATAAATTGTCTCTAAGAGTTGCGTATACGTTCACCTAAAATAGGTCAAAAAATTATGTTTTCATTTCTATTGTATAAAAGTGCAATACTCTCAACGCTCGCGCATATTATTAGAACCTTTGGGGTTTTTCTTGTAGATTTATTCACCTGTTTCTAAGAAGTTAACGAAAACGTATGAAATATTACTTTATTAAATCGTATAATGTACATTGAAAATATTTTATACAGTAATATTATTTTCCGTGTAAAGTTAAATTTCAGTGTCTGTACGACGTGATAATTTATGGCTGTGAAATTGATAAAATATTATTTTTATAAAAATTTATTACCGTTCCACCAATTATAAAAGGGTACAACATTTTCCCTCTCCATAATTATCCTATAATAGTGATAAAAATGAAAAAAAACTTATTGTTGAAATTTTTTTTCAAGCAAAAACCGGCTGTAGTAATATTTCTCTCGCAGAATTCTAATGAGGTCGGTAATTTTTCGTTTGCTACTACAAAAGATGACTGGGGGAGATTGTTTTACTAAAATTACTGCTGTAGTCTTACGCAGTTCATCGGGTGCTCGACTTATTAACTTAAAATTATTATGAATTGCACCTCATTAACGAACCCTTCTCCTCGATGGCGCACAGTATGAATAATAAATTTATTCGTCTCGCCTTATATTTAATATTGTTATACATATATACGTATCTATGTAGTTTTGAAAACTTTACCGAGTAATCCGATTGTTACCGCTCGACATTATTATATTGTCCCCCCACCCCCATCCGTACCTACTGGCAGGTGTTATTTTCAGTCGAAAATTGGTAGTCACCCTGTGGCCACACGCGTTAATCATCGAATCTAATTCCTCTGATACCTTACGAGCTTCACAATTAATGTCCTACAGGACCAATAGCTAAGTTGGCATCGCCCACGTTTGGCTGGGTTTCAAATTGAACGCACCTGGTAGAGAGTGTGAGTTGAAGAGAATTCGATAAAAAAAAATATATACGTTTCCTCGAAACGACAGTAAATCAACCCCTTTTTCGGATAACCACTTCAATTCTCCATATAATCGCCAACGCCTTATCCGAAATCGTACACAAAGCGGCTGATTAAACTGAACGTATCACGTAGGGCAGCAAAACTATTTTCTAGAGATTCTTTTGAAATTGAAATGTTTTTTTTTTTTTTGCTTGCAAACAATGTCTTCATACATTTCATAAGGATTTAACCCGAAAATATTATCGGAAAAAAATTCAATTATTGAAAAAATACCTATAAAATATCAATGATCAAAATGTATTTATTACTGAACTAATAATATCCAATGCAAATGGTCCTTGACCATTTCAATTGCTAATATTATTGATTGATTAAATTGTGAACAGCCAAATAACTGTCAAATGTATGAGTGCACATATAAATATTTGTTGACACATAAGTTTCAACAATAGAATGTAAATAACTGTCAACCAGTCCCGTTTTTAATATACAATATCACATAAAATATTGTCAGTCGTTTCAAATGAAATGTTATGATTGCAAATAACTATCTAAATTTCTAACGAAACATACAATTTCAATGGTTATTTTCATTAAAATAAATTTTTTATTGATTTTATTGTACGACAATTTTTATCACAATAAACAAGCCGTCGGTGAAATATATCATTTGAATCAGTCACAGAAGTGTGTTAAATTTGTTTCAACTTAATAATTTGTAGTTTTGTTTTATTTTGAGCTTAAAATGTAAGCTTTTTTCTCTATACGCGTTAGATATATATATTAACAATAGCGCTCAGTTAACATAAATAAAATGGAAAGTCTTTGAAAAAAATACTATGTTATAAATTACAGAAAATATTAATAGTTAAAATAATTTTAACGATTTTTTCACAAAGTACAATTCTCCGTGAGAAAATCGTCTATTGGGTTTCGTGTGGTGTCAACAGTCACTCGAACTATTCTATACAACTTATAGGTTAAAACCACAAAAGAGTTTAAAAGAAATAAACCTTTAATTCTGTTAAGTGAAAACTATTATTAAACGTGAACGAATATTTTATTACAATTGTTGTGAACTCTCATAGAAAATGTCGAAGCTGAAAAAAAATAAAATTATTTAAAAAGAGAGAAAGGTACTAATGAAAAGTTTCGAAACGAGCGTCTTAATGATAAGTTTGATGGAACTTTATAGAAAAAAAATCAATTTAAAAAGTTTTCGAACAAATTTTGTTTAAATTAGTATTATATTGTGTTCAGCGACTTGGACGAGTTACTACACGAGTAGTCTCTCTAATAAAATCTTGAATTTAAGTTGTTGACAGATGCGTGTGAACGAAGAACATTAAATAGTTCAGGAAAATGACATTTTTGAACAAACCGTTTCTTTTGCTTTATATTCAACACAATACTTGAAATTGATGACATTTTGACTACTAAAATAATGTTTTCTTAAGAAAATTGAATAACAATTCGAACCCCTCACTATATTACTTTGACCCACAAATCATAAATAATAGATATACAATAATAAGTTTTTAGTGCTATTTTCACTCAACATTTTAATACCACGCCATTATTATATGACTGTTTTTAAGCGTTTGGCGAATACCTCGGTCGCTATCGTTTGTTTTTGTTAAACAGACAGCAAACAAATTCGATTCTACACACAGCCTCTTGGAAATAACACACTGTCCACCCTCTTCCTTACAAACGCCGTGACGTTTTACACTCACAGGGGATTAAGTAAACTTTGCGGTGCATAATTCAAAAACCATGTAATGAGAACGACACCGAGGTTTTCGCACCAGACCCCCGACCAAAAATCCCATCTCGGTTTTTCATTTTTTTAAGGTATATATTTAGTAGCTGCAGCTACTGTAGGTTATGTTTTTGTTGTTAGTCGCTCTAAAATTAATGTATGTAATAAAGAGTCGGCGGAACGGGACATAAATATAAAAGAAAAAATAAATAACAGAACAAACGGCAGACAAAAAGGGAAAGTTACAGGACGGAAAGAGAGAAAATAAGACTGTAACTTTTATGTTTATTTTTTCCTGACACAATTTTGCAAACTAGTTGTGTGGCAATTGTTTTTTTGCCGAGTATGATATTATTTTATTTGTGTTATGCCCGTTATTCAAAATCACACTTAGATTGTCTCGGCGATATTGTGGGCAAGCGTTGGAGAAGTAATTGTAACAATAATTCAAATAAAATTATTACTTTGGTCTCGTCCATTTCAATCGTCATCAAATGCTTATTAATATTTAACTCGTAATAATCGTCTTTATGCAGATTAATCATTAATTGAAAATTTACCTTTTGCTGCAAGTCCGTTTCTCGTGTGATTCAAACAATAATATGAAGAAATATACTATGCATTTAAACTAATGCACTAAATAGATATCGGAGACAATCTCCGTAGTACAGTTGTGCGATATAATATATTATACATGACGATGAAAAATTGATTTTACGACCAATGTAAGCTCTATGTACTATTGTTCGATTTGTATTTTAGCTTTGTAAATAGACACACATACAAGTACTGCCAAGCAGTGTTGTTATTCAAAATAGCTGTTCGGTGTGCCTACGGGAAAAAAACCTAGTCGTTACAATGCGATTTATGATATTTCCGATAGACTAAAATAAAGACAGCCATTTCGTTGTTTCCAACGAGGCATTTTAATATTACATATCTCGTTTGTAATATATTCGTAAAATATCTATATTGTATGTTTTATAAGACTTCTGTGGACGAAAAAATGATCTCATTCCCTCTATCTGTATGCTTAAATATGTATAATTTATTATAATTCAATTGTTAAATAAATAACAACGCAATTTTTGTATAATAATGATATATAATCCCTTGTTGAACGCGCGCTTACTCATTAAACCTTCACGATCACTAACCGACCGATTAATGTTATTCGTTAATTAAATAGAGTACAGTAACTATTGCGTATTAATTGAGTACAAGAGAGATTCGCGTACAACGAGCTAGGGAGACTTACTCGTGTCTGCTTACAATACAATACAGTCACGAGGGTTTTAATTAAACCGCCGCGCAATAACTGCCTCTAGCTTTACTCATTATGCCGAGAAAAATCAGTGTAATTATCAGTGCACCAGAAACGTATCCTTTCCATTATTTTATATGGAAGTAGTGGGCGCTCGTTGTAATTTGTTCTGGAGACGGTTTGGCGCGGGTAAAGTTTTTGAAATTCTTACACCGTAGTAGTTTTTGCAAAATATTTTTATTTGAATTCCCGTTGTGCTGTATTTGACGAGTTTTTTAATGAAACCTAACGATTTGATACGTGCTCCAACATGAATATGTAATATGTATGATTATTTTTTGAAAAATCATCGGAATGCATTGGCTCGAAATGCGCATGGATTGATCCGTGTTCTCATTCGTCAAAAAAATTATTAATGAAATTCTTTTCCGTTTGATTTTTTTCCTCTGCGGCTTAAATTAAATTACCATCATAATCATAGGCTTCTTTTTACTGCTTTTCGATCATTTGACTTCATCAAGCTGCGCGAAATTTCTATTTCTCTGGATCGTCAAAATTATCGATATTGTGTAATTACATTAAATTAGATATTGCGTCTCGATTAAAATCTAAAAATGTCAAATGAAGCTTCGCATTAAGCTCCAGATAAACGTCTGCGAATCTCACTGTCAAAATATAATATAACATTATACTTGCTATCATCTCCATTCTTAATGTTTTATTCCTATACAAAGTATCCCGCCAAACAGTAATTACTTGTGCGTCAAGTTTTCATTTTCTTCTGTTTTTTTCTTTAATCGACGTGTATACTTTTTTCTTTCATTTTGTATCCTATCCTAATGATAGTTGACTAAAAACCCTTAAAACACGAAGAGTTGTAGACAAATGAAGTATATTTCTACTGTTAACGATCCGTTATACGCTTGGATATATTTATTGCAATTAAATTAAATTTTAGCCATTAAGATATATTGAAACATTGGTTGTCAAACTAATGAGAAATAGACTACGAGTAATACATCTGTTTAATAGTAGTTGAAAATATTCTTTTGGACACAAATATAAAATACAATTTTCATTTCAAAGACTTGCAATAATTTCCAACTGACTTAGATAAATATGTTTTTTTACTATATAATCAATGGAAACTCCGAGTTTCGTTGAACACAAACTAACTGACCCGATAAATTTTGTTTATTTTTCGATTAATATACCGAATTTCAAGGAAGTATTTTCCAATTTAAAACGCCAAGTATTTCACCGGTATTTAACATATTCAAGATAAATTCCAGTGGAATATTTTTATGCGTTTTCAAATGTTACATATTTAATAACATGTATTGCATAAATAAAAACAAATCGTTCCCTACGATATGTACTCGTATCGAGTTACTCGTTTATTGAATTGTTTTTTTTTTTCCAATTTCCCGTTTTCATGTATCGAAAATAATTTTACTAGTGTCTCAGTTGGACGCGTGTAAAAGTCGAATCAAGTACATGTTCGTACGTTTGCAATGATGACTACAAAACGAGTCATGTTATAGTCACGCCCCGGTAGACATGCATCGATGGCAAGAGGGGAAGTAAATATATTGAAAGTCGGTTTACCAACTGTGACTAATACAAAACGTGTGCTCGGCATAACGGCGCGAATAAGAATATTTAATATTAATTCGATCGATGCCCACCAAGTGTAATACGTCGTGCGACTACCAGTCATTATTCTTACCCGGCAGCTGATATCGATTCAGTAACAGCCACTGTCATTTATCTATTTTTCAAACCTTAACTAGAAACGCTTACAAAGGCCAACAATTCAAATGTGTCTATTCTTCTCGGGTTCAGGTAATCAATATTACTTTAAAACCTACGCAGTAATTGCTCTTTTACGGTTCCGCCTCTCTTTGATAGTCGTCTAACTTTTGGAACTATTGAGTCATCCGAGCAAGGAAAACTCGACATCCAAACAACTTCTACTGCGTAATTTTAAACGGAAGGGTTCGCATGCGGTCACTGTATTTGTTTTGTTGATTGAAAAGGTATATCCAACAGACTTTATTTGTCATGTACAGAAATAAGTGGATTGCATGAGCTTTTTGATGCAAACATATCGAGAGGAAAAAAATCTTATATTCTATTCCACACTTTAACTCAAAATCCCCTGGCTAACGTGATCACGCAAATTCATCATTTTGGTAAATGTGTAAAAAAATAATTTCGAACAACTCAACGTGCTCAGTTTTCGTAAACCCGGCAGCCTGTGACTTCTCCAGAGAGATACCCACACAAATCTATCATACAATTCCTGACGTTTTCCTCTTGAAAGCTAACACTGTAACTAAACAAACAAAATTGGCTAGCTTATCACATGGTTACCACGTTGATGGACAAACACTGGCCGCTTGTTATACCCATGTAAATTTTGTACACTAGTACCAATACATAATACACCAGTATTATACTTTGGACTATTGTTTACCCTTGTCTTGATATTGATATCACGCGTTTATGCGATCTGAACTTACTGAAAATGTAAGTAAATTGGACATCAATTTCGACCCGAATTTCTTTTAAGTATACTTGATCAACTACTGACGTAGACATAAAAAATATGTAAGTAGTGCTGATAGAAGAATGTATAAAAAGTTGACACCACTGAATTACATTTTGGTTATACGACAGTATACAGTTCTTTGTTGTCTAAGCTTTTGGCCATCTGGTATGAAGGTCTACTGTATAAATTGAAAAATCAGCAGGCTTGGCATATGGTGTGAGCTATTAGATTCGTACTTAATAGAAAGACGGGGTTTCTAGAAAATCCCAAAGAAGCTGTATCTGAATGGAAAGGTATTAAAGCAGGAGTACCTCGAGTGTCCTATTCTCTATTTACTTTTTACAACCGATATACCAACCAGCTATAACAGCTATGTTATATACATTAGCTATGCTGATGACACGGCTCTATTATCATGTAACAATGATATCTCGATGGTTACAAAAATTTGCAAAAAAACGTTGATATCATCCTTTTAAATACAGAAAGATTGAAACTATTAATAAATAGTTAAAAATATGTTCACGTGTACTTTATAATAAAGTAATCAAGCATAACCCGATAATTATTGATGGTAAAATAATTACACAAAAATGTCAACCAAATACTTAAGCTAGTATTTAGACTTTGAACTAAACTGGAGCACTCACATTAAGTTGAAAATAAAAATAAATAGAAATAAAATGTAATGGTTAATCGATCATAGATCACAAGTATCAATAGTAAACAAATAGCTATATGAAAGTCAATCTGGACGTACGGAATCTAATTATGGGACTGTGCTAGCAAATCTTGAAATAGGAACAAAATAGAAACTATGCAAAATATAACTTAACGTATTATTACCAATGCATATATGTATGTGAGAAATGACAATAATCACAATGATATGGTGATAACAAACGTCAGAGAGGAAATTCAACGAAACGCTAAGGCGGCGAATGAAAATCGTTTCAAGACCCACGTCAACAAAGCTACAACTCAACTTTTTGATCATTTTCATAACGTCAGAAAATCGAAACTCTCAAAGCCACAAACTTATTGTAAATTTTCTATTAATTAATGTAAATTTTACTAGTATATAAGTCTGAAGACTCTTCGTTGGAAGTTTGCCTTCATTATTGTGTATAATATATCTTAGCTAGACATTTTATGTAACTTTATATTTTAACGTTTGTGAATGATTTTAATTAAGACCGTAAAGGTGTCTCAAATAAATACTTTTACAAAACAAAAAATGATGTATATTTTATAAACTTTTAAAGAATTTGTCAACTTACAGGCATTATGAAGCTAAATTAAAATGTTCACAGAGTTTTAATATTATTTAGAAATTTCAAAAATATCAAGTTTATAAAAAAAAACAATGGAAAACTATAACATGAAAATTTGTTTTCCTCTGCCATGGCTCACAAAGATGCAATTTCAAATAGCATTTCTTTAAAAGAGTAATGTTGATGTCAGATATAAAAAATACAAACCATCTGATTGTGCAAAACCCTTCTATTCAAATATTCAAATATCCATTCCCGGGAATAAGGTCCATCCAATTGAAATAGGTCTTATCGATTCAAAAGAGAGACAATGATAATTGAAATAGAATAAAAGTCACTTCACTATTATAAACTACTGCAATAAAAAAAAATGAACATTTTTATAGAGTGATTTATTTTCACACTTCAATGTTGTATAAGCGTGTTACAAAAATATTTCAATAGTAATGTTATTTTTTTACGGTTATTTAATTAATTTTATTTCAAATTGAGTGTACAAATTTAGACGTTGGAATTAACCGCTAGTTTTATTTTCAGGATTCGATCAATCTAGAACCTTCAAACGTGATAGGCTGTACAGCTAAAGGCAAATCTGAGGTAAGAAAAATGAGTTAAATACTTTTTAATTTAAAATTAATATTTCAAAAATATTTTTAATTTTAAATATTATTAGCCCCAATTGTAATTATATAAGAAAAATTATTACTATACTATATAAGTAATACTTTCGATTTTCTTGAAACTTGGATAAAGTTAATGGTTTTATGTGAAAATCATTTGCTGTTTTAAGCAGACTTTTTCCCTTCTCCTCTGCGATTCAGTGGACAAGAGCGAGCAATATGTGTACAATAACAATAGAAGAGTAAAGAAAAGATGGAATTACTTTTTGTACCTCCTAGCGCGAGTATGTGTAAAAACCACGTACGGAGACAAAGAGTAATAAATATATCCCTGTACAGTTAGTACAAAAGAGTTTACTAAATGTGTGAAACAAAAAAGGAACGTTCCCACGCATAGAAAACCTTAGTAATAAAACAAAGCTCTCGGGAAAGACTTTTTTTTTTTTTTTGAAGTACAGTGTACATAGAGTCGGGAACCCGATGGTTGACTTGTATTTTTATTTTAATGTCTCAGATAAACCCGATAGCTTACAGTAACTTTTAATCCTTCTATATATATAATCCATTACCACCGTCGTTAAATAAAAGTTTATGTCAAAAGTCAATAATTAAATTCAGAGTTCTTGTGGTTTATTAAATTCTTAGCTCACGCGCCATACACCGTACCCTATCGGGCCACCATCTGCATTAGTTTCCACGTTCCTCCGTTCAATACTGCAGTGATCGAATTAAATCTACTGCCGAAGAGAAATATACGTGGCCGCGTCCACTGGCACTAGCCGTCAAAAGCAATTAGCATTTTAATTTGGACTCGGAACAATACCCAGACTAACCCTCGGGACGTTAAATATAAGTCCAGTGCTTAATGGCAGTGGTGAATCGGGTGGATGGTGGGAGTAGTATTATTGATGAAGGACGAGCCAAAATCACACACTTTCCAAAACTCTCTCAGTAATAAAATAAAGTAGCGCGACTCAAAGTTAGGCCAAGGAGTATTACCCGTCAAGTGCAGAACAAAGTTGCTGGTGAGGTGTCTATTGCTATGCAAATTAATATTACCAGTACCAGGACCCAATTAAAAGTTCCTCTAAAGCAATAATAAATATTATATCTATCGTGTTTTAGAATTTTTTTTTTTTTTTAATACAATTTTGTTACGGCACATATAGAAATTGCACATTATTTACGTTTCGTGTTAAAAATAATTTAATTAAACAAATTCGACTTTTTATGCTCGAATGTTACGCGAAAGTCGAGTTATTGAGTTTTATTTTTTTCATAAATTCAAATTGGCTCGAGTCAAAAATGAAACAATAAACTTGCGACGTTTGGACAAACAAATGTTCGAGGTACCAACAGTTACGTTTCTGTTATTCCTATTTACGATTCAAAGTTCTAAAGGAAAAGTTGTAACGTTAATCTTTCTGGGTACTGGCTGTATCTGTTATCGTTTGAAATATTTTACGGAGTAATGACGACCTCTGTCAAAAGCCCAGGGTCGTTTTATTTAAAAAAATGAGCATAAAGTATTGTTGTCATTACCGGGGGCGTCAGCTTAAGATGGGTTTTGGGCTGCAAGCNAAAAGCCCAGGGTCGTTTTATTTAAAAAAATGAGCATAAAGTATTGTTGTCATTACCGGGGGCGTCAGCTTAAGATGGGTTTTAAATTNTACCGGGGGCGTCAGCTTAAGATGGGTTTTGGGCTGCAAGCAAACCATAATGCGAATGGCCAATAAAATTCTATGCTCTACACAACTTGGTAAATTGACAAAGTTTGTTTGGGTCTTTTATATTTGTGGTTAACGCGGACGTTATAACCTCGTCACTTGCTGCTCACCTAATGACCCACCTAGACGTGTGTTCCGTAATTCCGTAACACTTTGAACTAATTAAAATTTTATAATTTTGATAACAAATCACGTGAAAATCGCGCAATTCGTCGAAAACAATTGTCCATTGGTGGTACCGTTTTACTTTTGACAACCAAAAACAAATTGTCTATCATCGTAATGGGTTTTTTATATATACACGATAGCGCTACGCCTACGGTTCGTGTTACTGTAAAATGTTTTTTAGAACATAGGTAGTTTACCCTGAATAGTTTTCTGACACCGTAACAAGCACGAACACGATTTTTCTATCTATTACAAGCCTCTTGTAAAAAAGTACAAGGACGTAGGTGTATATAACGTCGAATCGACAAGTAATAATTTCACAGACAACTCATGACGGGGTGTTAAAAAACATTCACCGTTCCAAATGCCAATTGGTATAATGAAAAATACACGAAAACCGTGCTAAAGATGATAAATTATTTTTAACCAAAAAAATTCTCAATAAACATATTCAGTAAATTCACATGGCAATTCATAATCGGAGCATTAAAAAATATATATATATTCATTAAAACCTGTACCATGATACGTAAAAGTGTGTTCATTTCGTTTCTTTTTAATCGACTGAAATATTTTTTTAATTATTACACTAATTACGACAAAAACTACATTGTTCAATTCTATAATCGCCTTTAAAGAATTTCAAAAATCAACCAAATAAACTTTTTTCCATTGAACATTATTAAAAAAAGTAATTATTTAAGATCCATTAGCCATATCTAAGCAAAAAAGAGTTTCTTAAGTCACTTTACGACTTTTTTGTTAATATATTAACAAAAAACGAATGTTTTATAAAAGATTCGTTTTTCAATTTACACTTTTTAATAACCGGCAATTTCACGGTGCGATAATTTCGCAAAATAGATACATTGTTTCCAATTGGTTCTATCTTAAGTAAAATTCAACATCAATGGGACTTAAATCAATAATTCGGCATTGTTTTTTTAATTCCGAGAGCAAAAATTAACTTTCTCATTCAATAATGATATTTATGATACTTCTATAGAGCTCTCGGGATACGTTTCATGTAGACTATAGTTTTGATGTTACTTTTTTGTGTAAAGTAGTTCTTTATAAGAATTTTATAAAAGAAATAAAATACATGTAGTTATATCGTTCTAAAAAAAATAAACTTATTTAATTATCGAGTATAACATGGCAAATTGTTTTTAAAAACGTTTATTTACCGACATAATTTTGTCTTAATACATTTTCATTGGTATTTTATTAAGTTCTCATAATTTATTCTCAAGTTAACTTTCGTATTTATTCAAAAGTAAATTAATGTCCACATAATATATTTGATGTAAAAACAAAATTTATTTTTAAGATTATTTTATTAATTATTCAATATAATTTTTAACTAATTTCATTTTTATTATTATTTACTGCTTTTCGCGCGTAGTACCATATTTTTGAATACGATCGCACACTTGTCAACGGTATTACTTTTTACGCTACACCCACTAATAATTATTAATTATTTCGCCCTGGATGATTGCAAATATAGATCTGTGGGAGTCCGTGTAGTATTCACCAGCCGCAAAAACGGTCAAGGCGGTTTATCATCCAAATTTTGTTATCGCCGCCGACTATCATCGTTCACGTTCTCAACGCAAACGCGTCCAATACGTTTGCCAATGTAATCGCCTGTATAGTATTTACCACCCCTCGAGTACCATTTGGAAATCACCTATTCCCTCCTCTACCACTAATTTGGATTTGTGAATATTTTGCACAGATATATCATGTGTTTTGCAATTGTAACTGTGGTAAAATGTAACAACCATAAGAGAGTATGTGCAATAATAATTTTCCGAGCTGTTATTTACGATTGGCCACTGAGGTCATATATTAATATCTCGCAGGTTTTGCCCTCCAGACACAACATTATTGAAATTTTCTGTTTTCGCCAGCAATATGTAACATTTTCAACGTAAACGCAATACTGTTATCGGGCAAAACACAATAATGCTGACGCAGAGGGACCGAATTACGTTATCTGTGATGTATCATTTTAGAATGTATATATTATAGAAAAACAAATTCCCAATACAACGATTATTATTGTTACTTAAACTAATTGTTTTTTTTTTTTTTTATGATTAATTATTTAAAACTGTTGAATTAATATTTGTATTTTTATCGAAAATAAATTTAAAAGCATTACTGATTCAGTACACCGTGATGTTTAATAATAATTTACCACAGTCAAATATGATTAATTATTTTTAAAGTATAAGTTTTAAAAAGTAAGATAAATAATTAAAATAACACTATCAGCAATTTTTAAAAACATTAAAATTGATTGAAATGTAAACGGGTAAACGGGTAAAGGTGGAAATCATTAAATGTTTACAAAATATAAAACTGTTCGGTAATTATCCGAGATATAATTTTATTCGTCTATTTATCATCAATTCGAAAAATATATATATTGCGCAGACAAGCGTTTTTGGCGTATAGGAAGAAGAATTGATGTTAAATTGTTTACATAAATGAATGCGAGTATAGTAAAGTATATAAACGGATATTTTAAAAATATATGTACAAATAGAAAAAAAGTGTCATCTTTATGTGAAAATATTCCGTTATAATATTAATACAAAACATCTTTGTATATCGTCAAAACAATAAACCCTGTTCATTAAATTATATATGTGCAATTAATGTTAAAATAATTTTTTTTATTTTAGAGCTATTACTATTATGTTTTAAATTTTTTTTAAGTGCCAACGTCGAAATAATTTTTATTTTACATTATAATATAATTTTCACTGTACACAGTTTTAACTGTCAACCCTTTCAACTTTTGGTCCAATAATTTTATTATTTTCGCATTCATAGGCTACTTTGAAAAATATAGTTTTTATGCATGTGTGGCATTAGCTTATTTGATTTGATAGAAGAGTATAATAATGTTGAGAAATGGCAACTTAAACAACACAGTTGTCAAAATAATTATGCGGTTAGACCAAACCCCAATCTTATAAAGTAGTTGAATAACAGCGTATCCCTAATACTTATTCGTATAGTCGCGTATATGGATAGACAACGACGGTCCTTTTTCCATTTATCTTCTTCTCCTGTTTTCCTTGACCGTCTTGAATTCCCGTCATGTCTTGTGAAACTTTTACTTTCTTTTCATTTCATAAACTTTAGACTGTCAAATATAATTTTATTGGATTCTGGTTGTTATTTAATAAATTATATCTAACTGATCGTAAATAAAAATATAACTCTGTTTCAAATATATATATATCTCATTGATTTTTTTTTGTTTTTTAGAATTTTGATTGCCGCAATCACATTCGAGTTATTCAGTCAATTGGCGATGGAAGCCGAATATACGTGTGTGGCACAAACGCACACAACCCCAAGGACTATGTGATATACGTGAGTTCCATTCGTATAGCCCACAAACGGTTACCACAAATGGAAAACTGTTATATTTTTTTGTAATTTATTTCAGTCGAACCTGACGCATCTGGGAAGGCATGAGTACGTGCCTGGCGTCGGTCTTGGTACGGCCAAATGCCCATACGATCCACTTGATAACTCCACGGCCATATGGGTAGAAAAAGGCAATCCTGGCAATCTACCGGGACTCTACAGTGGCACCAACGCAGAATTTACCAAAGCTGACACTGTCATATTTCGTACAGATTTGTTCAATTTGACAACAGGACGCAAAGAATTCGCCTTTAAAAGAACACTAAAATACGACTCAAACTGGTTAGACAGTAAGTACATTCCGGCAATATTTTATTCCTATTGTTTACTACAGTGCTACAAATATTACAGTAGTGTACTACCGTACAGCTATGCGTATGAATATTTCAACACTGAACCATGTTAAAACTAGTAGCTGTGACTGGCGTTCATTATGTATTTTTTGTGATACTTTTATTATTTAAATTCCTAAAGCAATCATCCTACCACTAATTTACGCTGCTCTGATCATTATACTTCGCAACTTTTGTCTTTCAAATGCAAATCGTTCGTTTTATGTTTGTTACAGAGCGTAATTTTGATACGCTAAACACGTACCGCGAAACGATAAAATTTTTACGCGACTTTGAATTTGCCTTAAGGGGAGGGAAATGTTTTTGGGAAAAGTTGGAAATATCTTAAGAACTTCGCCACCACCGTTGTCGTCGTGCATGTAATGCGGGCCAGCAACCTCGACACGTGTATAATCCGTCGTCGTTGGATAACTGACGGCACGTGACAGTGCGAGACTGTTGGTGATAAATTACCGTGTAGCATTTTCCGAAGAAACGGCGGCTCCTGCCAGAGAAATCCTTCTAGACTTGCCGATCGTTCTTGTTTTTTGGTTAATTCGTTGGTCTTAAACTCCGACAGTGAAGACTCAGCCAAAACACTAACATCCGGACGGGTTTAAGTACTTTTCTCCATATTCGTTATCGTTAAGGATAAAAATACTTAACTTTTAGATAAAATTATTTCTTAAAAATATGAAGTTTTTTCTTTTTAATTACAATTTCAATTTATAAATAAATATAAAACAATAATGTATGTAATGTCAACAAATATTTTTTTTGTAAATGAAGTTCTAATTGCAGTAAACGCATTGTTTGTTTAACATATATTAGCTTGGAATGATAAGTACATTTAAAAGCGTTTCATTTGATTTGAAATTTGCTAAATTAGGTGCTGGTTTTTTCGAATTGCCCATAAACGTGATAATGGAGCTATTAGATCTACTGAATGAAAGAGGATTTCCTCGGAACGGCAATTACGGTTATCGTCCAATAACAATAGCGTATCGGGTAGGATTTTAAGGGTACTTATACTTATTAAAAATGTATATAACAGCAATTAAATTCACTATCAGTTTACCGTGGTTTAAACTTGATTAAAAAATATTTGGGTTTCAGCGTTATATTTCGATAGGGGTTTGCTTAAGAAACAACGACTTAAAATTAATCTTAAAATTATTCTTATAAAATGCAAAATAAATTTAAAACACCAAAAATGCCTTTGGCGAGATACTTAAAAGTACTTTCTAATTCTATTATGACTTAAACTCCCCTCTTCAATGTCAATTAATTTTTTTTTTTTAATAAGTGATTGTCTATTATTTTAATTCAATATTCAGATCAAACATATATAGGCTTATATAGAACAAACGCTAAATATCAATGACGAGGGGAATGCTTAATTATTATTAATCCACGCTTCTCGTATACTCAACATAGCTAAAATAAATTGATTTTCAAAGATTAAAAATTATATACAACTCTATGATATTAATCGAGAGAAAAATTAACGATTTCCATGTTTAATCTAATATGATTAATCTCAACCAACATTAGGACAACGTATATATTCCACTTACTTGTTTATAAATAAGAAATAGTTGGTATTTCTTAATATTTACTGAAATAATAACGTAATATATTTTTCAAAATCAAAAGTTCCTTAGTCTTTACAGTAATCTACCTAAAAAAGAAACTATTTTTTTGTTATAAATTGTCGTTATCACGATGAAGAAAAACTATTCCAATCTCGATAATATAGACGGTGAAAATGGTTTTTATATTGCTCACCGTTACTGCTGACGTATAGTTAAATTGAAAAGAAAAAGTGACTAACTCCCATTTTTTTCATTTCATATGTGAACATATTTTGGCGCTTTGCGTTACCAAACTTTTAAATCGAAAACTCTGAATCACGACACGATCGGTTGCACTCAAATGCCGAACAAATAAAACTAATAGTGGCAATCGTTATTTTCCCGCATCCAATATAATAGGAAGTAACTGGGTTATTGCATCTCGCTTGTCTAGAGTATCACCACAATAGATACCAAAAGTTCGTACACAGTGTGATATAGTTCATTGAAGTGCGATTTCGAATACAATAATATGTTATGCTTATTTTTAGATGTTACTTCAACGTTTTAGTACAGCATAAACAAATTATTGTTGGTCATATTTTACTGGAGTAGAGATTAATAAAAATATTAACTATATTAATTTATCGATGCAACATTTTTATTAAATAAAAAATGAAATTAGTAGTATTTAAATTCAAACTAATGAAATTTAAAATAAAATTTATTATCCTTCTTAATAATATGATCGTTCATGGATTAAATTATGAAAATAAATGTAAGCCAATCATTGCAGAGTAGCTTTCCATGAACAACTTCCTCCTCGCACTTCTACTATCTTTCGACCTACCACGTTGGTGATTCATATTTTTTGACTTCCTAAAAGATAACGTACGCGCACCCTTTTGAAAGAAAAAAACTGTCACACGCTTGGCCAAGCATAAAGGAAGTGACTGTATCAAAGGCCACCCCAGCTGTCGCAGAACCCGTCGTGTATGTGTTTATCCTCAGATACACCTAACGGACGCGCTAGATTTAACCCCTCAAAAGTCATTCCTGAAACGCATTATAATATGTGTGAATCAGTACTGTGAATTAGTCAACAAATATTTGAAAGCTCCTTCCATTAATATGCCAAATGAAATTGAAATTTTGTAATATATTTAGCGCATTTGTTTTTTGAACCAAAAATAATAACTTTAAAATGTATAATGAAATAATATTTTATTTACAATATTTCATTTAGTAATCATGTTATTATTTTTTTTTTTTACAGAACCAGATTTTGTCGGATCTTATGAGATTGGTCAATATGTATTCTTCTTCTTCCGTGAAACCGCTGTTGAGTATATAAACTGCGGTAAAAGCATATTTTCTCGAGTTGCTAGAGTATGTAAAAAAGACACAGGTGGCAAAAATATACTTAACCACAATTGGGCTACATATCTCAAAGCCAGACTTAATTGTTCTATTCCAGGAGAATATCCCTTTTATTTTAACGAAATTCGTAAGTTTTTCATACCAACTTTCATTAGAATAAAGGAGACATTAATAGCTGGTTTTAATTTTTAGAAAGCATTTATAAGGTACCTGGTGATGATTCTCTATTTTATGGAGTATTTACTACATCTACCACGGGTCTTATGGGTTCGGCCATATGTACATTCCGTCTTGAAGATGTTGATCATGCTTTTGCTGGACGTTTTAAAGAACAAGCAAGCTCAACTTCAGCTTGGCTTCCGGTATTGACGACTAAAGTACCTGAACCAAGACCTGGACAATGTGTTAATGATACTGAAACTTTGCCAGGTAATTAAAAAACGCAAAAACCGTTGAAATATCTTTTAAAATTAAATATTGATAACAGCAATTTTTACATATATTTAATTTATTTAGATTCTGTTTTAAATTTCATTCGAGGGCATCCTCTAATGGATGAGGCAGTTGCACATAAAGACAATCAACCTGTATTTTATATGCGTGATCTGTTCTTCACACGGCTTGTCGTGGACGTCTTAGACTACGTTGTGTTTGGCAATCACTTACATTACACTATATACTATGCTGCAACTAGTAAGTTAAATTATAATAATTCATTAAATTTTAGAGTTCAGGGGTTCTAGCTTCAGTTTAAAAATTAGCCCCTCAAAAATTCATATGTTTTATTATCGTTCATACATATGTTTTAGATTTAACAAAAAAATTTAACAATCTATTCATTAAATTAATTTTATATATAATCCATTTGCTTTTTTAGACGAAGGTCGTGTGTATAAAGTTGTACAGTGGTACAATGATGAAGGAGTACCAGGATCTGCTCTACTTGACATATTTGATGTAATGCCAGGTCTTCCTATTACAGCCATGGAAATTTCCAAAAAGGTACACTAAAATGTTTTATTAAAATATTTTAGAGATATCATTTTAGATATTAGCGCGAGGTTAATAGGTTGTATTTTTACCCTTTGGGCTATCAAGATTTCAAATTCAATAGAGTGCTCTGTTCCGTGATTGTAAAAGCATTTGATATTGGAAACTAAAAATAGGTGTTTTAAGCAAACCGATTGGTTGTTGTATATTCTCAATAACAAATGGCAATTTAAAATTAACACTCGAAAGTATAATTCTAATCTATTAAATACATAATATATACATAAACACTGAATCTATTACTGAATAATTTTTATAGTTTTTTCTTAAAAATATTGTACCTGATTCCCCTTAAAAACCAAATTTAAAATAATTGCTTTTTTATTTTTATTTAAAGCTTCAACAGCTATGGTTATTGGCTCATAGTAATTAACAAATCTTATAACATAATACATTAGTTCAATTGTAGGTTATTAATTACAGATAGTTAAATTTTATTTTACAATTTGGTTTGTTTTAAAAAAGAAACAACTTTTACGATGAGTTCATTGTTTGGCCCTCGTAATTCGTACATATTTTCATGAAAATTGAGGTTGAATCTGATGCTTGAATATTTTCTACAATTTATCATCATAATGTTTTACAGTAAGGTCTACCTCATAGATAATGCATAATTCTGGCTCGTCCTTTCGCATCTGATTACCATGGATGAGCCAAGTGTATCCTATTCTATACTATTCATGACGTCTTAACGGAAATGATGCAGCCCAAAGAAGAATAGATGATTTTATTTGGTTTAATTTAGTGTATTGTATTATATATTTTTTTTATTTATCTATTGGTTGGCTTTGTTGTGATTTGTTAAAAAAATGTTTATCCAACTCTTAACTACGTTCTACATCGATTCGTTGGTTCATCATTATGACTCGTTGGTTTTTGCATAACGAGTAAAGAGAATATCTATTGTTCTGCATATTCATTATTTGACTGTGGCTAAATCTGAAAATGACATTTGACACTAAAAACTATTAAATCCATTACTTTTATTGACAGTATTATACTAAGCTATATTCATTTGTAATAGGGTATATTGTTTTCTCGTACGAGATACTCATCACATAATTAGTAATCTGACCAAATTTCTTGTGTTTAACACAATTGAATAGCTAAATTTTATTCAAAAAGCTGTATCGTGATTCCAAGATTCAAACAGATCATAGTTCCAGAAAAAAAAATTATGTATTCCGGACTCGTGAATGAAATGATCGAAGTGGAATTCCATTTTACTGCATAAACTAAAATGAAAATATTTTATCTTTCTTGTTTTTATTAAAACTTAAAAAGAATTATTCTAAAATTTGAAGTTTTAAATCTTAAACATTTTTAATATATTACCATAGAATAAGTTAAAATGTTACTTAAACAAAAATTTTCAAAGACCAAATAATAAAAGTGTTTTTAATTAAAATTGGATTACACATAATGAAAAAAATTAAAAAATTAAACATTATTCAAACAGCATATAATTTATTTAAATCAGAACATTTTTAAAAAAAGATATTTTTTACAAATAAATCGTTTTTAGTTTGTAAATTTTTCTTATTAATTTTTGTCGAACTTTAATTTTTTTGAAAATTTATTTTAACATGAATGTTCTTTGAAAGTATATTTTATTTTAAATTTTGTCTGTAGCATAAAGCTTTGTATGTGGCATCTGATGAAAGCGTTAGACAGATCTATCTATCTATGTGCACGCACCGATATGACAGCTGCCTCCGTTGCGTTCACGATCCATATTGCGGTTGGGATAAACAAACTAAAACTTGTAAACCTTATCAACCAGGGTAATTATTTTAACTCTATTATTTTAATTGACAAGAGTACTTAATTTTAACGACCAAAAATCTTTTTTAGTCTTCTACAAGATGTGACCAACTCATCAAGGAGCGTTTGCGAGAGCTCAGTAGTCAACAAAAGACTTACAGTGACGTTTGGACAAAGTGTCCATCTTAGTTGTTTTGTTAAAATGCCCCAAGTACTTAAAGCGTATCCAGTTACTTGGTACCATCACAGTAAGGAAAAAGGCCGTTACATGGTGTCCTTCAGGTAAAATGTTATTTTCTTTAACAACTAATAAAATTATTTATTTATGATACTTGGAAAGTCAATGCACATAAATCATATAATTTATTTTTTGTTGTCTTTCTCGTTTTGATATAAAAAATATCAGCTAATGAAATTAAAAAACTTGAAAATTTTTAATTATTTACTCACTGATCTGTTTAATAAAAAAATAAACTATACGCAAACATATATTTTTTTTCTCCGAAGAAAAAAACTAACGTTTGTTATTTATTTTTTAGCCGAGTTGAAAAATATATTGCAACAGTCGAAGGTGGTATGGTAATTGTGGGTGCATCTGAAGAAGATGGTGGTCGATACGACTGTCAATTAGCCGGTGCATTGCTATGCACCTTTAACTTAACAGTAGACGCTCATCGATGCTCTCCACCAGCTCGGTCTTTGGACTATCATAGGGTATACTCAGACTGGTGCCACGAATTTCAAAAATATAAAAGTGCAATGAAATCGTGGGAGAAAAAACAAGCAGTAAGTGTCAAGTTTGTCCCATTGACTTGAGACAAAATTTAAATGTTTATTTATTTACAGCAATGCAGTAGTTCGAGGCAAAACGAAACTGCCATGGCTCAGGGTCTCCTAACTAACGAATTAAATGTCAGTCCAGTACTGTAAGGATTCTTCATAACTGAACAATCAGTTCTCCCGTCATCAGTCCACGTCGTCTAGTAGTTTTATAAAAGTATCGATTTTTAACGTATCTATAAATTTAAATATAACGATAATTAGAATAACGTTCAGACTGCCTAAGCTTCAAAAATCGATAGACGACATTTATACAATATTTAAATGATATAAACATATTTTATCTACTATCTTCTGTGATAATATAGCTGTTAATTTTATTATTATTATTATTATTATTATTGCAATTTTTAATTTTAACAAATGTAATAATAATACGTTATAACATAGTAATTCTCCAGTCGATTAGACTGTGATGGAGATTGATTTCTTCCCGTTTTATTATTGTATAATATGTTTTATTTGTAAGTGTGGCTATTATTATTATCAACTGTAATGGTGCTTCGTATTATAGCAATACACCGTCGTAAATATTTTTGACACAATTTTAGAGCGTAGACCTTATTAAATAATAGACTTTTTATTATTATAAATTATTAATTGTATTTAAATTTACTATTATTATTTGATTATTATTATCTGTTGGTATAGACAATAATAATACAATTTATTTCCTGTCTTAGCGTAATACAATCAACAACTAATTGTAATTTCTATAAAATTATAGTTACTAAATAATCAGAACCTAAATACAACTATATTTTACATTTAACTAATTTTGTTTTTATTTTTCTCTAAATACTTTACTTATACATAATAAATATGTGATTTATTTCTGTCATAATGTTATTTTACAAAAAATGGTAAAAAATCTAAATTAAAAAAAAAAGGAAATTCATGTCATTTTTAAATTTTTTATTTTAATCATTCATCATTGATCAAACTAACATTAATTTATAATTTAAAAATTTTTTCTTGTACTTAAATATAATAATTAGTTTTTCGTATAATAAACATTTCTCAAATTCCATCCATAATAAGGTTTTATTATTTTAAAAATTATAATAAATTATAGATAACTAAAAATTTCACTATGAATACTAGAGACTATGAAATTTTTTCTATTATGTGTAAATACATTTGTTTTAATACTTGTTAAAGATATTTTTAAGTAATAATAAGAAAAATTCATTGTTGTACATTTTTTTAGCATTAGTATAAATATTGTAATAAATAAGTATAACAGTAATTATTTAAATAAGTATGTAAGACTAAATAGACATTTTTTGTTCAAAAAATAAATAAATAATAGTAAGAATCAATAATACTATTTTTCAGAAAAAAAATTTTGTTAATGGTGTTATTTTTTTCAATATTAAATAAAAATTTAACCTAAACTTCTTTTGACTTCTTTTATCATTTAATTTTTAAGGAACGCATTTTTATCAACTTTTTTATTGAAATTCAGTAAAATTTTATATGTATGTTTATATGTTCAAGAGTAATAGATATTTTACAAATTTTAGAATATTTCGCAGATTTGACTCTTTATACAAATGCTTACCTATCACTAGACCGATTTTGTTGATAAACATATCATGAGAACTCATATTTGAACTAGTAGAAATATGTATTTCAAAAATCGGAGAAAACACTAATTTTCAATTATTTTATAAAATATCTAAAAATGAATAACGGTCAGAAAAGCAAATTTAAAATATTTTTAGGAATTTTAACATAACGATAAATTTATTTAAAATATTCGAATTCTTAAAAAAATGTATATAAATTAAATTATGAACAATAATCAATCTTTTGATGTGCTATTTTTAAATCAAATTAAAGTTTTTAATAAGAAGTGTTAGAAGTCTATTCAATATTTAGGAATCTTGGTCAAAACCAAAAATTGGATTCTACTCAAAGTTTAAATATTGTTCCTATCTCCTTGTATAAGTTTTAATTACCTGGAGGACACAGACAATCATGTACCATTGTTAATAGTGAAAAATTAAATAATATTGCTTTGTGTTAATGACAAAGTAATGTTATACTTTATCAGAGAAGTAGAATTGTCATATCAGAATGATCTCAATGTTAATAAACATGTGTTATAAATTAATTTAATAATAAAACATATATAATATAAGTAGTAAGAACATACATTATCTTACACAACTTTTATATTAATAGTAATATGAAAAACATTGAAATGTTTTTGATTTTGAAATTGTGTCATGTATGTATTCTTCTAACTTACATCAGGTATTTATACTTAAAAAAAAATATTTTTTTTTAATATAAATAAAAAAATACAAGTCTTATTTTTTGAAACACTCAGTACATAAAAATACACTAGATTTTTCTTTCTGAAATATTCTATATAAATATTTTCAAAGTTTTTACTATAAGAATAATCTATACATAATAATATTACTGATTTTATACTTTTTTAAATTTATAATAAATTTTAACATACTAAATGTGTGCACTTATTGCACACGAACATTTAATTTTGAATTATTAAATGTTCAATATAACCAGCAATCATTTAACTAAATTAATATCACAATGGTTTTAAAAAATAATACATCCCTAAAATTATATAAAATTTTGATTTAATCAAGTACAAATCACTGTACTTTTTAAAATGATTATTTTTTAATTTTACAGTGTATCCAAATAAATATTATGGCCGACAAAGGAGTAAAGCAATAAATGCACTTCCTTGGACCGCATTCTTTAAAAAGCTTCATACACATAAATAAAAGTAGAAATATGTTACAAATCTAGAGTGACTATGTGACCAAAAAGTGATTCAAATATATAATGACCCATGTTAAAATTACAGTAAATAAAGAAATAATATAAAAAGGTATTAATAAAAAAATAATATTACTAGTTTCTAGTAACAAATTTAACATTAATATATTTAATTTTGATTATAAAAATATTTCAAAAGAAATGGTATTACGCATACTATATAAGCTATACTAAAAAATAATAACTCTTTAAAATTCACATTAATAATCACATATAAGAATACCATAACTAATTTCATTGTAAATTGAAAACAATTTTATTGCTTTAAACAATTAATGACGACATTTTATATTACATTATAAAACACAATGTTTTTAATCACAATTTTTGAGATCAATTATAATATTTTCAAAAGAAAATTATATAATAAATGTTAATTATCATAGATAATTCTCTCAATAAATATTTTATATTCTAATTTATGAGTTATGTAAAAGGATAAAAGTTTACAAAAAGAGCTGTACCAAAAATAAAATATAAAACAAAATAAAAAAAAACTAAACTACATTTTTTATCACTCAAAATCCTAGCTAAAAAAAATTTTGATTTGTAAATTGGAAATTTAAAGTATTTTGCACATGTCCAATATAAGACAGGGCTAGAGGAAGCCAGCATTCGAGTAGTTACTTGAATATGAATATAAAATATACAAAACACTGTCAAAAATACAGCATGTACAATAAATGCAAAATCATTTTTTTTTTTACCTAAATTAATTATGTGCGATCGATTTGTATAGAAATAATTGATCCCAAAGTTTAATATTAGGAATATGCAAGGAAATGCCAAAATAAAATTTGGAATTTGTTTTAACATAAAGTAACGCAGAAAACCAACATTCCAATACTTATCCTGAACATAAGTATATGCTAGTTTTTTTCCACACCATTCTGCTATAGTATGATTATTTGGCATGAATAAATTGTGTTTAAGAGCATAATTTACAACATTAATATCATATTTAATTTCTCGAGGAATACAAAATAAATAAGAGCAATAAATTTGGTAGATTGAAAAGCAAAAAAATATAAATAGAACTCCAAAAAATGTTTTTAATATTAATTTATATTTTCTTTTAGCAGCAGAATGAATCATCAAGTATAGAAGGAAACCTGCATTTAGAATGCCATTAGATCTAGTCATGACAGATATACCAAAAAGTATTGAAGATTTCCAAATGTTATTTTTGTACACATTGTACATGCCATAAAATGTAGTAAATGCATATAAAGATTCTGAATAAGGAGCTGAAAAAAAAATTGCAGCTGGATTTATACAAAAAAGAATTGATGAGTTAAGAGATAATTCTATATTTTTATGTACAGTTAATGTTAAGTCAAATAGGATAATTGTAGTAACTATGAATAAAATATTATTTACTACCACTCCAGATATTATAAACAATGTATTAAGATTACCAGGAATAATATAAGTTAAAATCCATAATAAGTTTGGATAAAATGGAAAAAATGCTAAAGAATTTTCATATGTATAGCCATACTTATAGATGTGTAGAAAATATTGAGCATCCCAACGAAGGAAACCATCAAGTAAATGAGCCACTGTACGGTCAAATATCGAGTCATCTGAATATTCAGTACTGGGAGAAATGAATACACCTTGAGCTTTATGATCAGGAATTATAGTATTGCAAATATACTGGAACAATAACACTGCCAAGCGACTATATATTGCTAAATACCACAATGTTTTTCGACAAGTCTTCGAATTAATCTATGCCATATAAAATTGAAAATATTTTAAATACAATCAAATTTCTTTAAAAAAAACGTCATACCTTTTTTTCATTCATGTCTAATCAAGCAAAATAAACTAGGTAAATTGATACATATTAATAAAATTATCATTGAAATAGATGTTAAAAGTAATATTCAATTTATTAATATAATAACAAATACTAATGATAATATTAACATTTAATTAAATGATAATAGATAAAAATCAGATATTAATACAATGTTATGATAATGTTAAAATCATCTCGCGATCTATTTGTGAATAGCTAAAAAAGTCATTTTTTTCATTAATAGATAGCGCTGCATTAGAAATTTAAAATGTTTATTCTAGAGATCCCTAGATTATTACTAATTTAACAATTTTCTATAAAGAATATTTTTTATAAAAATGCATTAATTATTTTTAAAAATTACAAATATGAAGTCAAAACTAGTCTTTTCATCTTTCAACCATATACATATTACATATATATATACGTATATATAACTTATTCATCGAATAAAGCAGTGGGACCAGATGAAGTGCCACTAGAAGTATGGAAAATATTAGGCAGTGTTGGCATAAGGTGGTTGAAAAAACTTTTAAATATAATCTTATTAGAAGGGAAAATTCCAAATGAATGGAGGAATAATATTGAGTTTGATAAAGGAGAATACGAGGTAGGTGAAATAAGGAGACCAGTGACAATAGGCGAGGACGTGATTGGAGAGGTGGAAAACCTTAGGTATTTAGGATCAGTTGTGCAAAAGAGCTGTGATATTGACGAGGATATAAGACACAGGATTAAGTGCGGGTGGTTGAAGTGGAGAGAAGCCTCTGGTGTCTTATGTGATAAAAAAATTCCAATGAGGCTGCAAGGAAAATTCTACAAGACTGTAGTGAGACCAGCTATGATGTATGGTTCAGAGTGTTGGGTGGTTGATAAGAAAGTAAAGCAGAAAATGAGTGTAGCAGAGATGAGAATGCTTGATGGATAAGAGGAGTGACTAGAGAAGATAAGATAAAGAACGAGCATATAAGAGAGAGTATAGGTGTAGCGTCAATTGTTGATAAGATGAGAGAAATAGACTTAGATGGTTTGGTCATGTTATGAGGAGAGAAGAATCAGAAGCCGTAAGAACAGTTGTAGTAATGAATGTTGAAGGAAGAAGAGATAAAGGAAGACCAAAAAAGAGATGGAGAGATGTTATTGAATGCGATATGAGGACAGCTGATGTGAGCGTACAGGATGTGAGAGATCGTGTCAAGTGGAAGTTTAGGATTAGGAGCCACCCGGCCGACCCCAAGTAGTTGGGATTAAGGCGAGAAAGAAGAAGATATAATTTATTCATCCCTAACTAAATTTCCTCAAGAGGTAATGTTAAGTTTACTAATTTAGAATCATTTCAAGTGTGAAAGGATATGCATACATAAACCCATTAAAATTTTATCATATTCAAATGAATTATATGGAAACACACACAATGATACAAACAAACTTATCAAAATTCACTTCTACATAATAACCAGAACAAGAAACTAAAAAAAAAAAACAAAAAAGATATAGCCAATCTTATTATTTTCTATATTATAAAGAACAAACAAACAAATGCAAACGCATATACTTTTATAAACGATTTCTATTGTACAAAAGCAAGAAATGTTTGGACGAAATATGGCTGCTATAACAGCCAAAATATAAAACAGTATATATACGAGTTGTATTATAAGATGAAACAAAAAATTACAAAAATTGAACACAAGAGATTTTACATCATATCTACTAACAATATTTTACTCTACTCAATTACATTTTGTTAAACTATATTTAATTTTTTAATAACACGTCTCAAAATTGGAATAATTGTAAATCAAAAAGTAAATTAATATTTTAAGTTCCACAGGATGAAAATAGATTTCTTAAACAGGAGAAGTTATATTGTTAAACTTTGTTTCCAGAAAAAGTGTTTTGAGTAAAAACATTTTCTAAAAAACAATATTTTATCTGAATAACAAAATAAAGATTCTAGTGAACGTATTATTTGCAAAGTATACATATATCTTCTTTTATAAACTAATTGTAATATTTTTTAATTAATTATCAACAATAATAATTAGTTCTTAATATACATAATTATTATGTATATTAGATCCCATTAATCAAAATAGTTTCATCGACCAAATAGTATCCATTGTTTATACAAAAAATTTATGACAAAGTTAAATCTTCTTATGCTTCAATAATCGCTAATAATATTAGAAATTTATAGTTGGAGGTATTAATTTCTTATGATATTAATATAATTACTAATCATTAATTTAATGAGCAACAACGCAACTTGGAATTCAAAACGTCAATAAAAATTAATTTAAGTCTTTTTTGTTTGTTGCACATATAATGTCATCCTTCTTCCTGGATGTTTCTAGTATCAGAGATTTTAACTTTATCGACATGATTATTTGTATTGCTGCCAGGATATTCAATTAACTGTTTTTCATATCACAAAATTGTGCTAAATATGAATATTAAAAAATGAATATGTTCTACAACTGGCATTTTTAATCATTTCTTTCGCAATGGATATTGATGACTTAGCACGTGTATTACCCAATTATTTATTTTATAAAATTTTTACCATGCAATAATCTCTATTTAAATTACTTAAAATAAAATTTTAAGCCTAATATTTTTCAAATTATCATTTAATCAAACTATTAGTTCAGTTAAGTAATTTATGTACACCCTTGCGCATCAACTCATTTGAAAAAAAGTAAAGTTTTAAACACTAAAACTCAATTAATTAATCAGATATAAATGTTTAATAAAAAAGAAAATTATAATTTCGTAATATATATAATTATTCATAAGACATAGACAATATTTAAGGATTTAAGTGGTAATTGGTGACATGTCAGATGTAAAGTGTTTGTTGATTTAGGTAATATTTTAAAAAATGAACAAGGTAATATATTTAACAACAATCAATAAATTACATTGAAATAATATGATCACCTATGAATATATATATATATATATATATATATATATATATATATTTACAACATTTTTAAACAAAATTTTTGTTTTATACAAATTAACAAAGCATAAATATCATAAATCGTGAAATTAAAAAAAAAAAAAAAAGCCAAATTTCGTAGAACATAAATTATTTTATAATTTATACTATTATAATAAATATGAGGTTTTACAGAAAATATTATGAAAAAAAATTATTAACTTTTTTTTTAATTTTCAAATTAGTATAATTTGGTTTATTTGTGTAATTTTTAGATAATATTTTGATGGAACTTAATAATATTTTTCAATAAAAAACTATTGGTTACATACATTATTTAGTTTAGAAATAAACCAAAAAAGTTTTATTTTAAATATTGTCGACAAAGGATTGCTCAAAAATTTTAAGTGCCATAAAAATTCTGATAAATCAAAAAATCATCAGATCAAACTGTAATATGAAAATAATAATTCAACAGTATCAAACAGTTACAAAAAAAAAAAAAAAAAAAATTAAACCTAGTTAGTAAAGCCTAATTGAAATTCACTGAAAATTAACATAGTGATTTTATTAACGTAATCAGCTAAAGAAATATTTTTTAGTATTTGAACTTAAATTTAAAATAAAATAAATTAATATTTGAAATTATTATTCAAAAAATATCTAAAATCTCACTCAGAAAAAAACTTATCTTTAAAATTAAGTAATAATAAAATGCCTTAACTATTATGAAAAAATTTAATCTTGAATTATTATTTGTTAAAGAATTCAATATACAATAAAATATTTGTTATAATATAATATAATTTTAGTAAAAATAATTAAATATAACATAAACAATTTTCCTTTGTAATAAAATTAAAAAAATATATATGTATTAGATAATATTTTATTATTAATAATTTAACTCTTATTTTATAAACAAAATACATGTTTGCCAGTATATTTCTACTAACAGCTGTCTTAAATGTTCACACTATATTTTACTCAACATTATGTATTAGGATTAATATAAATATAATGTTGTTTACCAACATAAAAGTAATTCTTTAAAAATGCAGTTTTAAATCGTACTCGAGTCAAAATAATATTGTATTTTAAAAATTCCATAACGGTATTTACATGTCTAGACATAATTGTAGTCAATAAAATGGACTAATTTTGTAAGAAAAATTCCAGAGAAGATTGTAATTTAATAAATTTAAGGATTGACAATTGTAAGAAAACAATACATTATATTTTGTGATTTAGAATTCCAAAAATTCTGTTAACACGTAGGTCATTATTTTATACAGTTCAGATTCATTTATTGTATTAGTTAATTTATAGTGAGTTAAAAACGTTCACTATCAGAAATAAATTTGAACCTTTACAATATAAATGATGACTTTATTATTATTTCAAATACATAGTTTTACTATAAAAAACACAATGTATCTTAAAAGAGGGCTACTTTGCACCACAATACACCAAAATAAAAATGTCTAACATAGTTTTTTAGAACAATAAATGAAAATTATTCGAGTATAAAATATTTAGTCATAGTATGTGTTAAGTGTGTACTGACATATTATTAATTATTATCTCTACTCAATTTGAAACACTTTTCTTAAGATGCAAAGTTGCCCTATTTTAACGGAGGATTGTAAAAAAAATGTGTTTTTTTTCCTATTTAAAAGATAAGTAAACAGTTTAAAACGTCCCATAATACCAATATAAATTATGAAATTTTTAGTGTTTTACCACGTTTAAAACACGGAATGTTTACAAACGTAATAACTCTGATGATACGTAGCGACGTCAAATGATTTTTCCATGGAAGGAAATGAAAACCTTTAAATCATATTAAAAAATTACATTGGTCAATGTAAGCTAAGAATACGCTAAATATATTTTATTTGGATTGTATTTTTTAATATAACTATTATTTACGTAATATAATAAATAATAATGGTTTTTAAAACAAATCTAAAATTCCTAACAAACATTTAATTGCTAGTTGGTGAAATTGACGGTCAAATCATTTTGCTATGGGAGGGGAAGAAAAATACTGATATAAATCATCATAGAGACTGTGTCCCCATATCACAATTTTATTTGAATTTTATTCAAGATGTTACCATGTACTATTAGATTATTATTAATTAAACAAATATCAAAGAAGAAACATTATTTTTTTTGTATATTTACTCTTTTTTTTTTACATAAATTACTTTGAAATATTTATTTAAAAATTCAAATTTTAGTAATCATAAAACATTTGTGAAAAAAATTATTTTCTATGCACTGCATTATTTACAATGGAATTTCTAAAATAAACTATGACAGAAAATTGATTCTATTTTTTCTTGTATAAGTAATATTTCAACGTCGATTTATATAAAAATGAATAGGCACATAAATAAATATAAATATAAACCATAAAATATTTATATATTTTACAGAGTACGAGAACATCATGAATGTAGGTAAACATTTAAAGGATGGAATAGGTTTGAGTGAAAATGGCACCTCTGAGACTATAACAAACGATGTACAAGAGAGTTATATGTATAACGTAAAACCTTACAATATAATAGAAAATATAAGAACTTGAAAACGAAGTGTTAGTATTTTTATTACGTTAAAATTTTTCGTATGAAAAAAAATAAAACTTTTCAGTGCGAGACAACTTTAAATAATTTACAGTAGACATTATTAACTTATTTAGAATTATTTTTAGAATCAATTAATCATTTTCTAATGCTTATAATAAATAACAGTAACATTACAACATTATTCTATTAAATAATTATAAAATAATAAGGATTCGTAAAAAAATGTATTATAGATTTTTTTAGTATTAATAAGTTATATTTTTTGTTAAGAAACATTATTTCCATCCTATAAGTCTCTCTTAAGAGAGCTTTGATTTTCAAAAAATCAGACATCAATAGTATTTTTAAGATATTTTTTTTTTTTTAAAGAAAAATTTGAATATAATGTCATAATACTCATAAGTTTATATAAATATTATTGAATGCTAGAAACCTCAATTTATTATATTGTTTTAAATTTAAAGTAATAATTTTTAGAAAAATATGAAAAAAAATTGAATAATATTTTAATAAATTCAAAAATTGAGCAATCGTAATTAAATATTATTGTTATATAATATTTTTTTAATTAATTAATGCTTTGAATTGCTAAATAAATAAATGGAAATCTATTGGTTTATACAAAGTGGTTAATAAATCAAAAAATAAAAATAAAGAAATTTTTTTTTCTATGTATGATTATGTATGGGTTATCTTAATTTATCAATCATAAGCTATTTTCATGTACATTCTTTATATCTTACAAGGACGTTAACTTTATTTTTTCAAATAAAAATATACATTATTACTAGATTAGTTAATAGATTATAATTTATTTAGAAAATTATTGGCTGATAACAATGTTTAAACTAATATTTCGGAAGTTATTAACATTTTTATATGTCAGTGAAAGAAAGACTTAAGCATCGAAATTTCTAGTGATAAAAATAATTACACCAGCGACTCCGCTATCATTTTAAAATCTTAATAATTTCCGAAATAATGGTCTAAAAGTTGCTATCAACCAGTCATTTTCTTAATTAATTTATTATCTATTAAAGAGGCTTGTTTATTAAAATTAAAAATTTAAATTATATATAATATATATGTTTTCATTTGAAAAAATGTTACATCCGTATAAAAGTATAAGGGATGAAAATAAAAAATATCTTATGATTAATAAAAAGCATGTACCTAAAAGATACAAAAAAAAATTCTCTCTATCATTTTTTGATTAATCAAGTGGTTCATGATGAATAAATCAGTCTGTATAACACCAAAATATTAGATATCGATCACACACAAGTATTTTAAAGAGGATTGAACATTTAATTCAACGCTTTAACAAATAATGAAATAAAAAACAATTTTTTATACATTAAAATACAATAAATTCTTTACAAAGTCAAATTAACTTTCTGTACAATAATAGTGATTAGATAATTGTAGCGTTTATTTGATTATGAGATATTGCAAAGCTTATCTTCAAGCTTGGAGGCAGTCTTTTCTTTTTCTTTTTGTCGTAAAAGTTTTTTATATATGGCATCTGTAAAAATATAATTTACATCAATTATAAGTTATTTTTTATAAAATAATCTCAACATTCATTAACTTTCGAGTAGTTGTTACATTAAAAGAACCTCTCTAAACATCTACATTAACTGAAAGTTTATTATTATTACTATTATTATTTTTATTGGTTAAATTAATATCTTGATATTCTTTAAAACTAACTCGCAACAACGTACTTTTAAATTTTTATTTTCATATCCCATAAAAACCATTTAAGCATCAACAAAAGTAAGTATATTTTCCATAGATAAAAAGTAAAAAATGTATTTATTATTTCTCAGTTTATCAGAGAATTGTATTTAAAATGAAGATGAATATCAAAGATGACATAGCCTCTACTTTTGTACATTTGTTGTACAAAGTTCTCTCAAGGGACTAATACAAACGCAAATATAACATTTCATACTCATTATCTTTCAAAAACGTGGATAAAATTTTAATTTCATTCAATATAATTCTAATGTAAAATTTAAAACCGTCGGGAAATCAATTGTTAACGTTTTTTAAGTTAATATGAAATATGATTCTGGATCACTTGATAGCTCTCCGATTTATAAATGAAAACCAATATACTGTTATTGATATCCATACATATTTTTATTGTAATTCGAGTTAGAATTAGTGTAATTTAATAATTAGAACAATATACATTCTATTAAATTATTCGTAATACAAAATCTAAATATAAAAATTTATTGATTTGATGGTTTGAGAGCCATAATTTTAGTATGTTACATGGATACGTCCTATATATTTTAATCTTGGATATTGGGGGGGGGTAAACTATTAAAATAATGAAATTAGTATGTCACAATAAATAAAATTTTTAAATTAATCTGTAAGTTAGCAGGAAAAATGTTTCTATTTCTCATAAAATACTAGTTTACGGGGATAGTGTTATTATAATAGATAGATCTAAATTTTATACTTTTTAATAAATAGGAGGAAGTCAAAATTTACTTATTTTAGTATAAGCTAGTTCTATTGACGTTTAATCAGAGACTTGAAATTATTTGCCTTTACAGTAGTTAGTTTGTAAACAGTAGTTTAAAAATATCCTTTATAAACTACAATAGCGTGTATACAATTAAATATGACAAGGTATAGTACCACACCCTAATTTTATTTCATAAAAAAAAATATATATGAAAATATACTACATAAAATATTTATTACCAGCCAGAGTTTTTTTTTCTATAGTATTAAGACTGTCAATGAGTTCGTCAATTGGATCAAGATCCGGGCCCAAACTATCAACCCAAATTCTTAACATTCTGTAACCATGTTGTTTATAACTAGATGGCCCTGCAAAAAAAAAATTAACATTTTTAGGAAAAGTGCAGTAAACATGCTTGGAATCAATAAATTGGATGTAAACATTTTATGGAGCTCTTATTTGTATTTCTTTAATAAAAAAAATAATTATTCGTAAATTATACATGCGATGTTTCTTGAAGCACGATAATATCCCTAGTGCAAAAACATAGTTCCAATTAAATAATAAAAATCTTCTTTATATTGATTTGATATTCTATTAAAATTAAGTAATTTAAGTCTCTATTTAATGATCAAACTCAGCTAGATAATAATCATGCATGTAACACTTAATGCTAATTTTCCATCAATAATGATTATAATTGTAAAAAGTTTAATGTGTAATTTTATGTTCACATTGATTGAAAACCAAAGAACATGTACTCTTAACGGTTACATATTATTTTTCAAATTTTTTTAGAAGCAGTTAGATTGATTATTTTAATAGATTTATGTAACTGAATAAGTACAATACCACATGTACTCATATGGTATTGAATTCACCCAATAAGTTTACACAAAAAAAATGTCCTCAGATTTTATAGAAATTGAATGTATTCCTTTTATTGCTTTCTTTTGTGCAATAATTAATTAACCATTACAATTACAAATATTACAGCGATATGTGACAAAACTTAAATATTGGTCTAAAAGGGTAGGAATATACAGAAGATAACAGTCCAGCACCTCTCTTTAAAACAAAATTGTCTTTATCTTTTTGACTTTCATTTGATTAATTTTGCAAAAAATATTATATAATTCTAAAAGGTGCTTCATTTTTATTGACACAAAGTACACAAATACGTGTGTACACAAGAGGGTAGACAAAACTGTGTCATTCTCTTTATTGTCTTTTAAAAATAATTTTTATATCGTATAGTGTATGAAAATAACTTTGGGAAAATACATTGTTGAGGCTACATTGACTATAATATAATATGACCCTAATACAGATAGACTATAATATGCACCTGCAAACCTACAAGTCTTTCGGGAACAATAATAATGATAAAGTAACGAAATTCGACATAAATAACTTCAGTATAAATGTTATATAATAATCAAAAATTGACCTCACATCTCTATTTGTACTATGTAAATCATTAATTATTGACCAATGAAATTTTAACGTCACGCAATGTTACGAAAATAATTAAGATGGGTGTATAAATTAGACTTATTCCAACACATTTATTTAGATAAGATAAAAGATAAATAAAATTTATATAGAAGTCCTAACACTGGTAATAACAACACTATTACACTAACACAGTTTTTATTTTTATTGAGTACTGCAATAATAGAAGAAATTATATCATGATTATAACTACAATAATAATTACATTATAAAAAAACAATTACACTATAGAAATATTTTTTATCTAACACTCTTTTATGTATTTTTTAAGTGTTTCCGCTGATCGTCACGTTATACATACCTATGTACTGATGTTCTATTGCTTTGATTTGTTCATCAGTAAATGCCCACAAATGAGCTAATTTTTTCCATTCTCCTGGTCCCAATTTTTTATGTGCCAACTTTTGTAGTATAATGTCCAAATTTTCGTCAGTCTCTTGCAACGTTATAGAAACATCTAAATCTGGATTACATCTCCATTTTCTTCTTTCTTCGGGCGTTTTGAGGCCAATCCCTTTCTATTTTGGCAGGAAATAAAAATTTAATAAAAAATATTTTATAAAAATTTAACATGATACCTTTTTTGGCGTGTATTCCAGGCGAGCAGTTTTTATAATCATATCTACTATAGCTGTAAAACTCCCTCTAGCTGCTATGTACAATGGCGTTTTTCCACCCTTGATAAAAAAATTTAATTTAATTAAAATTTAAAAAAAAGTTTAGAAATAAAAAAAAAGAAAAAGTATTTTTATTTTTATTTTATTTTTGGTCTTACGATTAGTTAATTTTCTATTAACTATACTAATAATCAAAATGTATCAAAATGCATTAATATACTCAAAAAAAAAAAAATGTATATATAGATCACTAAAGGGTATCACTACTTTTGTTGTAGTAGGTGTCTGAATCAATTTTTGCTCTGAGACAGTTGCTTTTTTTCAAGATATATAAAAGTTACATTTTTTTTGTACAATTTTGGAAATATTTGCTTGTTTTTTTTAAATATGATGAATAACACTGATATATTTTTAATTTTACAAAGAAATACTATAAACATTAATTTACTTGTTCTCTTTGTTCAATGTTAGCACCAGCACTTAATAATAATTTACATATTTCTGAATACCCTTGTTCCGCTGCGATATGTATTGGCGATTGTAACCTCTGTAAAATTAAACATCATATAGTAAAATAAATAAATTATATTATAGTTTATACATAATAATCCGTTTTAATCAGATCGTTGTTTTATATTATTTGGTCAATGTTTGAATCATTAAACCATTAAAAGAAATATAAGGTAATACCGTATTCAAGGCGTTTAAATTTGCTCCTTTATTGATTAGTATTTCTGCAATCATTACATTATTGGACAAGCAGGCCATGTGTAAAGGTGTGTTACCATTCTATAAAGTAATAAACATGATTGCATAAATATTAATTAAAATTTATATAATGATAAAATTGCATAGTTTTTATGCATTTTAAATATTAAAATAACAAACTTTACTTTGCTTTGTCGGTCGATATCACAGTCTGTCGCTAAAAGCATTTCAACTATCCCTCGACATCCGTGACTACTAGCTATATGCAGAGCCGACAAACCTTTCTAATTTTACAAAAATAACTTTATTAGATACCTGTTGGATAGTACTATTAAAATATCACAATTTATTGAAAATATATATTTTGCCAATAAAATTTTTTATAAACAAAGTAATTTAAATTATTTAAAAATAATGCAATCAAATCAAGTAAAAATTGTACTGTCACATAACATTTATACACAAATATTTGTTTTGTAAACGCATTGTTATACAAATATTTTTACATATTATGTTATTCAAAATACATATAAATTTATTTACAGAAAAATACTTCCTTTTTTATCCTTATTACCTTATTTCATATTCTTGTTTGATGTCAGTTATTATTGGCGTATTTTAATAATAATAAATATGGTTCAAAAATTATTTATATTAAAAGTTCAATATACTATTTTATTGGCAGTTAATTTTAAAATGTTATGTAAATAACTAACATGAATAATTTTTAATATCTATCGATTATAAATGTTTAAGATTATAATATAAATACAATTTTGTGTTGTTAAAGAAATACAATAAAATGATTGAGAGGCTAAATGGTATGTCAGAATAATTCCACTTTTTTTTAAAAAATTACTTTTTTATTGACTATTGAACGACAGAAACTATTTAATGTATAGCTGAAACAAACAATTACGCCTAAAAATTATGTTACTGAGTTGTAGCAAAAAAACCATAACATTCTATGCATATTAATATAAAACAAATTAAGAATGTTTTTCATCTAAAAAGTTTTCAAATGTGAAATTGTTAGGTATTAGCAAAAAATTCTTCAATTTAGGTTAAAGAACACTTTATAAATTAATGAAATATCTTAACATGATATACATGATAATCAAAATAAAAATAATTATAGTGATTACTGTAACAAGCATACGAGTAATTCAGGACATATTTAATTTATTTTTAATTATCCAAAATAAACATAAATTATTAAAATCACTTTTATAAAGTTTGTGCTCCATGATACTCTATGTCTACAAATAAATTTTATTAATTATAATTTTTAATTTTAATGGCCAATTTCATATAAACAAATCATTGAAATGATTTTCATTTTTCAACTTATAGTACATTGCATGGGCGTTTACACGATATGGGTTTTAGAATTCCCCATAAAGAAAATAAATATAGTAAAAATGTATTTTGATAGGGTAGTAAAAAAAATTCTAAAATTTATCCCTCCAAGACAAAAAACTTGGAATTACCTTTATATATTGAGCTATACAATGTTAAATTATATAATATGAATTTTTTTAACAATAAATTTTGAAATTTCGTCAATTTTATCATCATATAATTTTGCTTGTATTGTATTATAACTCCTAAAAAAGTTATTATTAACATATGGCATTGATTAAATACAGTAGATAGATTATGTAATAAGAAATTTTGACAACGCTTCTTTTAGATTCCGGCTGTAAGTATCGATTGGATAGTGTTAGGTTTCGTGTTGATTCGAAATTTCCTAATGAATGGTCAATCTATTCTCATTTAATCAATGCCTATAGAGATGAAACAAAAAACTCCAGCATTTTTGAATTGCAAGGAAAAAAGGATATTGATTATTGTAGTTAAGCAATGTATAGGTTAAAAGGACTCCTCTAAGTACTTAGATTAACTATTTGTTTTTCAAAAAAATAATGTTGAAAACAAGCAAAACATATGAAATATTTTTAATAAATATTTCGTTATGATCTGTACAGAGTTTTTAAAAATTTGTTTTAGTAGAAAAAAAAGAAAATATAAAATTTAACAGTTCTCAACGACTGTATTTTTTTTTACATGCATTTCTTTAATATGGAGGTTTGAGGTAATTTTATCAAATTATAATACTAATAGTCTCAACTAAATTAGAACTGTCATTTTTTGACGTATCGTTAGCAACATTGGTTTACTAAGACCGGAATATAAATAAAGACAAACATAAAAAAAACATGGAATAGTAAAACCACACATCAAGCTTGATAATTAATTTGTAAAATAAGAAGTCGACAAAAGTCATAAGAATCTATTTTTTAGATGTTTGTGGCTTAACTTACATTATTTTCTAGATTTGTAGGGTTCCCTGCTTCTAATAACATTTGAACAACTAGAGTTTGCTTATTTTCCACAGCAACATGCAACGGACTATTTTGTTCTTCATCCCTTGCGAGCATATCGGCACCATGACCGAGAAGAAAATCAACTACATCTACATGTCCTTTTTCACAAGCCGAATGAAGGGGCGTTTTACCTTGCTGCAAAAAATATATGGTAATTATTTACTATTTTAGTTGAAATATTATAAGATTATTAATTAATAATAATTTTTTAAAAAATAGAATAATAAAATATTATTTCAAGAACGATGAAATTTAAGTTTATAAATTATTTTAATAGTTTATTAAGTTATTTTTATTATTTTAATGTATACTAGTTTTATTAAAATATTAGCATTAAAATTTTAATGAAAAACAAATTTAATAAAAGCTTTTTATAAAAAAGTTTGAACTTCAATAAAATATTAAAGAAATATAATTTTTTTTTTAATGAACGTCGCTAATTAAAGTTCATTTAATACTGAAACATTATTGAATTATAGTTTTGACTTTAATTTCAGAAGTATATAGAGTGCATTTAATTTTAAATAAATTGCATTCAACAATTTTAACTAAGGAAAGTAATGAAATATAAATGTTAAAAATTATTGTACAAGAAATTAATTTAATTTTTAAATTAACAAAAAAAAGAAACAGCAAAAATTAATGGTGTCTGGAAACTGATGTAATTATTGTAGCATTGAGTTCTATCTGATAATGTACAATCAATTTTTTTTTTGCATTCATATAATAGAAATCTAATTTGAAATATTGCTTCAGCTATATAGCACCAAAAATTCAATACTTGAGAAATACATATAAAATATATAAAAAAAATCTAATTTAAATTAACTAGTTATTTATGATCGAATGCTATATATTTATATGTACTTAGCTTATCACATTATTTATAGTACATAATTACCCTAGACGCTTGTAAAGTATATTTTATATCAAAGCATCGCCGTTAAATTTCATCAAACTCTACAAGCAAATCGTTTTGAATTACAAAATTTATAATTACTGTTAGTCTAACATTTGCTGTATTATCTACGGTAGTAGGACTAATTATTCACCATTGTGTGGGTCATATTACTTTCTTAAATTTGAGTGCTCGTAGAATGTGTTGCATCCCTTTAGTATAAGAACATTTTGACCTACTTTCCTGTGATATAATTATACTATTATATAGTATATTTATAGTATACTATAATTATGTTATACACATCTATAGTTATATGTATTTAATTATTTACATATTTTAGTCTTCTAAAAAAATATCATTAATTTGATATTTATTTAAATATCAGTTATTTTGCTAGGTTTATTTAATCGAATAAACCTACATATTTAAATTTCTCGTTGTCTCTTTTATTTTTGAATATAGTCATTCTTACCTTATATTTAATTTTTTTAAAAATTGTATTATTTTCAAACTATAATGTGTATTCTGGTATGTAATTATTCATTATATTATAATGAATAATTTAGAACTATTTATAAAAAAAAGCTACAATCATAAAATTATCTTCCCAAAGTTTTCTGGGGATTTTTAAATATCATATGATACATGAAAGTTCTGAATTATTTGGTGAATCTGATTATTTGTATGAGAGGTATTTTTAAATTTAGTATTACATTTTTTAAGTGTTAAAATTTTTTTATTTTTCTACCAATAATTTTTTTGATTGATATTAATCTAAAAGAATTCAATATTAAATGTATTACTGATAGGTGTTATTAATTCACAATGATAAGTTTTTATGAACATTATTCTTTTAATTTTATATTTTTACATAAGTTAGTTGCGTGTTAAATGCGAGGGTTTTTTTTTATCAGATCTTATTTTTACTGACCATCTTTTATACTTTATAAACACGAAACTTTAAATTCTCGAAACTATATGACCTAAATCATGTTTTTCATAGAAAAATTCACCACCTTTTTGTTGTATATAAATGTATTGTTACGAACACGGTGTAACGAAAAACAAAAAACGTTTAATAAACACAATAGTGAAATAAAGAAAACTATTTACAAAACAAACGATATATATAATTATAATATAAAATGTAATATACGTGGGATTAACACTATATAAAACGCTGTTGAAAAACTTCTCTCACAGTTGTCTCGCGAGAAACTCTTCTCAATAGGATAGTCCCAACCCTACTCTTTACCCCTTAAGGATATTTGCCGTTTTATAGTGCACAAAACTACAATTGACTGTTTCGTAAAAAACTCAAATTTTTCCTAATTTATGGTAAATAGAATTATTTTATTTTTCAAAATAGGTAGGTGTTCCCTATTCTAAGATTTGTTTTAACTTATTAGTGGCTTTGAACAATACTTTTTTTATGATAAAATTACATTAACATTTTAAAATTAATAAATGACCGATGGAGTGTCTAATGAATTGTTTTAAATGTTAACCTAATCTTTAAAATAATATAAAAGCATTACAGTTTAAAAAACGACTAGTTTTACGATTTTTGAATAAAAATAAATCATATATGTAAGAAAAACAAGGCATTTGAAGATAAATTGGTAAAAAAATGAAATAAAAAAACCCAGCACAGGGGGGTCGCGGAACAGTGGTGACGTGGCATAGTTGGATTGAGTATAATGATATCTGACAATGATTAAAATCGCTATCAAAAAAAAAAACGCTTCGATGCAAATCTTTAGATAGTGTTTAATTTTAAAAAATTGGTGGATTATTCCAAAAGCTACATGATTTGCTAGTTCCTTATTAATATCCTGATTAAGATAAAGTATGTCGAATGAAAAAGGGATTATTAAAAAATATTATTTCTCATAAAAAAATTATGTTGATCCATACACTTTTCAATATGTTATAGCATTATAAAGTTAAAAATGTAAAAAATAAAATCGAGAATTTTCACGGTGAAGACAAAATAAAGTCCGAAATTTTTTTTTTTTTCATAATAAAGTATATTACATTAGCTTTAATTTAAGATATATATAAAAGTGTCAGACTTTCCGGAACACTTTCAAAATTTAAGTTGAAAAAGTAAATTTTTTGTGAAAAAGTTGTCATTTTGAATGCCTTCCTGTAGGCAGGTAAAGAGTCAGATATAAAAAAAAAATATACCAAATGATAGGTAAAGACATCATGCATCTATGTAAAAAAAATTATATTAATTTGGTTATTTTTAAAAAAGTTATAGCATTTTTAAGTAAAAAAAATTAAAAATTTAGCGATTTTTAAATTTGTAATTTTTTTGGAGGGAAATGGGCATTTACGGGGAACGAGAAAATTTTTTTCAATTTTTGAGGGTAATGTCTTCAACTAGATACGATTTGTGATCTTTTGACGTATCATTGAAAGAAATCGGTTCGGTGAGAGCTGAGAAAAAGTGGTAACAGACACAAAAAAAAAACACATCATAGTAAAACCAATACCTTCTTAGCTTTGCATCGAAGCTTATACTATAGTGAATTTAATCATTGTCTAATATCATGATACTTGACCCAACTATGCCACGTCACCACTGTACCGCGACCCTATGTGCTAAGTTTTTTTTTAATTAGTAGTAAAAGATTAATCTCATAATTGATTAAAAAACATTTCTTACTTTATTTGTGGTACTTGTATTCGCTCCTGCGTGTACCAATCTTCTAACAACATGTGTATGACCAGAAATCGCAGCATGATGAAGAGCAGTCTGATGATCTGTGTCAATCGCATCTATGTCAACATCTTCAATTGTGTCCAGCAAATAATTAACAACAGATAGTCGATTATTCCTTGCAGCACACATGAGAAGAGTATAATGTTTCTAAAATTAAAAAAGATAAATTCAATTATAATATGAAAGTATTATAATTAAATTATTTAATTAATCAAATGATACAAAAATGGTTGCAGCATAGGTGAAAAGTGTAGGTGATATTTAACATATTAATGTTACTATCGTAAAAAACGTATCGATGCAAATGTGTAAATAGTTTTTAATTTTTTGAAGAATTTTTTCAAAAGCGACATTTCATCCTTAATTATTCTGATCATAAATTTTACAATATAAATAAAAATTAAATTATTAAGTAATAAAAACATATGATGAAGTGGAGTAATTGTAAATTTATTTTTTCTCTTAGAAAATAAAGCAGATTTTACTTTAGATTGAAAAGACCTGCTAATTATGTATATCACTATCATATTAAGTCCTAGTTGGAAATGAAAATTTTTTCATTTATCTAAAAAAAATGCATTAACAATAACACCAATCAATTACAATTAACTCATTTCATCCTAAAAAATATGTTTTATAATTGTAATGGATAGGGAATTCTTTTTATCATATTTTATTTAATATAATTAAAATATATTTATAGTAAGAAGATATTTTTAATTTTTATCTGAAAATAACTATAATTTATGATTCAAAAAACAGAGATGAAATTTAAATTGATATATTTTTCTTTTAATTTGTAGTCAATGTAAAGTTAAAGGAATTGATTTTTCTCTACAAATAGGTTACTACATAAACAAATTTACTTGTGAATAAATTTTGCCATTAGATGTTTTATCAATAATAACAATAAATATTGTTTAATTTATTTTTACTTAAAATCTATTAAACTTAGATAGTTGAGTTTTAATTTTTATGAACATAATGTTATGTAATATTTGATATTATTAGCATAATAATTAATGCTTTTAATATATAAAAAATATTTTGTACAGTCTTGAAAATGAAAGACTGCAGGCCTGCTGTAACTTGATAGTGAGGTGACAGCTGTTTACCCGCCCTATTTACTTGGAGACATTGGCTCGTTTCTATATAAATATATAAATATATATATATATATAATTTAAATAAAAAAAAGTTAAGTATAGTCAGAAATGTTTACTTAATGTAACTTGTTTATTAAAATAAAAAATAATAATAAACTTATAAATAATAATTTTTAGCACGATAATAACAACAAAAATGATAAAAACAAAATAATAAGACAAAAAAGAAGAAGAACAACAACAAAAATGATAAGAACAAGTAAAAAACAAGCTAGTCGTCAGTGTAACTCCCACATTCGGTCTAGTAACTTGAACCTACGAAGATCCTCTCTTCAACGTTTTATTTTTACTTTTATAAAAATATATCGGAAAGTATTTTTAATGACTCAAACATAGTTTAATGATAAATTAAAATATTATTATTTTTCGATAGAACATAACAACATTTTTTTTAAAGAGGCAGTGTTTTCTTTATTAATATATTTAAATTACTATAATTATCACTATTCTAATTTGTTTGTTATTTATGAATGTATATAATTATTTTTACAATACTTTATGTTAAAATATTTTTTAAGGTCAGGAAAAATGAAATTGAGCTATACAAAAAATGTATTCTAGATCTATTTGTAATAAAACTCCAGAGGTCAAGGATATATATGTCAATGATAGTCCCAGTCTGTCCTATTTTGTTAAAAACCAATATAGGAGGTAAAAAAATTGAAATATTAAGCAAGGGTACAATTAACTTAGATTTTTTTAAAAATAACTTCTAAGTAAATAGCAACAGATATATAATATTTAATACATATGTATAGAATATTTTCAAATGATAATTTTGTGTTGTTGATCAATTTTTTTCAATTTAATATATAATTGAAAATAAAAGAACAAATTTGTTTTATTTAAATTATAACCATAAAATATGTATCTTAAAACCGGAATATAGCTTCAGAGAATATTGTACTATTAATTATAGGAATGCACCTAATGTAATTCGAATAGGTAATAATTTCATTTAATGGAAGACTGCCAGTGCAAAATAACTATAAATTTATTTTATATAGGACAACAAATTAACTTTGCCAATGAATGTTCTTTTATACATATAACTAGAATTGAATTTTTCATTATGTGTATGTATTATGGTGTATTGTTTGGGTCATTTATCAGTTCAAATGTCGTAGTTAGTACCTGTGCATATTTAAATGGCCTCGTTTCGCATAGAAATAAAGCTAACATGATACTCCTTATTGGACTATCGTTGAAATTAATGACATCATAAAACAAACCATAGTGATCAATCTTCATTTTTTCTACACTTGATTTATTCTGAGGAAATCTTAAGATATGGTTTTAATTTAATAAAATACGTCAACTAATTCTACATTTCTTTGTCTTTATAAAACAACAATAAATATGTAAATAAGTTTATTCGTGGTACATATTTTTATTGATGAAATACAGAATTTCCACACAATATTTAATATTATTTGGCTATTAACGTTTTAAAAAGTTACTTTTTTATTAGATGAAACAATAAAAAAATTAACAAGTTAAAATAAAGCATTTGATTTATACTGTCCAACATTAGTTTATTCGCAATTACTGCGTAATATTTACTTGTATCCATATCGACCGCCTTTTAAAGTTTATCACGTGGTGTGTTTATAACCGTTGTGCTAAAGATAAATAAAAAAAACCCATACATAAAATACTATTAAGCATAAAACTGAATTTACGAGTTTCATCAATTTTAAGCTTATTTCATAGCAACAAAATAATAACTTCTGTGCTAGAAAATATTTTATTTCTCGATCAATTTTTAAAGTGATATTTAGATGTGTGTTCGGATAAAGACTCATAAAGCTACGAAAAAAAAAACGCGGTTTTCATAAAAAATTAACCAATGATATGACTATTATTATAGAATTTTCAATTACTAAACAAATCAAATGTTTATACAATCTCTTCATCAATATTGATAAACATGTGCATTTTCATTCTCTATTTGCTGTGTTGTATAACTTTAATTTGCAAAACAGTTGTTAAATAGTTCAATTCCAAACGACTAAACCTTTACACTTAACAGGATTATCTAACAATGTCTGGTTAGTTCCGTTAGAGCGATTAATCTATTTGTTAAAATTGACTTCCATAAATTACTCAACATAAAATTTTTTACCAGCATATTGTATTTTTATCATACAATCTAGAAATTATTTTACACGCGAATGTACTTCTGCTTTAATGGTTACATTTGATACTACTTAATGTTATAGTCTTTTTAAAAACATACTGCATTATTTTATCTTCTCAAAAATACTTTTTTTATTCAACCTAAACTAGATTACTTAGTCTATATTATTAATATAAAACAAAATTCGAATAAAAAAAAAAAACAAACAAAAATTGTTTGAATGTAGTTATATTTCATCTTAAAATTAAAGACTTCAATTATTTTTCATACATTTAAAATTATATTATATTAGCTATTTCTGATTACGAGAAATAATATATAATATAATACTTATGCTTTTAACATAATAAAAATAAATAAATATTCTTACTTTATTTATTGTATTAACACTAGCACCATAGTTGATAAGCATTTGTACTGCGTCCGTATGGCCATGCCACGCTGCCATTAAAATTGGCCGCATACCATACTGTAATATAAATAAATAAAACGTTATTTTAGTAATATAAAAAATAAATTTTCTTCAGTAAACTACGACAAGTTATATATTTAAAATAATAAATTAAAAAAAAGAAAAAATTCTTTTGCCGTTTAGGGTATTTTTTTAATAAGTACATAATTTATTTAAAACATGATAATATTTTGTTTTAAATATATTTACGTATGATTATGATTTTAAGATCTGACATAGAATATTCGTTAATCTTCGATTAATAATTTTTAACTGTGCGAAAAATATTATTTAACTTTTAATAATTCATGTTAATCAATTTCAAAATCATAGTTACTTAATGAAATATTATTTATAATAGTTTAAGTGTTTATTTGTATAAAATATTGACACAAATTTTTTCACCTAGTAACAATATTAACATTTTAGAGAAAAAAATGGTAAAAATATACTTGATAAATAACGATAATACTCGATTAGGTATGTTATTTATGTAAAAATATTGTGATTTATATTACTTTGTCTTTAGCTTCAATGTCACAATTTGCATTGATAAGTGTTTCCATAATTTCAATATTTCCCCTCGAAGACGCCCAGTGAATAGGAGCTCTGCCATACTAAAAAATAAATAATAAATCATGTTACATATAATTTTTTTCGTTGGTTGAGAAAGCTTGGATAAGTTATTGAAGCGTATGCCGAAAAAATTTACATAAAAGTCAATAGTTCATTCAACAACTAATAAATACAAATAAACGTAAATTATTAACTAGAAAGTCATAAAGGAGTTCATATTTTTAATTTAAAAAGTATTGATTTATATTATTACATCCTCGTGAAAAAAATGGTTTAATAAGTTTTTATAAAAACTAACTTTTATCAATAAGAATTTTTTCAGAAAACAGAAATGTTTATAAGAGTTTTGTCGACACATTTCAAAACAGATTCATCAAAGAACAATTCATAAAACACAAATGTAGCAAAAATTGTATTGCTTGAAGTGTTCCTTTTTACACATTACTAGAGCTATAAAAAACGAATTACATCTAAAGACATTTGAAAAATTGTTCTAAATGAGACGAAAAAACGTTAATATTGGATGATTCATAGGTACTGGACGGTTGATTAAGATTAATTACTATAATTTCTATAAAACAAGATAATAAACCAATAGTTAATGTAAGTAGCTTAATAAAGTCATTTCGCTTACAGCGTTAATGTTAAATTTAGTTGACTGTTATCAGAATTACAAAAATAGAATTGTTACTTAGAAATTATAAAATAATATTCATTGTTATGTAAGCCTTTGTTGGTTACAAAATAAAATGCTATGAAAGGATTTATATCAACAATAAACTGAAAAAAATCTCAACAGACTTAAATTATTTAAATTTATTAAAAAAATTTCAAATTAATTAAAAGTTATTAGAGAAATATCATTCATGTGAGATTTTTTATTAAAACGCCTTAAGAGTTTCAATGTGTTTATATTAATTTTTTTTTATAGTTTTTTTTATTATTGTTAACTAACTAAAAAAAAATACTTTTTTATATTCATAACTATTATAGTTCCACCACCATCGCTAATTTATATTATAAAAAAATCGAAAATCTCTTTACGGGCCTATTAAAAAATAATTAATATCACATGTCTTATTTGGTCTCATCTTGAAAACTCATTTGATAATTAACATTTTAAATTATAACTATGTAAAAATAGCTTTTTTAAATTAAAAGAGCCTATTAAATTAAAACAAAGCCACTTATTGTGGTTTTTTGAGTTAAACATTTTTAATATATTTTGGTTTTAAATATAGTTTAAATTTTAAATGATATTAGCCACAAGTGATCAATTTTTATTATATGATATTAAATATTATGGAGGGCTATAAGAAAACGAAAATGCGTAAATGATACATCACTTAAATGATAAAAATATTTAATATTAACTATGAAAACGTTATTTATAATACACTATTAAAATATCAATTATACTACATAGTATTCATTTAATATAATTGCTTAAAAGATGTAATATCGACTTATATAAATCCAAAGTTAATCGCGAAACAAATGTTAAAGCGTTTTAATTTTAACCATAAGATTTCAACTTTTGAAATTTGATTACAAAATGAGATGATACTCTTTTAAAAAATGTTATGATGATATCTCCTAAAATAATCGTAAAAATTAATGAAAATCTTATTACTTATACAATTGTTGACAATCTACGCTTTTTTTTTTATTTTCCGGAATCCAATTAATTAAAGCAAGATAATATTCTATGTTTTGTACATTTAAAATAATTGAACGACAATATTGTGCGTCAGACAAAAGTAGACATTTATTTATAGCAACGCGACTTTATTATTTCATTATTGTTGCGGTTTTTGTTACAAAATTATAGGCACTAAGATTCTACTTGAGAGTTATTGTATTTAATGTTGTAATTAAATATTAATGTCGGTATTGAAAAAAAAAACTCTTTGTAACAAATTTTACAAAATATAACGGAATAACAATGTAATGAAGTTTTTCATTCGATGTACAAAACGTTGAGTAATACAACTAATTAAATCATATTTTTTTATTAATAACTTTTTAATAATTGTACAGAAAAGCCGTTAAACATTTTTAGTTTCCTGATTCGTTCAACAATGTAAAATAATAGGTTCGACATAAATTATTAACTTTCCTTGTACATAAGTAATAATTTTAAAAAACACTATATTTTTCAGTGGTTTTTAATAATTCACTGAAAATGTATAGAGTAAATTATTGAAAAACTATTACATAATAGTGGTCTTTTAATATAGTCTTTATATTATTTTCAGTTCAAACGGTAAATAATAAATAGCACAATTATTATTGTTGACAAATTTAATAAATAATAATCTAGTCAACTATTCTGTTGTTCAAAAGCCTTTGTTGAACGGTTCACGTTTAAATGCGCACTTTTCAATTAAAATATTAAAATAATTCAAATTAGAGATTTTTGTTTTTACCAGTAAATTCTTATCAAAACAGTTCGCTTTTGAACAACCACAAAAATAATAATTATATTTTTGCTGTAGTTTTTAATCGACATATTTGAAAAATTATGAGGGTAAAGTAAATCGATACAAAGTGAGTTCTTACATGTTAAAGTTAACATTAACGTTTTTAATTGCGTAAAAAAATAAAAATAAACCTGAGCAATAGAATTAATGTGCAACGCCTATAATTTTCTCTACCAGCTGTGTGCGTTTATAAATTATTTAGCATGCATGGTGGATCAATAAAAACACATTAGTAATAAATTAGTAGCATTAAACTTATTTTTTCATTTGAAACGTAAATCATTCGATGAAACAAGAGAATTCATTAAAAAATGTACAATAATGTACGAAAAATGTGAATACAACCACAATGTTATAGTTTATAAATTGTTTACATTAGGATTGATGTGATTTTTTCAATGTGTTTACTGGTGTACACCAGGAAAAGGATGCTGCTATATGATGAAATTCCGAAACAAAATCAACCAAATATGAATTTCCGGAAAGTCAGTTTATTTCAATTTTATATCGGATATGTCGGCTAGTTTTCTGTCTAAAATGAAGTATTTTCTGTTTGAGCAGTAGTAAATAGCACCGATTTGTCCCTAAAAATGGTAATATAATACTCTGTCTCTAAAACACTTTATCTCTAAAAAAAAAAAAGTGTGTCATAATATACGCCAATTTCCATCGATTTTCTCCTACTCAACTAGAGCTTATTTATTACAAATATCTGAAAATAATTTTCACTTCGGTTTTCCTTTTTTTTTTAGGTAGTCAAAATCGATTGGCGTTATATCACAAGTTCCGTCCGTTTATTTTTCTTTGAAACTAAAAGTATCTTATGTCATTTTGGTAAGCCCAATTCGCCAAGAAAATATATTATTATTGCGATAAAAGTTTGTCTATAAAACCCCTATACATTTATGCCTGTATCCATATGTCCATAGAATCCATTGGATTATGTAACGTAATTTAAAGTCTACATCGAATACGATAAAAATATATGCATAAATCATTTTGTGAATTACACGTATGAAACGTTTTCAAGAAACTATTGAAAGTTAGAATATTTTTTCAGGTAAGAGTAAGTATTAAATAAGAGTAATACTAAGTAAAGAGTTAACTACTATTTAAGCTAAATGAATAAAATAAATTTCGTATACGAATAAGTTATAAACGATTTACTTTTCAAATAATTACTATTTGAAAAATCATATTAAAACATTATTCCCTATTTCAGTAATATGTTTTATGCAATGCTCACTTAATATATTGTGTACCTAAGATGATTTTAGGCATACTGTCAAAATCAATATTTGCAATATCATAATAACTGTGATATTACACTAGGTCAATATTTATTTATTTTGCATGATACTAATTCTAGTAGCTCAAATTTATTTTGACCTGGTTATTTAAATTTTTAGTTAAAACGAGTTGTGTATACTGACGTGTTATTGTTCCTCTATTGGTGTTGTAGCCCTAACACTGTTGCAATAACTTTTTATGTGCAGTCGTTTTTTGTTAATTTAAAGCATATTTAACAATATTTTACCAACACACATTTTAAATTCACTAATTTATGCATAAAAGTACATGCTTCTATTTTTTTTTTTTTTTTTGTTAAAATCTCTTCATTTGAATTTCCTAATCCTCTGTACAACAATATTAAGCACGTTTCAAATTATTCAATTATTTTTTATACAGCAAATCCACAATGTTGTGTTGATTTTAAACTTCTCATAAATGTATTATCAGTATAATATGTTTATGTAGTATATTCACTTGAATAGAAGATTTTTGAAATTTTTAATGGCTCATTAGTATAATAATTCTTTAATATTTAGTGAATAAGATATTACTGAATAATTTTTAACAATTTTAATTGTATACTTAGGTTCTAATATTTTTTATCATGACATAATATTGAATAAATTTCTATAGTGATTTCATTTCATTTACTGCCATCGATTTAGTAATTTAAATAATTATATGATAGTAAGTAATGTTATTTTTATTTCCTGTTTTTATTTTTATGAACATACGATAATTTCTTTTTAATAGGGTAAAAGAGAAATTAAACTTTTTATTACCTCTAACTTGCGTGTTTAATATCTATAAGTAACATCTTACACAAACAAATTTTATAACAATAGGTATATTTAATGTATGTTTCCATCTATTAATCTTGATAAAATAAATATAATAGAGAATACTATTTTGTGATAATTATATTTAAAAAATTGGTTAAATTTTTTTAAAAGACATTTATTTTATTAATAAAATAACTTCTTTTAATTGATATACTTACATTGTTTCTTGAGTTTACATCAAGTGGCTCTTTAATTACTTTTTTAACTGCTTCTAGGTCATTTTTTATGACAGCTTCATGAAGGAGTAATTCATTTTTTAAGACTAAAAAAAAAACAAGAAAACAACGAGTAATTATTGTGTTTTTATCCCTTACATTATATCTATAACTTTTCTTGGTATTATTACCACAGCTTTCGAGATAAAAAAAAAATGTATTTTGTTATAATTTCTTATACAATATTCAACAACACAATAAAAATATTATAAAAAGTAATTGATTTATCTTGATACACTAAATTTCTCCTAAATGATAACAATGCAAATATTTTTTTCCATTTTTAAGTGTTTAAATATTTTTGAAGGCCATCTCTTATCCCATTTTAATGTAATTACTTAATTTTTTTTAAATATTCCATTTGCATTTAACTAACTCGTGAAATAGAAAATTATTCAATTAAGTAATTGACTGGTCGATAATAACTTTCTAATCAGTATTTTCGATGTTATTAACACTTTAATATATAAACTAGTGAAGAGGTATGGAGGTATATTACTTTTATTATCACGTGTTATTTTGCCGCCCAGGTATAAAAATATTTATAACTACTGAGCAACTGATTCAAAAGTTATTTTAAAGTTATATTTTCTTAGTTTTATAATTTTGTGTTATATGAGCTAGATTGACATATATGTAATCAAGGAAAAAAATTAAATTAATACCTTTACTAGGAATGGACCTAAAAATATTTAATCGCTTATGAATCGAGATATTATATTATAGTAATATTAAAATGTTTTCTACAGCTTAGTTGAATTTTCCAATCTTTTGTGCTAACAATATACGTTTACTATTATCAAGCTTTCTAAGCCATCAGTTTTCAATAAAACAATATAAAGTGTTTCTAAAACTTTTTACTTTCATGAAATTACCCTTAAAGGTTAAAAAATCTCTTCTACTTTTATCGCATCAAATACAATTGAAAGCTGTGCTGATTTATAGCTAAAATAAAATTTATATTGACTGTTTTAGTCCTATTCAATAATAAAAATAACTACGTTAATTTTTCTTAGTAAGTATATTAATAAAAATAAATAATAGTATGGATTTTAAAGATACTATGCCAAGAATATCTTTTAGATTTTTGGTTTCAGAAAAATTTATCCTACATCTTATATCCTCTGCCTTGACACAATCCTATATTAGAGTGTATCATATTTCACCTTAATATAGACAATGACTTTTGTATTATCAAAAAACAATGATTTTTATTTTATTAATACATAAAAAACAGACCACTGCTTGCGCGTCTATTTCCTGCCTCAGTCGGTGGCTCAGGATTTTCTTCTCCTCCTCCCATTGACACTCGCCTAAGGACTACACAATCGTCCACTCTCAGCATGTTGCCAGCATTACTTTGATTCAACCTAAAAGTAACAAAAAAAGTATTAAATGATTTATACGTCCATCATAACAACTTTACAATAATTGTTGAAGATAAAATTTGGTTATATTCACGAAGGTCAAAATTTATGAATATTTTACGAAATAAGACACTTTAACGATTGAAGAGCGAAATTATTTAAAAACTAAAATAAATTTTAATTTTATATTGTTTGAATAAAAATTAGCCACGTATAATACAAAAAGTTAAAAATAGCTGCTTTAACTTTTTACTTATTTTAACTTTTTTTTGTTTACAGTTAACAATTTATAAAAGAAAAAATGAAAAACTTTTATAAAAGTTTTTTGATGATATTAAAGTTTCTTCCGCATTCTCGGAAATAATGAAAAATCATTTACCGTAATTTGTAGAAAAATATTTATCCAAATTAAATTTGTTTGTGTTTTAGTCATGAAATAAGTTATTACCCTGTCTACTTGATAAAATATTATTGTAATGGTTGATTTGTTAGATTATACTACATATTTTTAGCAGTAAAAATTAACATCGAAATATAAAAATTCTCTCTGAATATTGTAATATTATTTTATAATTCACTAAGATGTTTAATTTTAGTTTACCAATGGTTTTTTTTTTTTTGCTATCATATAAACATGTCAGCAGATTGACAATAATACAAATATGAGTTTACACTTGTATTTTATTGTCATAATCAGAAGTTTTCCTATTATTTTTGTAGCTGCTAATGGGTTTACGCTTATTCTTTTGAATAGTCTTAGTTATAAATCTTTTTGAAACATTAAAGTGTATAATCATAAAAAAAGTCAATGAAACAGTAATAAAATCAAAGCTATGAATTCAAATGAAACGAGCTGATTTTTTACAACTCTTTTTCAAAAAGAATACCGATAACATCCATTTGATGTTCATAGGCGTTCAAGAAAACTTTACAGGGACATCTTTGCCTTCTGAATTTATTCAGCAATTTTATATTTACAACTTGATAAATTTCTTCATGGAAAAACTCTGAAGGAGACTTAATTTCATAATACTCCCTATTTTTCGTCTTCTTCTATAGTACTCAAGTAAAAAACATATTTAGTCTAAAATATGTTTTAGCATTATGCTAAGCTGAAAAGTATTTTTTTTTGTGATGATGTGTGTTTTTTGTCTTAAATGTCTCAATTCTCACTGGATTGGTTTTAATGACCACAAAATAACATGATTTTAATTAAATTAAATTTATCGTTGCCAAAAAGGGGGAAAACCATCAATTTTAGAAATTAGAAAAATATTTCAAAGTTACGCTACTGTAATGATATTTTCCATTTTTTTTTTTGCATATTAATATTGCTATACCCTTAGCTCTGATCCTAATATAATTTTAGTAGGGCATACTAAAAATAAATTTACTTTTAGTATGATTTTATAAAAATTCAATGAAAAATCAAAGTTAGTAATGGTTAAAAAAAACCATACACGCGTGTAAACAATTTTTTTCAAATACATTTTTAAAAGTGTTCCGGACATTTGTTCTATTTAACCTATATTAAATTTGAGCTCTTAAAGTGATCTACAGTATTAAAAAAAAAAACTATTCCTCGAAAGTTGGGAAAATTATAAATACGTATACACATTATTGTGAAATTTAATAAATACGCAACGAAGCGTTTTTCTGACAGTGGTCAATAAAATGACATGGTTAATAAAAAAAATGTTTTATGATTGAAGTAAAACTTCAGATTCTTTTGAAAAAACTTATCTTTATGTCGAAGTAAGCATTATTTGAATAGCGGAAGAAAATTTTGTATATTACACTTGACATGCTTTGCTGTAATCAGTAACTTAAGTTAAATACATCACTTATTTATACTAAAAATCAAATATTTTAATAATTTTATCTAAGTGAATACATAAATCATTTTGGAGTAGATAAAATTGTTCTTGAATTTCCAATCCCTTATTCTTAAATTACTTAAATTTAAACATAAACTATTTTGAAAATAATGGTAAAATAGCTTATAAAATTTAAATTATATGAATAAATTATTCTCTATTACAAATAATATACGCAATTGTTGATATAATATTTTAAATGGAAACGTCAAATTTAATTAAATAACTGAATACGTTTTATGATTAACATTACTTCTCAATATGTTTCTTGGAACTTAACGTGATAATGTCTTTTCTTCGTTTTACTATAAGTTTTTCTTTAGTGCCCGTTAGGCATAGAAGTTTTAGATTTAAACAATTTGGAACTGTAATCCTATAACTTAAAAAATCAATACTTAATGTTCTAAAAAAAAAAATCAATGTATTTTTATATAAAGACTTTTTTTTTGTAAAAGACAAGTACAGAAAATTATCAATTTATTTGAATATTTTATTGCAATAACACTTTTAATAAACTTTGACACAGTTTTTGGAGGAAAAAAAACCTTTAAAACTACACAGAACAAAAACAACACAAAAATTTAATTTGTTTACACCTATTACCAAATTCATGTTTTATGTAGAAATATTCAAAATTAGTTTTTTGAATAAAAGTTTATGTTTATAATAACTAATTTATTTTAAAAAATTTAATACTTAGCGACTTAACAACGTTTGTATGTAAGTGAAGTAAACTAAAGGTCTTCAATGTTCTTTATTAATTGTTATTAATTAAATAAATTAAGCCAATACAACATTAAAATTAACATGACATAAGAACAGTATTAAAATTATAAACTTCTTGACGATATAATGTTTTTGTTGCTAACAATTTAGTATTTTTAGATATAAACATTGAGAAGATAGCAAATTTAATAAAAAAAAAAAGTAAGATGAAATCTAGAAATGTTTCCCATTGTAAAACAAACACGGACGTAAAACGTATTTCAATTAAATGAATCTAGAATTTAAATTTAGATAAGCTTATTTTTCTATTTTGTCATTGTATATGAATTCAAGTTAATTAAATTCAATCCTAAAAAACATTAAGCTACAAGGCTTAAGATTTATTCAAGTTGCAACATTATTAAACACTAAATAAAAAAACCTTCATTATTGCAAAAATATTTTCTTAAAAAATCGTTACCAAAAACTTATTTTTCAATAGTAAAGAAAAGTTCACCATATATCTATTTTGATAATCCATTAATTATTGGATATAATTATTAAATATAATCAAAAATTATCTCACCAGTCTCTGTGATGAATGAAAAATAACGTAAGTACGGAATAACTCATTAATTGAAAGCAAATAAGTATTTTTTTTTTTGTAAAATACATACTAATCAAACTTTAAATATCTTACTCGTAGAAAAAAATATTAACTGATATTTTTTAATTGTGACATAAAAATAAACATTTTTTAATATTTATATTTCTTAGATATATTGTATTCCTGGATACTATGTATATCAAATATGAGTAGATTGAACTTTTTACTCCGTTATTTTTATGACAAGTTTAAATCGAAGACAAATTTTTAAAGTTATAGAACACTCAGATTAAACTTTCAATTTAAGCTGTAACTAGCTTTTAATCGTCACTATTATATCGTTTTCTCATTCAGCGCTATTTTATTGAGCACAAAGCAAACACGTTGGCTTAAATTTATTAATTCATTTCCTGTGTATTTCTATAGTTAAAATCAATAATGTTTGTTGTGTTGCATGTATAAATATTTTAAATCGTAAATGATACGTGGGCTTATGAAAATACGTTGTTATTCATTGGCATACAATGTAATTGATCCTCCAGTTAAACACATAGGTGATCCCAATTTGTACAGAAATATAATTTTGTCTAATAAATTGCGAATTTGTGTCGTGTCAAACGTTCAAGACGAAAGTTTATCTGCTTGTGCACTATGTGTGCGTGCGGGTAGCTTTTTTGAACCGGATCACATACCCGGACTATCTCATTACGTTGAACATCTATTATTTTTGGGATCAGCAAAATATCCGAAACCCTACACCCTACTGAATGAATTGGAAAAAGCTGGTGGCTGTTGTAATGCAACTACAGATGCCGAGCACGTCACCTATTTTATGCAAACGCCAACGCATCTAATGAGTGAATTTATCGACCAATTCGGTCACATGTTCATAGATCCATTAATTACTCCTCAAGCGTTAAAATTAGAAAGAAAGGTATAACCGATGAATAACGAATAAATTAGGCTTTTAAACTGTATAATCAATAACTATTACCTCCATTAGTACATCATTTATAATACGTGATGGATTGTTATTTAATTGAATGGTTATTTTTATTGATACGCGTCTCAAAAATAGAATTTAAAAACAAATTACTTAATTTATGATCGCTTTGAATAATATTCTATTAAAATGCATGTTTCATTGATTGACAATGATTTATTGTTTTACATATTGAAATATCTCCATTTCCGTCGTTAATTTATAAAATGATTTCCATAGAGACAGAGTCTGAGTTTATTTCCAATCATTTTAAAATATTAATATTGATAAAATCAAACAATAAAACACTGTTCAAGTATATCGTAAATTTGTGAACTTGTTAAAATGTTATTTATAACAGTATATTTGCATATTACTACACACAAGTAATAAAAACAAAGACACGTTTAAAGTAAATTTTAAATTATTTAAAACAACAGTACTAAAAATATTTTACCCATTATGATGAAATAATTAAATATTTGATAAAATGGATAGTGTCCAAAATCTCACGACAAAATACTTCATAGTTCATTATAAAAGTAACAATTGTCTTAAGACTTAACTTTTCATATTGTTAAAATATATTCATTGTGTTCTTTAAGCGAGTGGACAAAGAGTTTGGGCAAGTTATTTCATCGGATCAACTAAGAGCTGAACAAATACTGGCAACGGCAGCTTCTGTAGGTCATCCTGCTGGTAAATTCACTTGGGGAAATAGAAGTTCTATCAAACTTGGACCTATTCTGAAATCTGCTGTACTCGAATTTATCAGCAAATTTTACACCGCCAATAGGATGACGTTGGTCATTCATTCGCCGAAAAAAATCGAAAATAATATTATTGAAATAGCTATCAAAGTATTTTCTAATATAAAATCGAAATCTAAAGACAATGACATTTCCTTTGATCGAGCAGCATTTAACTCTAACAAGTAACCTTTACTATGACATAAAAATAATTCGTTTGACATATTATACTTTCTACGAATGTATTACGTTAAAAGTCCAATTCTAAGGACATTCCTAAATTACTGTAACTGTTTTAAACATGAAACGTTCTGCATCTTTATCTAATTTATGTTAAAACTAATTGAATTTAATACACTGATTTTGTGATATAGATTTCAAAAGTTGTTTACGGTTAAACCTGAAGCAAAGAATCTAAATGAAGTTCAGTTGAATTGGCTTGTACCTTCAGTTTATCCTCACTATAAAAGCCGTCCACTAGAGTTTGTCGGCAGGTTATTTAATTCACAATACTCGGACAAGTTAAACCGTGATTTCAAAAACCGCGGGTGGTCAGTTGTGAGCACTTGGGCAGGGGTAGCTCAACAGCAATTTCGTTCGAATTCTTGGTACGCAATTTTTACGATACACTTAACGTTGTTGGATATAACAGCCGATAACAAGTTGTCAGACATTGTTCGTCGAGTATTTGATTACATGGCGACAATACGCGTGACAAAAGCACAATCATCTTGTGTTTACCGTCGCATTATGTCAGACGTATTTCCGTATCCCATGCATTTGGTACCTCCACTAAACGCTGCCATTCGCATTGCAAAACATATGCAATACTACCAGCCTCGTGATTATCTCGAGCATTTCGGGGAATTTGTTCCTGATTTTAAGTCAATACAAAATTATATGGATGAACTATTAGCAGACAAAGTTTCTATCACAATACAATCGCACCGTTTTGCAAAACACTCCAATTTAAACATGATAGAGCCTTGGTTTAATACCGAGTATAGAATTGACGAAATACCACAATCGTGGTTGAGTCTATGGCGGAAAGCCGCTTTTGACGATTCATTTTTAAAAAAATAATTTATTTTTAAAAATTTCGTATAAAGAACTTAATGCCTTTTTTTGTAATATAACTTCTACGAGTACACTAGAATAAAACAACACCGCGTGAATTTATGTTCATTTTCTAAATAATTCATGCAAATTCTATTGGCATACCTAACCCGATTTATTTATCACTGACATCTAGGTCGGAGTAATCACAGTAGGTTATTACCCGCCTAGAATAAAAATCAAGCTGAAAAACTAAATCACTTAAGCCTTTTAAAGCTCACAATGACAGCGTTAGTTCTTAATGGATCGTTAAGCCGAGAAAGAATAATGTTAATTAAGTTATTATAGTACCAACAAAATTATATTTCGGGAATTTTTGAAATTGAAATTAAATTTCTTTCTGCTCGTGCGATTTTCCAATTAAACTATATACCACAGTAAATAGCAGAAAAAAATCATTTTTTTGCAATTTTTAATTTCTCACGCTATAAATAAATAATTAGAGTTTTATAAATGTGCATTAAAATAAATTCATAAGCATTAAAAACACGGATAAAATAAAATGTAATATTTTTCAATAAATAAATGATTTCTATTAAATTTAATTTGCATTAGTGAAAAAATTATCAATAACTGAATTGTATTACATTGAATGATAACATTTTGGTAATTTTGTAAATTTAACTCACAGTTAAGAATATAAAAAATTAATTAATTTATATAATAGTAATAATTATGTAGTTTTTATTATTCGTCTGAAGTTAAGGTGTAAAAAAGTCAAATCTAGGGCAAGGAGACGGTCAAATTCTCCTTGGCCATGAATTGTGAAGGTGTGTTTTATATAATTTATGTTACTAGGGAAATATTTTGGTAAACTAAATGGAATAATTTATAAATTTTAACAGTTTTTAAAATGTTCCTTTATTGTACTGTTTTTTAAACAAAACTTAATCTGATAATATGCAGGAAAATGCCATGCAAATTCTACTTGCAGCTATACTTGACGAATAAAAGTGTGACTAATTTTTAGTGACAGTGATTTGTATGTTTTGGAAAAATAAATTTTATCTATCCACTGTCAATGTTAAATATTTTTAATGATACCGAGAAACTCTAAACATTTTTATTCGAATCACCTTAATTGGGTATCGTTGTTCAATGTCAATCTTCCATTCGGTTGCTGTTTACATAAATTTATTGTAATGAAAAACACCTTTAAAGGATATTTAATTTAATTAACTTGATTATATCTGGGATAGTACGATACAATTTCAAACCTGCTAGCTTCACGATTCCATACAATCTGTATTCTGAAATATCACAATAATTTGTCATGACATATTTTTGACTTAGTAGTGTAAAAATCATTAATTTTTAATTTGATGATAATAATATTAATATAACAAGTTTTCATTAATGTAACAGTAATACACTCAAGTTGATAATGAATAAATTGAAATTTCACGCTTAATTTCGACAATTAAATTATTCAAAAATGAATAAATAAATCATTTGAATACACTTTTAATGCATTATATTTTCAATAGAAGATTATTTAAGGTTNACAATTAAATTATTCAAAAATGAATAAATAAATCATTTGAATACACTTTTAATGCATTATATTTTCAATAGAAGATTATTTAAACGAAATAAAGTTAAGTAAAAATAAAATTAAGTAAACGAAATACGGGAATAAAATATTTCATTTATGTTTATGTTTGTAAATTCGACCTATTATTATAAGAAAATCTTAGATTTTTTTTTTGTAATATTATTCATAATATTTCATAAGAATTAAATCCATATAAATATGATAATAATAAATGGTACATGTATTATTAATATGTATATTAATAATCATATCAATAATATTAACTTTCTGTACAGTCTCAAACTTTATTAATCCATTATTAAATCATAAAGAATTTTTTCATTTCTTTTTTGACGATCTAAATTAAGTAACATTATGTGTAAGAAAAGCCTAAGAATTTTAAATCACTTAATATGAGTAATAACACTGAATGAAAAATGTTGGAGTGTTTAGGACAGATGTCAAGTGTCAACAGCTGCTAGTGTATAAGTTTGACGTCTACACAAACAACTCAGTAGACATCTTATTAACACCGTAAGCTAAATACAACAGTTAAAATTAAAAGCACGTTCAAATTAGTTTTGGAAAATAATTTAAACTTAACATGTGAAAATTTCATAAAGTAAGCGTTTTGCTACTAATCAATCACTAAATGATTATTTTAAAAGTTTTCAAAAAGTTGTATACAAACTATTCATTCACTAAGTATTTCAAATTTTAAGTTTTTTATTGAGAAATTACAATAATTTTTTTTGAAATTGAACAAAACCATTGAGTTTCTTAATTTTGGACTATCAAAAATTCTTTAAACTGATAGAGTTAACTTAAGGAAATATTCGTGAGGTATACGTAGTATTTCAATCAGCCCATTTGTATTGTTGATGTTTTTGTGAATCCAAAAGCTCGAGACGGCTCACATCAAACATAATAATAGTCCCTATTTTGCTTTGTGATAAAATTGAAGTGGTTTATAAGAAAAAAAGTCCTATTTCAAGATTAGTGTCCTCTCTCAGGTATTAAACAAAACAAATTTATAACATCAATGATTAATGCGTGAGTATTTTTCATGCCAGTGGCAACAGTTGTTCCATTGGGAGATTCAAACAAATAGTATTTTGCCTTTCTATAAGTTATATGTAATAACTTTTTTGAACGTGTCCTACTTTCTAAAGAAATAATTCTTATCTTATTTCTTGTATTACATGTCAAGTAAATGTCAAGATTATCTTTCAATTGAATAAAGCACTCTACTTTTCTACTTTCTTTTTGTAAATATAATTCTATAAATAATTCACAAACAATTGAATATTCATTGATGTCTCGGCTATAATTTTTTTTAAACATATTCATTTAACAATAAGTTATGCATCTCAGGTTGTTCTAGTATAATTCTAAAATTATATAACGTGTGAATAAGTTTTATGAACATTATTTCGAGTGGATAGATTTTAAAACTAATATAAATATAATCAGTGAATACTTAAAATCTAGTACATTAGTTTTTTTTCTTTAAAAATATAGGACTATACGAGGGGTATTATTACTATTATTATGAGGGGTACTAGAAACAAATTATTCTTAATAATAAACCTAAATTATTTTAAATTAAACTTTCAATATATATCTAAAACTAATAAATCAATTTAAAGTAATACAAAAAAAAATACTAATATTTATAAAAAGCTAAAATTCAAAGAAATGGACAGAGTACAGTTTACTATTTTTTTTTATATCTATTATTAGCATTTTGATAAGAATAGAATTTGAGAGAAAAATTAATTTAGAGTTTATTTTCGAAACGCCCTTTTTCCATTTTTAATAATTAGTTATTTAAAAAATTTTTTTCCATTTTTAGTCAAAAATTATAAAACTTAACGTCGCCTGAAAAGGGCAATTTTAATAAACAAAATGATCATACATTTATGGAACCTACAATTTTTTTTATTGAAGTTTTTTTGTTGTATTATAAATATAACAAATTCATTGATCGCTTAAAAGAAGTGTAATTAATTTTTTTAAATATTTATAAACAATTTTTTTTTTAATTGCGTTAAAACTTTATCATTTGGAGGTAACGATAATAAGTAGATAACAGTGTTAATTTATCAATTACATAGTGTAACCTTTATTATATGAAAAAACCTCAAATTTTTTCCATTTAAATATTACAACTAGACATGAGTGGGTTTTTTTTTATCATAAAACACTTACGATATCGAAAGTTTATATAACCATTAACTGAAACGTGACAAAACATAAAATCAAACTTTTAGAAAACTTAATAATACCGACAAACGGGTCAATTTGAGACAGTTAAATGTTTTACAGATTTTATTACTTAATTTTTGTCAACAAATATTTTTTTGTGTTCCTTAACATTAAACATTTTGCTAGTGCTGTAGATTATTTGGCTGAAATGATAATAAATATTTAACTGTCCCGAGTTGGTCCATTTGACGATACCTCAGAATTCATAATAAAAATATCATAGTATTGCTCTATCAACTCTGTCTCATAGTAAATATTTCATTTTTTTTACATTTTTATATTATATTAAAAATCAAGTATACACTATATTCTTTTTTATTGTCACTGAGTAAGCAAAAATCAACTGCTCTAGGCAGAGTATAATAAAACTTCGATCAAACGAAAAAGACTATGTTACGCAATCTCATGTAATAAAAATGCGCGTCATGTTGTTACAAATTCTCTTATCCTTTGAATCAAATGTTGACAAATATAATCTATAGACCAAAAATCGTAAATTAAACACTTCACATACAGAAACGACCACGCAAAGAGAATATTAATAAGGTAACATTATACTAAAAGTGAAAACGGTTTATGTGGGTTAACAGGTAAATACGTTCAAAGGGCATCTCTTTAGACTAATACAGACTTAAGCTCTTGTAAACATTTATAATTGTTAACATTTATCACGTTTATATCAAATTTAAACCTATCGTACAAAATGTATGCAAATATCGACATTGTTTACATGAGTGTTGAAGAAATGCCTACACGTAGTGCCGCGTAAAGACAACGTATTATTCTTGTGTAACAATTGAATCAAAAATCATAAATTAATCAATATACTTTTCTTCGTTCATATTTAAAGTATTTGAATTTTTAAAGGTCTACCGCTATAAAAAATACAAAACAATGATATTAAATTTTTCATTTGTATTTTCATACGCAGAAAATGTATTTATTCATTTTATATTTACAGGTATTGTAGTAATCAATAATAAATTTAAATTTCTTTCTTCAACAACTAAATAATCAATTAGTTTACCCTTATAACATGAATCACAAATTGATATTAAATGCATAATAAATTTTAGTTAAAACCCAGTCTGGTGCAACAGAATGTTAACTCAGTTAGACGATGCTGCACTAACGTAGATCTCTAGTATTACAAAAACACAAAAGAGTTTTTCAATAAAAAAATTGTTGTATATTGATAAGTCGAAACAATATTTTCTTAAATTCACTTTAGCTTTACGTTCTATTAGCTTTACACAGTTCAAATTATAAATAAACCGTTTATTTGAGAAACAATGTATTATGTTCTTTATGAACTAACACATAATTTTTAAACAAATGAAAAAATCTATAAGTTTAAAAGTTTTTTTTTTAAATTCCATATGATTACTTGTAGAAGATCGAACATAGTGTACATTTCATGCTATGTGATTAATGATAATATCTCAAAACCGAAATATCTTAAATGAATTTTGAAAACGTAGTCTGAAAGTGTGGTGTGATAACTAAGTGTAAGTGTAGTTAGCATCTGCGTGTAATAGTAATAAAACAATTGTCACTTTTTGAAATTTTAACATTTTGGCAATAGTGTTAATAAAAAAAAACATAATTATTATTTATAAAATAATTGTAAAATAAATAAAATAATAATATATTTCGAGCATATAAAAGTAATTAAAAGTTGTTGGCTTTATATATTTAATGATGTTTGTGTAATTTATCATCTGATATTATAGTTATAAATATTTAATTAAAAATCTATTCGGGTAAAATAAAACGTTATAACTTGCCAGGTTAATATTGTTATTTAAGTTAAAACCGCTACGGAGGTTTCTATTAATGAGATTGATAAAATAATTCTTAGTTTAAGACATATTTTTAATTTAATATTTGTTAATTTACATAGTTTATAATAAACAATGATAAAACTATTTTAATTGAGAATGAGAAATTTAGTAACCTATGCATGTAAAAGACAAAAATAATGTTTAGTGGTTTTAAATATTCAAATAGGATAAATTTTGTTGAAATCAATTAAAATATTTGCTTTAGTGGTGTACTCAGACAAAGTGAATAATTCGTTTTTTTTTTTTTAATTTTCTTTGATTAATTACCATTTTTTACTAGTTTCAGATTTTGGACTTGGGTATTTTCTCCAATATGTGGTTCAAATAATAACGCAACTGGGTCACCGTGTTCTTAATTTTACTGATTAGATAAACATAGGACATGGCAAAATATTTAATTAATTTTGTTTCGATTGCACGCGTTTAAAACATAATTTAATCTCAATCTTGCTGACACCGTATATGTATTCACTTGTACACAACATCAAAATATTGCTATCGAATTTATAAATGGCTAATAAATTGTGATTTTTTGGCAACTCCGATATTCATTTAATTACGCAACACCTTCTAGCTAAAATGGAAACGTCCATTATGCAAATTATTTTTCAAAAGCACATTACTGTCAATGCGTTGCACATTACGATAACTTTTAATACTACACGTCTAAGTCGTTCAATACGTTTTCAAACGTGTCGGATAAAATTAATGGTATGTGATTACTTTAGCAGTATTAACATTTAATTTCGAACAGTGTCGACGGTATTATTCCAGAAAATTAATTATCACTGAAATTTGCTCGCGTCGCACATGTACTGTAACTACCCAGCCAACTTGCAACGTTTCCATAAACTCAACTTTAATAACGCGCCAACATTTTAATATGCACACAAATACAACGCCATTATACAAACGCACAGTTCACTAAAGAGTAGCCAACGACCACATACTTACGGTGCAATCGAAAAGCAACTTGGTCAATGACGAGGCACACACATGTTGAGTAACCGAATCCTATTTCGCCTACATTTTTGTATCGATAATAAATGAACCTTCGTAGAAATAAGAAAACACGAAAGCCGTCACACGCACACAACACACACACGGGTAAGCGTTCGATGAATTGATACGCGAAAATTGTTTACTATTATTTTCTAACTGGACGAGACCACTCGGCGGAATTCATAACGTACCGGATCTTCTGTTCGACGCTCTTCTTTCCTATCTCGTCCTGTCTGTTTACTTTGGTCGTCGCTCGTACCCGGACAGGACAACGTGTACAATGGCGATGGGAGACGGATATTTGTTGTGCGATGACTGATGCCGTGTCCGAAGTAAAACGACGGCGTAGACTAACAGCGAACTCTGTTCAGCGCGACACGCGGCGGCGGTAACGGCCTAAGGGCTGGCAACAACAACGTCGTCGGAAAGGGAATACCGGCCGGAGAAACAAGGGGTCGTTTCCGCGTTACCGGCGTAATCAGAGTGAATGAACAAAATTTATAAAGCAATCACCATCAAAGAACGCGTTGCCCGAATACGTATAAATTACTATTACCGAGTTAAGTCACTTTTGATGGGCCCCGGTCTTAACGGTGAGATCGTTTTTAGAATTTTTTATGGCTTCAAGACCATAATCAGTTGGCCCGATAAGTAATTGTTAAATTTATTATTAAAATGTTAATCTGCTCGTTTATTCAAAGCCAACTCGGCTGGAAAGAACCTCATCTGTTGGTATTATATTGCGAGAGAAAAAAAAAACACACGCGCACACATACTAGTCATGTAATTAGAAATTGTACTCGTATTGCAATAAAGATGCGTTTCAAATTGTAATCGTGTTAAAAATGTATAGCGCGTTTTTTAAACGTTACACATGACGCGACGCTCTTTTATTAGGGGACATTGAAAAGCTGCAAAAAATATATATCAAGACTTAAAAAAATATTTCCTTCTTACTCGAGATTTAAGTTGAAGACGAACATTTCTAAAAAAAATTCATAACATCAAATCAAAAAGAACAAGTGGCTATTTTGAACGATATTTTGTAAAACTTCCTCGGCAATTTTTCAAGTGCAATAATTTGTTGTTTAAAAGCTAAGTAAAAAATATTATACCAAAAAGTGTACTATTTCTAGTGTGAACTATTTGATGACGTTCAACCATTTGCACAACAGCATCTGCAAGGCTCTTGAAATCACATTTGATAAGTACTTTGCCGAACCCATTCGTTGTAAAAGTTAACCGCGTTTTCTTTCTAGACATTGCTGTACATAACGACTACAAAACGTGTCGTTATCCATTAAAATAAATTGGGATGAACAATTTCATCTCTGTTTCCATTAAGGTGGATTTTTTATTTTCTACAAACAATAATCATAATAATATATGGAGCCTATTGAAACTTGTATTTATTTTTTTTTTATGTAAATGCAAATCTCGTTTCACGAGATGATACACAATGAAAAAATATCTACTTTTTGAAAACATATGAGCTTTTTATAATGAAATTTCTAAGCTACTTTCAACGTTGATCATATCAAGAAAATGGTCTAAAAATTTGAAGAATCACAGTAGAAACATATTTTGCTTATTCTATTAACTTTGTTTACATTACCTGTATTTCAAACTAAATAAAAAATTAAATATTAAAAAAGTAAATAAGTTCATATGATAATCTTCACTAGTAAAAAAAAAGTCTCAAAAATAATCATAAAAAGATTCCTTTAAAGAAATCAGTTACCCTAAAATATTCAATATAATTTAGCCGTACTACAATTACAGTTTGTAATTACTTTACAAAATAAAATTCAGTGATCAGTTAAATTATTTCAGGGTATCTAATTGATTAAGTAATGAAGGTAATTATTACTTTTCTCATAACTAATTGTGCGTGCCAGATTTTGATATTTTGTCAGAATAAAAAATATTACTATATATTTTTCACAAATGCTTTCGTAAATATTTTAAAATACAACTAATACATCCTTGTAATTAATATCTTGTACAACTCCATGCTTCTTTTTATTAAGGCAATGTAAATTATTCAAAATTATAATTTTAATATTAATAATTATAAATAAAACAATATTGAAACACAAATTATCTCATTTTATCTTAAATATTCAATACAATTAAAAGCAAGAATTGTACCAGCCCGTTAAATCTCTAATATGATCGATATCAAAATAAATTTGTTATTTATACTAAGTATTCAAAAGGCAAGGGAAAATATTTCCATTATTCATTATATTTGTTTCCTTACTTATTGAATATCATATCTTTATCATGCTTTTGTAATAAAATTGGACCGATGCAAATGTTTTCATAACATTGCCAATCGACCGTTTATTTTTAGTTCAAACAATTATCTTTGTATACAAATTTTACATAAGTAATTAACTAACAGTTAAAAAATAATAATTAACAGCAAGTTATTAAATTAATCCATTTTGATGCGTTTTCTCTTCGGCTTTCTTTAGCACTTAAAATTCATTATATTATATTTATAAAAGCATCTATATGTGTCGAAGTTTTAGTTGTTATCACCAATCTTCACGAGTTCGAACCATCAAAAAGTATCTCTANAATTCATTATATCATATTTATAAAAGCATTTATATGTGTCGAAGTTTTAGTTGTTATCACCAATCTTCATGAGTTCGAACCATCAAAAAGTATCTCTAGTTCAGGCTAACATAAAATATCAAAATATATATGAATTGGTTTTCTTAGAGTTTTAAAAGTATCACTTATTTACTCTCTCTAGTAAAAACAATCGAATAAAATATATTCAATTGTGTGTCTTGAATTATAACATTTTACACAATGAGGATTAAGTGTTCTTTTTTCAACCATTTGTGCCTTTGAGAGAAAAATACGAAAATTAATTCAAGAAATGTAACATCATTTTTGTACTTAAATGTACAACTAATAAGCAGTAATTATATTCCATTATTTTCATTTAATGATGACTGATGGTACAGAAAAAATATTTATACTAACGAATAAAAAAATTATTATTTTAACTATATATATATAATAAATATAAACCGATATATTAAATAAAAAACGGACAATTTTGTAGTTACGACCCTTCTTATTTTCCTAATATACGAAAATTACTGCGAAATTTTTAGGTTTTAAATTATTAAACATTAAATAGATACTAACAAAAATAACTTGTGTAGTATTGAAATGTAGTTTAAATAAAACATACCTAACAAAATTTAATTATTTATTAGTTTTTAAGTACATAAAAGATTGATCAAAGTTTATTTAAAAATGATTATATTTTTAACAGTTTATAGTATTCTAATAAGATTGAATGTTTAACTTTTTATCAATCAATGTTTACATATTAATGTTATTTTAGGCGAATGAATTATGTATAAACTTATTCAGCTGTTCTCCTTTACATTATTTTTCAAAAGTCATGTTCGATATATAAAATAAAATAATAAAAAGCTTTAAAGTTTTAAATTTTAGATAAATACCTTTTTTGAAATCTGCATGTTTTATTTTATATGTTATTGAACTAAAATAATAAACTCAATAATACACAATCATAAATGGATTCACAAAACAGTTCTAAATTATTGAATAAATAAACTGGTTTTTAAAGACATAATTATAACCTTAACTGACTGAAAAGAAATGTATTCAATTTTAACTTGTAATATTATACCATTGAAAGGAAAATTAAATCCCAAGAGTGTTGGAGGCGGCAGTTTAAAACCTATGATAATATACGTTATAGTTTGTAAATGACATCGGGGATCACAGTATTACTTCATGAATGTGCTATGTTTAATAATGTGGTATATGCAAAAGTATTTATGACATACTGCTATATTGTTTGTTGTAATATTTATGTAAAATTACAGAATTTTATCTTCATTTTCAATTATAAAATAAGCTAAGTTAATATTTTAAAATTCTTTAGAAATATTAGATCCCGATTTTAACTTTAGAGGTTATGTGTTTAATAAAAATTAGGCATTGATATTCACATTTTAATATTACAAAGACAAAAAAAAAAATCAAATTAGAACATTGACACATTTTCCCTGAGTCAAGAAGCTTTTTTTGAATATAAATTGAAACTTGATCATTGTTGATATTACATTGTTATCTTTAACTGAAAAAGCAGTTTCCATTTTGAAATAAAATACAAAAGACATGATTCAAAACTGATTATGTTAAAGGAGCTTAAAGATCATAAAACCAAATTCTTAATTAGATAATTTTTCAATTTATTACTTTATTACTTTTAAGTATCAGTCTAAACTGATTACACGGTCTCATTTATTATTGAGTTTAATCCTTTAAACCTTAAATAGATAAGTTAATATAAATAAGATATCTTAATAATTATTTTTAAGTTAGGGTGAAATATATTACTCTTTAAACATCTCAAGTAGATGAAAGTTTTTATGATTATAATATAACGGCAAAAAATATTAACCTGACTTGACCATTTTTCTGTAATAAATTTTATTAATCAACTTTTCAAAAAGTTTTTTTAATTAATTTAAAATTAAATAATACATTATATAATAGTGCCTTTCCGCTTAAAATTAGTAAGACAAATTTCAAGATATACACAAAAAAAGATATCCACCTGACAAGTATACTATATTGTAATAAAAATGCAATTAATTAATTAACTTAAGAAATAATTTATCTAAGTATCTGATGGTACTCATAAATCAGGGTATCATTTTTGCACCGATTATGAAAATATTGCGTTTGAAATACGCGTATACACTGATTTCTCAAGTGTATTTTGTGGTGTTGACTTAATTTTATTTATTTTTTAATTCATTGTCCACAAATAATCAATTATAAATGTTTTGGATTTAACTTGATTAATTATTTTTTAATAATTAACTTAGTTGAAATTTTTTCTTTTCATATTGGCGTCTATTAATAAACTGGCACAAAATAAGTTTTACAAAGTTTATTTATACAAACAGACTTAATTAATAAATTTCTCAGAAAGTCTTAACGTAATCGTAATAATTTATTTTTACAAACTTTTTTCTACAACAAACAAGAGAGACAATGTATTATTGTTGAATTTACAATTAAATAAAAACTAAGTTTACGAGCTGAACTAATGTAATTTACTAGATCGTTGATTGAATTAGTTAAATTAGTGATAATTTCAAAATTTGTCCATTTTCAATCTAAGCAGTAACATTGGTACTTATAGATTTACATAATTTTACATCAGACAAAATAATAGTAATAATATCGCGATTATAGAATATTTTTTTTAATATAATATCTTATATATATTATGTTGGTTAATTATATTTACGAGTCAATATTAAAATTTTAACATTGTAAATATTTCTATAAAACTTGCAAATGTTCAATTTTACAAAAATAGGTTCATTTTGATTACGTAAAATATAAAATGGAAATTTAAAAAGTATATTTCATTTTTAGATTTTATCAATGTCTATTATTGAATAATTTCTATTATTATCAAAATAAATAGAAAAAAAAAATCATTCCACACTATAAAACTACGCTTTCTATAAAGCGCAAGACTTTCAATTTGAATGAATTCAAAATATAAAAACTTAAAAAAATTAAATGCCATCATACTGAAGTTAAACGTACTATCACATAAGGTAAAAAAAATCATCATAACTTTTAAATAGTCCCTCCGTTGTAAATATTAAGAGAGCCTCAAAAGAGAGCACGCAATTTTTAGCAATTGTCATGTTTGTATTTATTGGTAACTTAAATAAAAGCCGTAAAAATATTCAGGTGTGACATTTTTATACGCATAGTTTAAAACAGAGTTTATTATGATTATTCTTTACATTACATTTATATATATTATAAGTATTTCGTGTGTAAATTGACCACCGTCACATAGATCATTTATCAAAGTTGTAAGGGTATGCTTTTGTTCCGTGTAGTATTATCGTGAGATTTTGAACGGATCCGAGTAAATCTCTATTTTTATTGGAATTCTAAAAATAGAATAAAACTAATCATAATCTATTTGGTATTTTATATAAAACATTAATAGTACTGAAGATATGTTTGATTCACGTAAAAATAATTCATTGACTAGTCGTAAATAAAAACTACAATATATTGTATTGTTTTTAGCGACCAAATTTCTTACTCTTTATTATGTTTACATTTAACATAGTTTGCTAGTTTGTACAGATTTGTTTATTGTTATGAAATCGAAACTTATAATTATTATAGCAGACTTAATACTGTTATTACCTGATCCTTAATTGAAACTATCCAGAAGCCTGATGGATTTTCTCCCCAAAATTGAAGAGATTTTATTTTCCATTCGTTAAAACCACAATCCGATGTATCCAATGGTCGCGATTCCATCATTTTACATTGCGTACCTACACAAGGTGTAAAATTTCATCATAATTTGATAATGAGTTGAAAAAACGTCATTTACCATTCGGCGATATTAGATCCACTTCAATCATACCTCGAATTGGATAATTAATGCTAATACTCAATTGAACATGTTCCAAATATTTAATACATCCATTACACCCGTTAGACATTACAGAAGAAGTAAAACTCACGTTCCGTCCAATATTGTTTTCGTTGTTACTGAAATCGGTAATTTCGTTAATTAAATAAGGATTTATATAGATTAAACATTTAAGCTCTGCAAATACATTTTAAACATTAACATATAATGAAATAAAGCTTTACGTAATATTAGTAATAGTAGTAAAACAATGTCAGTGATTAATGAATTCAAATATTTCATTTACGATTTCACTACCAATATGTAGTGTTTTAAATTTTTTTAATAATACAAGAGTACGTTATTTGTAAAGATACTGCATATAATATGAGGAAATTATTCACGATTTTTTTTTATTAAATTGTCGATGAAAAAAATGTAATATTACTATAAATACCATTGTAACACATAATATTTCATTCTGCATTATATTACAAATAATTTTTACGAAAACAAAAATAAAGAGATGTTTTTTAAATATATTTAATGATACAAAAAAAGCAAACAGATCAAAGGAAAATAAAGTACCATATTATTTGTAAAATCTACCAAAAGAAAACGTATGCCTTGGAAAATATTTAAGTAAAACTTTCAAATAATATAGAATATTAGAAAAAAAGTCGTTTAATATACCTTCTTACATGAATATAACAGTTATAAAATAAAAGTAAGATATAAAATATCATATAAGGTTAAACGTTTTAATATTACAGTAATCAACTAAAAAGGTAAAAGTATATTGGATCCAGTTCTTTTATTAAAACTTTGAGATCAAATTGAGTGTTTTTTATTTTTTAAGTTAAATTAGAAAACTATTTATAAGTTTCATTGCCTCTTTTACTATTTAATTTATTGTTAACATTAATTTCATAATACAATAAGTCAGAAGTAAAAATGACCTAATTAAAAAAAAACATTAATCCATCACTATAAAACAATCGATTTTTAATGGAATTTTGTTTGTTTATGTTATAAATAAGCAAAAGAAATAAAGATTTTTTGAAATACTATAAACATCATTTAGCGTTTTGTTAATATTACGAAAAGTTAATTTGTATATAGTTTATTATAAATATTTAAAAAGCCACTGAACTTAATTGAATTCTTCTTATAAACTTAAAATAATTTAACTGCTAATTTATATTTCGATCTCGTAAAATACCAACTCGAGAATTTTCACAGATTGGCTATCAGTACAGCTTTATATTTCTATTAGCCTTCAAGTATTTAAACCACACAAAAGATTAAGTATTTTAAAACTAACATAATCAATTATAGCACATTCATTCAAAACGCTTTCCAAAAGTATACAGAAAACTTTTCGTTTATGTTTACCTTATTAAAAAGTCAACTGCGCACGTAGTTTTTTCAGGAACATTTATCCAACCCATTGCTTCTTTTACCAGCTTATACGCATTTATCAATCCAAATCCAAATTGAGGATTAAAATTATATCCCGCAGCATTTTTCAACCAACCGTCATTATGCAATAATGGCGTGACTTCGCAGTTTCTTACTATCAAATGTTGAACATCCCTCCAAGTCAAATTACCACTGTACTGACAAACAAAAATATAATATTAATGATTGTTCTTTAACTTAAAATAACTTATTTACTAGGTGTAACTGTCTTTTTTTATAATGATCAAACAGTATAACATTAATAAAGTTAGTTTACTTGGCTTCTAAGGCCAAAGCAACAATGCCAGAAACCAGAGGCGCTGCAGCAGAAGTTCCAGTATGAGTAGTTGTACATGTGTTGTTCAAATCCGATGTTATCTATATAAAATATTCTGATAAGTTAATTGTAATATATTTTACTAACATATGATGATGAATGTTTAAATTCAATCAATACATTATTGTAAACTCATTCCAAGATTGAATTAAATATACATTAAAACTTCATCACAATTTATAAGTACTAACTGTATAATAAATACTTATAAAACAAGTTTTATAATAATTAAATAAAATATTCATGTAAGTAAATATATATCACTGGGTTATTGTAATAAAAGTTGTAAACAAAGGCAACCTTCGTGTAATAAACCAAAAAAAAAATAAAAAGAAGAGTTAAATAATATACGATAGGGTGTAAAGGGTCAAATGTAATAAAATAATATAAGTAAAAATGGGGTTTTAGGAAGATGAGTAAACGATGGCTGAATATATAAGGACAATAGTCAAATAAATAAAATAAACATAAACGTTTATGGCACAATAGTAGATTGATCTCGGGGGTGTACAATATTGAATAAATTATGTTAAATATCTCTACAAAATTCTATAATTTATCTTAACAGTTTATTACGCAATAGATTTATTTGTGGTTTGAAAGCAAAAATAAAACTTATACTTAACTTAAATCCTATGTCATTAAACGATATTTTAAACAATTTAATGTTGATTCTGAATTTCACACGTCGTATACTACGCGCTGTATTGTAAATAGACTATTTAGAAAAACGATTTAATCTTAAATAATATGAGATCGTACACAATGTCTATGACTTGTTTTAATATGTAAACGATTCTAAATACTCTATATTTGTATTATGAATATAAATTTAATAATGTACCCTTATTTCATTTTTATTGAATAAGTATCTTTTCGAGAAAGTACATTCTATTGAGAGATCGACACCAATATTTATTTAAAACTTCTTCTGACCAAAACAAAATTCAAAAATATTTATATTTATGTAAAAATTGTATCAAGGCGGTATTGTGGTGGTACAATGTGTCCCGGTGTTGACGCTTTTAAAGGATGCAGCACAATAATCACTAAGACAAAAATTAAACACTAAAAATATATCAGTAAGTTCTTTTGCGTTGTTTGCTGGCGCAATGTTCGTTAGAACAAAGTCATTATCAACGAGACTATCTACTTAGTATGAAAAGCTCATAATGAATATTTAAAGTTGGGTTGGGTTTATTATAAAAATAAAATAATTTAAAAATGTTTGAGGTTTAAGATATTAATTGACATTTATTCCATGATAAGAATAATAAAACATTGTTATTTATTGAACAAATAAATTTAAAATTATAGATTCATGAAAGCAAACTTCACTTAAATTTACTCTAAGTTTCGTTTAATTTGAAAGAAATATTTAAAATCTAAGGGAAATACTAAGTGTTTTTTAATTGAAAAAAATATTAACAATATTATTATAAATCCAAATTAAATGGAAAATAATTAAGTATAGAGAGTGAGAATATTCAATAAAGTGCCACAAATTTTTAGTATTTTAAAATTATCGGAAGAATTGATAATAGTAAGATAAAACTAAAATTTAATCCAATACTTTATAACTTGTTAATATTATCAATTAAATTATTAAGACATTTATCATGTCCAATATTTTTTACATCTGCAGAATTAAACAAAGGGTATCATAGTGTGGCACAGTGTGGACGTTGCATAGTTGGTACAAGTATAGATAATAACTGCCAATGATTAAAATTACTCTCATAAGAAACGCTTCGATGCAAATCTGTAGATAATGTTTAATATAAAAAAATCGATGGATTATTAAAAAAGCAAATTGAACTCTTATTTCCTTATTTATACCCTGATACAAGGTTTATGATTTATTAGTATAAATAAATATTTATTATAGAATTTAAATAATTTATGAAATTGAGATTTAATAATTTTGTATTGTAATTTTTATAAAGAAATTATAAATTAGTTATTACTTTTATGACAAACGTGTATAAAAATTTAAGGGCTTGACACAAAACTTTTTCGATAATAATTTGTTGTTAATAAATTAATAAATGGTATACAAAGTATTTTCATTGGACTCAAAAATATACTTTTCTACCAATTTTTACACCACTTCAAATCTGCCATTAGAGATTTTCATATTGTCTAAATAATAACAAGATCTTTTAATTTATTATAACAAATATTTATGTCTGATTATTAGGTTACGTATGAATAACCAATAATTATATCTTAATTAAATGAATATGTAACAAGCAGAATGTATCATGTGTAGTATATCAATATAAATAATTATTGAAACATCAAGAATTACATAGAAATGATTACTAAGAATTCAATTTAAATGATTTATTACAATAAATATACAAAAAATGTAATTTTAACGAGATTTAGAGTTTTCCTCATAAATTTTATGTCAATAGTAATTATGTAAGTTTCTGATCACATATTTAAAAAATAAAATATCTTATTCCTCATAAAATTTTCTTATTAATTATATGAATTCTAAACTTGCAAGTTGAGTTAAAATTGTGTTCTTACACTTTTATACTTAGTCAAGAGAAGGAATGCGACTGAAAAATGTCTTTTGGATAAAAATAACATAGCCTGCACCCTCACCACGAATCTATGTTTAAAAATATTAACTTTTGAAATACTTATTAACTTCTTTAAAACAAGTGTTATTTTACAAGTTCGTATGATGCTTTTCATGTATAAATAGCTAATAAATATCTATTAACATGAATTTTTAAATTATTGAAATGACATTTGTATGTAATTTTATAATAGTAAATAAATTGTTCATTACTAACATAATTTTTTTAAAAATTCCATGTTTGACCATATTTTTATTTAATATTTAAGTGTCTTCAAATTATAAAATAACTAAATTAAGTTGCTATGGATTATTTAATATAAATACACTAATGTTTATTTTCAAATTCATATTTGTTCGTTGTTGAATTTTGGTCGAGAAGAGTTAGTTTTTTGTGCTTTTATACTATTACTGACAGTCAAAATAAATTGTGAAAAAAGTATTTTGATAAATTGATTTCTTTGCAAATAATCACATTACAATGAAAGTAAAAAGATTCTTTCGTCGATTGGCGAGAGTCTTCACGTGTTGTCTCTTCAAAAAGGAGCATATATAAATAGTTTAATATCTTAACTTAATCTAGCCTAGGTATTTTTTTATTAAAACTTAGCTTAACACGATAGATAACAAAAATTCTCTAGGTATCTAATGTTTTAACGCGTACAGAAAATCAATACACTCATTTATTTGAACATATAAATGTAGTGTAGATTTACATAATTAGTATTAAAAAAATCATTAATAATTTTTTTTAAATTAACTGTAATTAGACTAATTATTGTTGAGACGAAAAATATTATTGCAATTTACTATGTAATTAATTAGAAGCTGAGGAGTGTTACTTAAGTCTAGTTAGTAATCATGAAATGAAATCTAACACAATGCAGAACAAGGATTCAGTAACTAAAATCATGACGGCGTTATAAGATACAAGAAAACAAAGAATGAATGCTGAAAACAATAAGCTTAACAATATTCATGAAGGATGTGAGAAGTTCGAAGAAAATGTTCACGAACTTGGTATGGCAAAGCCTAAAATAGCAGCTATTGAAGGAGTAGCCTTCGTGGAAACTCATTGACTTAAAGAATGTGCTAATGCTTCTTTGGGAAAATGAGTAATTTTGGTAAGATTATTACAGATAATGGGGAATGCTATAAATTCTATAAAGTAAGCACATTATTTTTTTGTCTTTACTATATGACAAAACTGGGTAATCAACATTTTGATATTTTATTTTGGTTTTATATATATATATTTGATATTTACATTTATTTTAACAAAGTGCTTTAAACTTTGAAAGATTTTAAAATTTTATATTCTTAAAAAATCTTTAATATTATTTGGCGTATAATAAAGAATGAAAAAAAAGTTCTATTTTAAGGTATACAAAATAGTGTATTTTTGTTTACCTCAGAATAATTAAAAATATCAAGATACACAGGTAGGCACAAAGAGGACCATATATTAATTAAGTAGATCCTAAAATTTAAAATTATCTTTTTTTCAGAAAGATTTAAATGTAGGTGTTGATCAACATTTTAGATATCCACAAAAAGTGAAGTTTATTGTTGATGATTCAGAGCCTATAAATAGGCCTATGAAGTAGCAATAATTGGAGACTCTTATGTCCAACGGTAATATAAAATGTTTTAACAGCAAAAATAATCAAATTAATATTGTTTTTTTTTATTACAGGAACGATCACCTTGATTTAGAGAACTGTATGCAGTTACAAATAGATTCTTACAATTTTTATTATACTTATATATACTATATCAGTGCAAAACAAGTAGTTTGTAGTATTTATTAAGTTAATGTTTAAATTTCATTATAAGTTCTTAAAATTATTAATACAAATTATGTGTTATAAAGTTAAAACTTAAGATTTAACGTACTGTAATAATATTCTATATTATTGCTAATTCGTGATCAATATATTGTCATTAATTAAATATTCTTTTGATTAACAATATAATATAATAAATATAGATAGATGTATGTTAAAAAAAAAATATTTTTTAAGAGAAGGATAAAATATATTTTCTTTAAATTACAAGTTCAACACTTTTAAACTATAAACTTTCATAAAAATTAACTTATTCTGTCGGGTGTAGTGTGTTTGAGATTAATTTTAATTTTTGAATTTAACAATTTTTTTTTTTTTGAACTAATAGTATTTATTATAATCTTTAATTTGACATATATTTAATGCTCAGAATATTTGTAAAACATTTTCAAAACTTAAGTTGAAAAACTTATTGTGCAGAAATTATTATTTTGAATCCTTCCCTGTGGGCAGGTAAAGTGTCAGATTTTCAAAAAAATTATTTCAAATGAAAGGAAAATATCTAAAGTTTTAATGTAAAAAAATAATTTTGATTTGTTTATTTTTCAATATGTTATGACTATTTAAAAAAAAAAGGGAAAAAATATCGAAATTTACCAATTTTAAAAATCGTTTTTTTTTTTCTGAAATTTTCACCATTTACGGGGAACGAGGGCAACATTTTCAATTTTTGATTTCAACAATTAACAACTAGATTTTTGATCTTTTGACGTATCACTGAGAAAAATTAGTGACAGACACAAAAAAAAAATCACATCATGGTAAAATTAATACCTTCTCAGCTTCGCATTGAAGGTAAAATGGGTTTTTATATTCAGAAAGGGTAGTGTAGCGATTCCTAGCGTGATCTTGAAAGCTAGAGCTATTAATTAATTTATAAATTCGATTGGCTGGATTTAATTGAGAATCTATGTATAGTCGTTACTTTAAATAAGTACAATAATCAGATTGTATTCCCTAGTTAACTGGTTATTTTGTATTAAAAAAAAAGACAGTCCTATTTTGATGATCTTATAAATTCATAATATGTGATTTATATGTACAAACTATAACATCATATTATATTCTAATATTATAAGTGATAACACATTATTACATTCGAATACAGAGTGAAATTTATCTAGTTGAACATATCAAGAATCAAATTGTTGAAAGTAAATTGCTATCCAACCAACAAGTTTTAATCGTTTTAACTCAATTTGCGGCATGTACAATTTAATTTGTGCGAAAGCGATAAATTAGTTTTTAGAGAAGTAATTGTATTTTGGCGAAATGCTAGAATACCTTTTGGTGATGAGTAACATAGCATTTCAAACTTGAAAAATTGCATGCAAACTTAAAAGTACTATTAAAAAAAGTAAACGAGTATAGTGAACAGCAGCCCGATTTATTTGATATATTACACTTAAATGTCCTGGATATGATCACAATTGAGGAAAACAAACAATTTTTACTAATGCAAAGAAAGAAAGGCCTAGTTGTAAGCTTAGTACAGATTATAAATTATTTTTAAAAAAAGCAGAAAGATTTTAATAATTTAAAACTAATTGAAAAACAAAAAACTCTCTTATTCTTACAGTTATATATTTTATTTATTTTTAATTGTACGCTTTATAATTCATCTGCTTTAAAAGTAGATAAAATCGTAGAATTATAAGCGACCAGCAGTCGATACTTCTTATGATGAGATTTGCAATGTCGATTACTCTGAAGAATTAGAGTGTATCCTGGTGAATCAAGATTACTACAAAACAGATCCATCAAAAATATGCAGGAGAGGAACTTCAAAAGTTTTTACTTGTAAACTACTAGCTGCGTTGGATAAGTGCAAACTCAGTGATCGTGATGTGATCCATATAATTATAGGAGCTGCTGAAGCGTTGGGTAATGATATTTCTAAGTTAGTAATAAATAGATCGACTATCTAAAGTGACAGAAAGTTTTTTAGAGAAAACAAAACTAGTGAGTAAAAAAATTTTATTGTTTGATAAAGATAGTCTTGTTTTACATTGGGATAGTAAAATAATCCCTGATGTAAGAGGAAGAGTTACAATAGATAGAATACCAGTTTTAGAGTCATTCGAGATAGTGACTCAGCTGCTCAGTGTTCCAATCTAATGCAATGTATAAAATATTAAATGAATGGGATATTCCTAACAAAATACAAGCATTATGCTATGACATAATATTTTTTGATGATCGAGTTACATCAGAAATAAAAACTAATATACTACAAACAACTAAGGAACTTATAGATTCAAACGAAATTAATACTTTTACATAAAAAGAATTTAACGATTTTGTAAACATAGAATCGCTAAATTTTATTTTTAACATTTAAAATTTCGTATGATTCTTTAGAACTTCATCTTAACAGTTGAGGTGAAAATAATGCTTAATTAAAAGTAAATTATATTATTAAAGTTACTTGTTGTCAATGATATTTCAAAAGGGTAGTCAAATTAATACAAGAGTATATTAACTAAAGATGAAAACCAAAAGCATATTTTACTACAAGTTGTTAATGATTACTGCAAATGTTATAATGATTGCAAAAAAAAGCACATTGATGAATCAATAATATTAATTTAAAATTATTCTTATAGTTGGATGTATTTTTTTTTTTGCTGTGAATTATAGTTTTTTTTATACTTTTAATAAAATAACCCAGTGATATTTTTTTAACTGCAAAAATATTTTTTATAATTATTATAAAAAAAGTAAAGTTTTATAAGTATTTATTATTTAGTTAATATCTTCAAAATGTGATACAGTTTTAATGTATATTTAATTAAATCTTGAAATAAGTTGAAGATTGAAACATTTTTATTGAAAATAAATTTAAAAAAATAAAAGTTTAAACAACTTTTGTATGAAACACTTTTCTGTATAACGAAGTCAAATATATTAATTTGAATAAAATAACCCATCTTTCTCGTATAAATAAAAAACTGTATAATTTTTATTTTTTATGGAAAATTAATAAATTTAGAACAAAACATGATAATATTTTTTTTTATACACAAATATTATGTTTCCTTATTATATCCTTTTAATTTTTGTCATAAGAGTCCTAGTTTTTGAGATAAACAAAAAAAACTAAAAATCCACCCTCAGGGTATAATTTTCAAAGTTTGAAAAGCCCCAAGAGATTTGAAATTCAAACCTCTCGGGGCTCGTTTTAGAGTTTATCAATTTTGACCAAATTTTGTAAAACTTATTTTTTTTTTATATTCCAACAAAGTAGGGGATGATTAAAATTCATATGATAATAATTAAAGGCCACCTTATTACATATATTATTTCACTAACTATAAAGTAGATACCATTTATTTAACTTTAAGGAAACATACTACTATACTTCAGTAATTTGAGTAATATACTTAATTGATATAATTCTCACAATCATAAACCAATTAATTACATTATTATACAAAATATTTACGAACACATCATAGTAAATACTGGGTTAATTCAATAGTAACAGGGATACGAAAACCACAAACCATATAATTACAAACTTGAGTAAATAAATACATGCAAATATGAGAATTAATGTACTACTTAAGATTAAATAATACAAATATTTTTAATAATGTTTATTAATTTCGAGATAAATTAAAATCTCATAAATTCTAAATGTAATGTTTTCGTAATGATTTAGGCCATTAGTATCACTAAATATTTAATGTGATGTAGTTTAGCATGACAGTAAAAAATCTGTAGTAAAAGTTGATAAGAAAATTTAAATTTCCAAACTTATTTACATAACTCGAAAAACGCAAGATTTTAAACAAGCAAATTGTGTCAATAATAATAAAATCACACTCTCAACTTTAACGAACATAGTAACACATTCTTTAAAAATAATTGGTGACTTCTTCCAAAACAATATCAATACTACAGTTGAAATTTATAGATATTGAAAAAAAATACAATACTAATAGCGCATTTAAGGAGCTTGGGAACTAGGGGTTAAGACACCACTTCAATTGGTGTTACATATCTTTTTAAGTATTTTTTAGATGTTTTTTCAAACTAAAATTTGTTATTTTTCAAATAACTAAATTAAAGAAATTATTAAATTATAAATTTACCGGATAAATTTTTAAAAAGCAGCAATGTAAGATAGCGGCATAGTTGGTACAAGTATAGATGACCAAAGGGAATTAAGGGGCCATTGCACCCAAAGAAAAACCTCAATCAATTTTGATAGAGAAATTTTATCAAGGGTTTATGATAATGTTTTATTAATACGAACAAAATAATTATTCTTATGAATAATTATTGTTCAAGACAAGAAAAAAAATTATCATATTGATAAATATATCATAGATTCAATAGTAATGATATATTTATCAAATTGAACAATGAATTTATTATATAGATCGAGGTTTTTTTCTGGGTGTGGTAACGGGTGCAAATGATGTCTGACCATGATTAACAACACTATCATAAAAACCACTTCGATACATTTCACAATGATTTGTATATTTGTAATTTTACTGTGTAATTGAACTGATGCGTTAAGATTAACTTGGTAGGGTGCATTTTATAACCAGGGATCTTTGTCAAAACTAAAAATCGGAGGCTTTTTGTTTTTAGTAAAACCTATTAAAATGTCATTTTGTTTAACGTATTTTTTAAAGTGTTAAACAAATTGAACAAAAACAATGAATTTTACGGAAATTTTGCTATTTTCGACAATAAAGTCAAAAAAGTTTAAAGTTATAATGTAACAGTATAATGTTGGTATTGTTAAAATATCACAGACCGGAGGGAATATTTTTAAAAGTCGAAAATAAAAAAACATTCCTTTGTAAATATCGCTAATATTTTAACTTTGACGGCCAAATTTTATAATAAAACAATCATCGGGTTATTTTTTTTGATATTATAGTACATTTTAATAGTTTTAGTTTGATATAAATTAAAAGTGTTTAGTCATTCCAGAACAATTTTAAAAATTGAGTCGACATTTTTTATATGCATGGAAAATGTGTTTCATACATTTCCTGTATATAAGCTTTTCAATAGATTTTCATAAGAAGTATACTAAAAAATGTTTTTAGTAACTAGTATATTATATTAAAATCTGTATCAGTATTTTTTAAAAATGTCAGAACGGTCTCACATGCTTTAAGGTAGGTTCGAGTAATAAGACCTAATTTGTATTAGATATTGAATATAGTCTATCTAGGCATCTATTTCATACATGACATTTCTTATTTATTTTTTAGATTAAATATAGTAAATTTCTTACGACTTGTATACTGTCCTGACTACCTCCAGAATATGCTGTGGCTATAACAGCTGCACAACGCTCAGCATAAAAAGGAGCTTTTCCATCACGTGTAGCACAAGCTATGACTAAAGAATAAATACTTCCCGCGTAACCATCTGCAGAACAATTGTCAAGTAAATGTCGACCATTACCTGCAGCAAAAACGTATATTGATCCCTTTCCACAGCGACCCTTAAAATGAAAAGTAAAAAAAATTAAAAGCAAATAGGAGCATAAAATAGTGAAAGCATTTTGTTTTAAAAACATACGATAAAAATAAACATTTTAATTTGTTTTACAAACAAATTATATAACATCATTTATATACCAAATGTTCATAAAACTTTATTCATAATTTTAATGTTGTATTTATTAAGAAAAATTAAATCCCAGTGTTATTTAAAAAGTACATATTTATCTTTATTTATATATAACGCCTACCTTTATACAAACAATATCGTAAACAATGTAACTATGATAAATTTACTCATTTAAAAATATGCTTATATTTTTTAGCTTAAGAATTCTATCTGACAAATTATATTTTGTAAATTTAATTTAAATGATAAATTTAATACTTCTATCCAAGTAGAAATTAATTTAATATAATTTTAACGTGCATATTTATTAAATTACAATCTATTTTTGAAATCTTCCGAGATCCGGCACTTTTATTACCATAATAAGTATAAAAATAATCGTTGGTTAATTTAAAACCAACCCGATAATAATTACATATGTTTATGTTATAATTGTCTATTTTAGATCAAAGTAACAACATTTAAACTGAATAACACAGTTGAAGAGTGAATGTGTCAAACGTTCTATGTGCTAAAAAAGTGAAAAATTGTTATATTTCTGATTTATGTTCTATGTGCCAAAGGCCACAATCTTGTATGTGTTTCAAATGTCAATTAAACTTTTTACTTGTACAAAATTGCATTCATAGATGGTGTTCGTTATGTGAGACATGCCCATATTACCATTGTTTTTTGTGTTTTCTGAACAAATATGTTTTTGGCACATAGAACGTTTGACACATTCACTCTTCAGTTATTCTGTGGTTGATGTGCAACATAAAAATATGTATGTAAACACAATTAATGTCGGTCAATGATAAATCCACAAATATAATTTCATGTTAACTACACTTATTATGACTAATTTCTAATGTAGACAAAAATATTTCTAAGATTTTTATGACAATAGTAATATAAAATGCATAAACAAAACCATAATTCTTTTATGCATTTATATAGCTTCTTAAAATTTTGAGCACTTTTATGGCTTCTTGAAAATTTTGCATTTTTATGGCTTCTTGAAATTTTTGCATTTCTATGGCTTCTGGAAAGTTTTTGCGTTTATATGGCTTCTCAAAATTTGTGCATTTCTATGGCTTCTTGAAATTTTTGCATTTCTATGGCTTCTGGAAAGTTTTGCATTTATATGGCTTCTCGAAATTTGTGCATTTATATGGCTTCTAGAAAGTTTTTGCATTTATATGGCTTCTCGAAATTTGTGCATTTCTATGGCTTCTTGAAATTTGTGCATTTCTATAGCTTCTGGAAATTTGTGCATTTATATAGCTTCAATGAATGTATATCATTATTGAAAAAATGTTTATAAATTACTACAAAACGATTAATGAAGAAATAATGAATGAATAATAATGAATCGGTGATCACTTCTTGTCTTTGAAAATACTTTCAAACTTAATATAAAAGTTCAAAATAATGAGCATTTTGCTTTAAATGTTACAAAAATGGTGGTCAGAATGCTCTCACTTCACTAATTTGATCAATCTCACTCATTCAGTCGTTCTCAATTTACACTTTGTTTTGAACTCATCATAAATACGCGAAAGATGTTATTTGCCGCATTCATATCGCATTCATAAAGAAAAAGAACGTTTATTTATTTCAGAGTATTTATTGGAAAAATCAAGGTAGGAAAACAATAATTTCATCAAAAATATAATATAATATATAAAAATCAAATGATAATCAATAATAAAAAATATACTAAGTAAATTTAATAAATCAATAATGTTTGTACAGAGTTAGTTGTCATTTTTATCATTTTTATACGTATCTATTTCAATACCATACTACTCTGGGTACACCCAAAGAAAAACCTCAATCAGTTTTGATAGAGAAATTTTATCAAGGGTTTATGATAATGTTTTATTAATACGAACAAAATAATTATTCTTATAAATAATTATTGTTCAAGACAAGAAAAAAAAATATCATATTGATAAATATATCATAGATTCAATAGTAATGATATATTTATCAAATTGAACAATGAATTTATTATATAGATCGAGGTTTTTCTCTGGGTGTAGACACACGAGCTGACTCAATCCCACCTATCATTGATAACCGTCAATATTCGTGGCATAAATAATATTAAAGAGTATGACAATTTATTACAATAAATTTAGTATTAATAAATAAAGATCACTTTATTTTTCAATAATTTCTTTTATCATTCTAACAAACCTTCGTACTCATACCACGAAAAATAATATTATTAAAACAGCAAAATAGTAACTTAGAATGAACCACTAATAATTTTTATTAATATTTTCTTTCTTTTTGAGTTACTACAATGGCTTCTTATATTTTGTACATTTATATGGCTTCTTGAAATTTTGTGCATTTTTATTGCTGACTACAATTTGTGCATTCCTTTTTTCCATTACTTATTATTGTATTAAAAGTTATAAGCGTTGTTAGTTATGTATTAGACACCATGTACACTTGTTTAGTTCAAAACAGTTTTTTAATTGCTTGAATTAATTTTTAATGAATACCATTTACTGTATGTAAAATGTAATTCTTATTAAGCTCTTAAACAATTTTTTCAGTATTATACAGGAGTTATTTTCTTTTTAAACAAATAGTTTTTTTAATAATAAAAAATTGTTTTATTATATATAAATTTATAAAATTAAACAATAATAATTAATTGTACCCATTAATAATGTTATTTTAATATAGCTAAAAATTAATGTTGAGATGTTGAATTAAAAATTTTACCTTACCTTTGAAGCACCTATATCGAATGCCAATTGTCCTAAAACTCCAGGGCCATCAACAGTTTCGCCATTATCTAATGGCCCCCAGGATCCGTTATAAATATCAACCAATTCCAATGCATAATTTACAGCCTTTGCTTCCATTTCATCATTAGTTTTGCCATCAAGCAAAACTATTCCTATAATAAATTTAGTTTTCCAAATTATATATTTTATATAGTAATTTTAATTATGTGTTTATTATTATACCGAAACTCCATATTAATTCTTTCAACAATTAAAACATTCGTTATCAGTAAAATATATTACTTAGCTTACACTTACCTCCTACTTTTGCATTATAAGCAACTCCTACTCCACACTTATTATTATTTGCTGCCATAGCTATTTCTCCTGCGCATCTAGTTCCATGTCGATTGATTGTAGAACTACAATACCTGGGCATTGGATCTGTCGTATTCCAATTTAAGTTGATGCTTATTTTTTCATCCTAAATTAGATTATTTAAAATTTATTTAACTAATGAAAAAATATTTATGAATATTGAATGCAAGTATTAAATTATTAACATCATTTTAAGATGATGGTAGTGTGGCTTTTCCCACCTTACCATCCCAGATTAGATTTCCTAATCTCCAAGTTGGTCAAAAGGTTGTAATTTCAATTCCCTTTCATTTCAACTGATCTACTTTTTACACGTGGCCTATATTACCATAATGCTTTTTTAGAAATCATAATATTAAATATAACTGAATATTATATTATTTTTTATGAGTAATAATATTACTCATAAAAGAAACACAGAGAGCTGTTGGCATATTATTGGATTTTTGGATTAAATTATATTATGTAAATGGTACTATGAAAACTATATGCGCTTTTATTTATGAACAAATTATTAATTGAACTGAAAAATACTAAATAAAATTTTTAATATTATAAGAAGGAAAAAATAATTCACAAACGTAGTTATTTTTAAGATCTTCATGTGTATACTCCAAACCATCATCGATAATTGCTACTCGAATACCTTTTCCGGTGAATTTCAGTTCTTCATATACTGGGACAAGGTTCATATTCAATAATGGTGATTCATTATCAGAACGATAGTCGTGCTAAAATATGTAAATCAATGTCTATTTTTCAATGCATTTATCCATAGTATGTATATAAAAGTACAATAATAATATCTGAATAAAATTAATATATTAATAGTCTTTTACATGAATAAATCATATACAAACAGAATGTGTTTTCAGAAAAAGACACTCTAGTTTGCTCAAATGACCTACATGTATTAACTGTAAATTAAAAAAAAATGTTTATCGAATAAAAATCATAAAGTTTGCACACATATATTACAATGAAAATTCTAATATTAAAAAAAAATGTCACGTAAGGTAATATTTCCAAACACTATGTTTGTACTTAATTAAACTTAATTATTACTTAAACATTGTAAGTACATGGATATAAAAGATTTTTCAAAAAAGACAAATAAGTTTTACCATTATGAAAAAGACAGTTTTATTGTAGAGTTTGCGCCAAAATGCAAATCCTATATTAAAAGTGATTATTAAAGTGAAAATAAAATAATTAATATTAGTGGTTAGGTGTAATTAATGTATGTACCATAAATTTAAATATCCAACGTTACTAATAACCCGAAAAAATGTAAATAATAGACAACCTCAATTCATGATTTATTGCTTCAGTGTGTATTTAACTGTACACAATGTCAGCTTTAGTTATTTACCTCATACCATTGCAAACTCCAAAGTTCGTCGTTAAAGTACCGTTCGTATCTGCTACGGACGCTTGTAGGTCCCCTTTTGTGTAGATACCTCATAAATCCTTGTTTGACCCAATTAATCTAGAAGTTTTAACTTTAAGATAAGTTTTTTTGAAATATTTCATATTACTTTTTATGAAAAATTAATTGTTTATCGATTTTATAGAAAATAAAATAAACAATAGGTATTATCATAATTGATCAGTTATAATAAAGGAGCTTATTTTGATGCTACGTCTTTCTTATTTCAAACAAAATATCACTGAATAACACACATATAACGTTTCAAGGTTGAATTTAGTAAATATTAATAAATAAATATATGTTATGAGCTTCAACTACCCACAACTTAATTAACCTTAGAAACTCTCTTATTACAACATTTGCATATACACACATTTTGTACAATTACTTAACTACATTGACATAATATCACAATTTATATTTTATAACCATTTTTGGTGGGTTACTTCATAAATTTTAAAGTTATTCTCTTCATTTATAAAATATTCAACATTAAAACTACCGTCACTGTGATGAAACAGTTCTATAAAAGATAAAACACTTAAATTATTCATCCAATGTTTGCATAATATTTTGCTACTACCAAAGTATTATACAAAGGGTATTTTTTAAATTATGTTATAAATGAAGCTAATATAGATTTAAATTATGTTACAATTACACTCTTCAAAAAATTTCTCATTTTACAAAAAATGTTCACACATTTTGAAAAAATACGAACAGTAATATTATATATTATATTACAAAATTTTGTAAAAGTGTATATTTAAAAGCTCATTTCAACAATCAGACAAGTTCAACTTTATCAGAAAATAATTTTTTGTTAATTTTGTATAAATATAATTAATCTGCGCAATTCAGTTAAAAAACGAGTTCTATTTTATTATTATTTTTGACGATATTTAATAAAAATAAAAATGTTATCATTAGTTTCAATGACAAATTGTTCAGAAAATTGCTCCTGAAAAATCTCTAAAAGTGAATTTACCGGGTTTCAATTTTGTTAAAAATCAAATAAAATGATCGTATAACATTTTCAGCGTAAACGTAATTTGTTTACAAATATAGTAAAAATTGATCACTTGTGGCTAATTACTGAAAATTAATTTTTGTGGAAGAAATCTAAAAATTTAAAATTAACTGCAGGCCTCTAAAAAAGAGCGAAGACTGGCAGAAATATCTTAATTAATATCTTAATTGATCAATCTTAGAGAAGATACAAACGTGAAATACAATTCATATGTAAATTTCGTAAACTGATTTAGCAAAAATAAGAACTCACTGAACCTAAAATAAAATTGTAAATATTCTGTACCTTATCATGGCTTCTTAATATTTTTGTAATTTCATGATTGCCATCGCTATTTTTTTCAGGATGATTTTCTTTTCTTAGCTTATAAACATTAGGAATTCCTTCAATCTAAAACAAAATGATTTTTAAAACCAAGTAGTTGTTATTATAAATTTATTCGAAATTACCTTTTCTAAAGCTATAAATCCTTGATCTTTTATTTCGTTAAATATTTGATCAGGTTCCTCAGTTGAATAAAAATACCATGTATTTGTATAATGGTCTATTTTTTGAATATCGTGTTCCTAAAAATTTAATTTGTAAACATTAGAAATTTTTAACTCAGAATTTATAATTAAGTAAAAAATCAATTTACTGAATACGAGACATTAATTAAATATTTATTTTTAAGTATAATTAATAATAACTTACGTTTAGCATAAGTAAATCGCTTGGCTGAATAATGTAATCGCAAATAAAAAATTTTATATTACCAAAGAGGCATAAAAAATTAATCAGCATTTGCATCCTACAATAGAAAGTAAATTTTATTTTAATATTATTTTAATTAGCAATTAATTTGAAAATGCAAGTTATTGAACGCATTTTGTATAAGATAAATGATGGAAGATAAGTGTTTAAGTGTCAAAAAAAAAAGATAACCACCTCTAACAAAACCTTCAGTAATTTTTGTATTACTATTTTTCAATTTAATAATCATAACTGTTGTTACAAGAACAGTGATTGCCATTAAGACAAGATAAATATGACACTTACAATACCTATTAAGTAAGTAAAATCCACAACCTACATATGAGATATGCGCTGTCTAATCAAATGAGTAAGAAACCAATAATTTTATAAGTAGAATTTTATGATAATACAATTTCTATTTTACAAAATGATAATCTTGCAATGATGTTAAAATTTTATTTAACAAGAACTATTAACAAACTTGGCCTTGCTTTGATTTAAATATTATTTTACAAAGATATTAACTAGTTAAAAAATTAATTTATTTTTTAACTTTTAAACTTAACTAGTTAATTTTTCTAATTAACTTTTTAAATCAACTAGTTTAATTTATATTTATAATTTTTGGCTTCATGTGGTTTTAAATGTAAATAATCTAATATTAAAATCTGTGGTTTATGTTTTTTGATTAAAAGCCATTACACTAGAATTAATTTGAATAAAATATGCATAATATTAATATAATATATCAACTATTCTTATTATATAATAATATTACTATTATAGAATAAAAATAATTATTACTAAGGCTGCTACCTAAAGTATTATAATTATATAACAATAAATATAATTCTTTGAAATTTTTCGGGCAGATCGAGAAATAATTTTTGAATTTGTAGGATTAGTCACTATAGTTACTAGTGTTACTTGTAAATTAGAGAATCAGAAAGAAAAAATAACAGTTTTTATGATATCTTTATTCCCATTTAAAAAGTGAATAAACTTTTTTTTAATCTATGTTAAGTTAATAATTTTTTTCGTTTAAATTTAACTAGTTAAACTTGTCCATCTTTATTTTTTTATATATCGATTTATTTATTAAGTATAAAATTAAATTATTAAAATAATTCTTTAATACTTTTTTAACTTCGTAAATTACTAAGATTAAAAGAAAAATTGTAACAAAATAATCAAATATTGACGTTTGTAAACAAGAATCTTACTACCAATGTTTAATAAAATTAAGTTAAAAAATTAACAAAGCCAATGATAATGTTATATACATTATTGTGGTAATAATACCACAAGTTTTTATAAGAAAAAATGAAGAAAACTATGGCAAGAATAAATTATACATTATTTCGAAAAATATAAAAATTTCCTTAAAGTATTTTATAAATCAAAAGTGTTTTATAATTTTTTTTTTTGCAAAGTAATCATATATATAAACTAAAGATATCATTTCTATATTTATTATTTAAACAATTTTATCTTTATTTAAAACCAAAGTAAATCTTCATTTAAAATATTAAACTGTAATAAAATAAAAACATATTCTTTGTTCTAATTTTAAAAACACTATAAAGGTTTCTCATTTTTTTTAATTAATAAAAACCTTATATAATGTTCCAAAACAGAAAAACTCAAGATATAAAAATCAGAAGTGTTAGAATTTAATTCAAAAAAAGAGTTATTGCAAAAATGAAAAAAAATTTAATTTTAGCTTCGATCCAAAGCTAAAATAAGAATTAATTTTACTATGCCGTGTTTTTTTATTTTACTTTTTTTTGTGTGTCTGTTACCACTTTTCTTCAGCTCTCATCCGAACCTATTTCTTTCAACGATACATCAAAAGATCACAAATCATATCTAGTCAAAAATATTACACTCAAAAATTGAAAAATTTACTACTCCGTAAATGGTGGAAATCTCCAAAAAAATACAAATATAAAAATCGCTAATTTTTGACATTTTTTCAATTTTGTTTACTTAAAACTGCCATAACTTTTTTTTAATTTATATAAAAATATTAATCCAATATAAAGATAAAAATTAAATTTTCAAGTAATTATAGTAAATACAGAGTAATTATTTCTTGTACACCTATACAGCTATAACTCATTGAACATTGAATAATATAAACAATTTTTCCAAAGAAATAATTTTTTTTTAACTCGAAAAAATATCCTCGGAACAAATTCCTTTTTTATTCAAAACATAAGCTTAATTTAGTATTGGTTTAGATTTATCTGACATTATCCTGGAACATTTTCAAAAGTTGAGTAAAAAAATAAAATTTTATATGCATGAGTTTTCTTATTGAAACTTTTCTTGTACTTAAGTTTATCATTGTATTTTCATTAAAATCATACTATCAATGTAATTTTAAAAGAATTATAATAAAATGAAAAAAAGTGACAAGTTTTAACAGAAATTTTGCAATTTTTAGCTTTAAAGTCAAATAGCTTATAAAAAAATATCGTTGAGACGATTTTTTTATCAACATAAAGTACTATTAAAAAACTTTAATTTTACACATGTTAATTTTTTAGATGTTCCTAAAATTTAAAAAAATTATTTGTATAAAAATTGCTAATTTTTTTTACTTTAACGGCAGATTTCTCATAGTAGAACAATCATCGGAAAATTTTTTTTTCAATGGTATAACCAATAATAAAATAATAGTTACCTCTAATATTTATAAAGGTATTTTGTGAAGCTTAATTAAGAAACCACTCTGTATTAATACAATGCATGTATTCTTAAAAAATTTGATAACAAATACACAGTAAAACGACCATATATACAATTTATTTACCTTAAGCCATGCTGTACTCCCTATAAATACCATAAAAATCTTTTTTCATATGCTTAAAAAAAAGGTATCATCAAATCGATTTAGGATTGTAGGTTTATTTTCAAGTTTCCTATTAGTTTTCCGGATTATTGAATTTACAATTTTCAAATAAAATAAAAACTCTCAATTACGTCATAAATACTCCAAATAAGAATGATTAATCTATTAAACAATTAGTACTTACGAGGCCTCACAAATTTAAAATATTTAAATAATAATATAAAATATACTTAAATTTTTACTAATTATTCAGTTAATTTAATTATTACTTTATATTTTTGTTAGATAAAATAAATATATCAATCTGTTTAATATATTCTATTTATAAAATTGTTAATGTATATCCATAAATAAATATATTAATCATTACTAAACAATACATAGTAAATTTAAATATAATGTTTACACTATAAAATATTTATAAAAAATATATTTACCTGTAAAAGGTTTTGTAGAATATTAATTTATCTAGATAACGAAGAGAAAAATGAACGTTTTTCTGTTAGCAAAACATTGATTGTAACAGCTATTCTCTATGTTAGCATTATGATTTTTGCTGGCATGTTGTTTATTTAGGTGTACAATAATTAGTATGAAGATTAACAAACATTTTGTTTGTATACATAAAAATTCAGTTCCTATAATTCAAAATTCTTTTATATACATTAAATGTTTAAAAAAACGATAGATACGTTAATTCATTCACATACTTTTAAAATCATCAAACGTACACACATATTTTAGTATGACGTCTTTACTATTGTACTAAACAAAGTTTTTTAGAACTTGTTATTCAAAAAAATATATGTTTAAACATTTTATACTTTGTTCTATTAACAATTATGTGATAAGTATAAGTATATTATGTGCAATAATAAAATTTGTTTAATCACCCCAAACTCATCTACAACGTGACAAATTTGAATTTATTTGTTTAAAAACTAAGTAAATTACTTAAACCAAAAACATGGTTATAGTGTTTTTAAGGAAAATTTTAAAGGGCTTCTACAAACGGAAAGGGTAAAAATTTACTACGAAAAAATTTAATATAATATTAAATGTATAAATTTATTTCGATTCAAAAGAGTCTAAAAATTCGTCAAATGCATATCCTTTTCCTGAAAAAATCCTCACCATACATGTGCAATTATTTCCTTCTTAGTAAGTTCTTTTGCCCACTAAGAATTTATTATTATTTTTATGGAACACTAATAAATGCCAATTTGTTTAATAAACACTATTATATTTAAAAATTCAATACACAGTTATTCAATAATGCACGTTAATTTATCAAAACGAGATTATTAATGATACTGAGAAAATATTATATTGCATTTTAACGATATATAATTATAATTTTCGCATAACATTTCATAAGTATTTTTCCATCCAGAAAAGCTGTTATCATCTTCAATTATTCAATTTTTTTCTTTGCATTAACAAATCTTGATTCATCGTTCTGAAATAAGAAATTTAATTACACCAACCAATTAATCTACTATTTATTACTTTATATTTTTAGTAATAAACTATTTTAATAATTTGATCAAAATACTGAATAACTAAAATATTCATTAATGTAGCTAAAATATTCAAAAATTAATTAATTATATTCTCAGAACGTTTAAAAAAATATTTAGAAATTTATGAAATATTTTGTAATATTATCGATTTTTAATCTATGTATTAAATTAAAAATATTTGTATATATATATTTTTAATATTTTTGANCGATTTTTAATCTATGTATTAAATTAAAAATATTTGTATATATATATTTTTAATATTTTTGAAAGTATTCTTAATTAAATATTGACATTTAAGGCACTTTACTACAAAATTTAATAAAATTTATAGCAAAAATATTGTAGCTACATAATATTTTTATATTTCCTCTATATTACAATACTAACAGATTTCAATAATTCAAATGCATCGTAAGAACGGTAACCATTCGAATAATGGCTAGGTGCTTCTTTTGTTCCGTGTAGAGCTAAATTAATTTCTTTTATTCTTCCTTTGTTAGTTGACACGCCCGACTAATAATATATTTAAATCAAATAAATATTTTTAATTTTCACTTTTTTTTATGTTTATTTAATATTTATCATACCTTATCAAAAACATCAATGTAAAAGTATCCTTTAGGTGATTCACCCCAAAAAGCTAGTGTAGTTAAAGTCCATTTTCGTAATCCCTGTACATTCCTATCTTTGCCTCGTTTTTCTAAAAGCTGGCTCGTAGTTCCTGTAATTATAAAACAAATAATGCAAACATTTAAAAATAATAAAAATTATTAGCTATAGGCTTAGTAAAAAATCAATATATTATTACCTTGGGGTGATCTAATTGCTACTTGTATGTCCCCTCGTTTGGGATAAGTTACAGTCAGTACTAGTTGTACTTGTTCTAAATAGTTGATTTCACCAGGCATATCTCTACAACCATCAACATATACTATAATCCGGGCACTTTTATATCTTTCCAATACCAGACTTCTATAAAAATTAATATAAAGCACATTGTGAAATACAACCAATACGAATTTTTAATGAAAATTAAATTATTTAATAAACTTACTTAATGGTAGGCATACGAACAGCACATGAAGCCATTTTGGGTACATTTTTCCAGTTTTGAGCTTGCTTAACTAACTGATAGGCATTAGCTAATCCAAATCCAAAATCGTTTGAATAATAAAAACCAGCTTGATTTCTGGTCCACCCTAAGTTATTAGCTAGTGGAGCAACTTGCGATGTCCAGACAATTAAATGCTGTACATCTCTCCATGTCAACGAAGGGCTGAAATAAAAAATTAAAATTTTTTTTTTTAAATACTAAATTTGTAAAATTATAGTTATTGTTATTAATTCTTACTTAGCTGATAAAGCCAGAGCTATTATACCAGATATTAACGGTGCAGCAGCTGAAGTTCCAGTATGTTTCGTAGTACACCCACCTCTTACATCAGTAGTCACCTAATATATTTAATTATATTAGTGAAAACTAAAAACATACCTTAAATAAGTTGTTAAATAAATAGAAAAAGTTACTGATGATTACAAATTTCCAAAAATTTAATTATTAAGTAGCTATTTTTTTTAACTAAATTGACTCATAATCTTACTTTTTAAGGACTTATCCCTTTTTTGTGACACTTTCTAAACAAATATAACACATTTTTACAAATTAGCCGTTCCGCTAACAGTTTAAGATATTTTAATACTTATCTAGTTTATCTAAAGATTTATTAATATTTATTTAATTTAGCTGAAGAATAACTTTGTTTAAAATGGCTTAGCAATTCGAATGTTCTATTAAACAAAGGTATTTTAACATAAATATATAACATATTCGATTTCTTGAAATCACTTACAATATTTTTAGAATTTCCAGCTCCACTATAAGCTGTAACCATCACAGATGGACATCTCTCTGAATAATGAGCGACACGGCCTTTATCATCACAACTTGCAACAATAATAGTATATATAGAATTTACATAACCATCCGCTCCACAATTGTCTTCTTCCATTTTACCATTACCAGCTGCAAATACATATATAGCCCCTTTCCCATTTCTACCCTATAATATATAAGAAACTATGGCTCAGCAGAAGAAAATGAATAAAACAAATCAATTTTTCAGTTATTCTACAAAATGGTATATATTTAATCAGAAAAAATAACTGTAAAAATGAACTAAAAACTAATAAATAATTAGTTAAAATTGTATTTTTTGTTAATTTTCGTTCTCTTGTTACTAATAAACGAACCAAAGTAGACATAAATTATCAGTACAAAAAATATCAAAGAACAATACATTCAAACGGAAAAAAACCCAGCACAAGGGGGTTGCGGCACAGTTGTGACGTGCTATAGTTGGATCAAGTATAATGATATCTGACAGTGATTAAAATCACTATCAAAAATAAACGCTTCGATGCAAATCTTTAGATAGTGCTTAATTTAAAAAAAATTGGTATTTTATTCCAAAAGCTACTTGATCTGCTGGTTCCTTATTAATATCTCGATAAAGATAAAGTATGTCAAATGAAAAAGGGTTTATTAAAAAATATTATTTCTCATAAAAAAATTGTGTGGATCCATAAACTTTTCAATAAGTTATAGCATTATAAAGTTAAATATTATATAAATAATAAAATCGAGAATTTTCACACGAAAATAGCATTCGGTAGCCATTTTCGCCGTGAAGACAAGTCCAGAGGNAAAAAAAAAAAAAAAAAAAAAACACATCATAGTAAAACCAATACCTTCTCAGCTTCGCATCGAAGCTAAAAAATATTATAAATAAAAATATTCGCAATATATAAAAACTTAAAATAAATAACCTAATTACATTGAAAACAAAATTAAATTTTACAAAATTTATTAAAAAATTGACATTGCTTTTGAAAAATTATCGATTCCTTTCTCTAGAATTGTATTCGACACATAACTTATTAAACTTAATTTACAGATCAGTATATTTATCTTTTTTTTAAGTGGTCAACAAATTTCGCGTTAGATAAATTTTGTTGAAATAAATTAAAATCATTTAAAATATTCACTTTAATGGGGTACTCAGACAAAGTTGAATAATTTTCTTTTCTTTTTAATTTTTTTTTAATTAATTATAAATGAATTTAATAATAAACACTAAAAATATATAATTTCAAATGATTTTACAATATTATTACATATGAAAACATTTTTAATATGAAAACTTCATTCTTTTTTTTTATTGTTATACTTAAACTTAACCTATCCGCTTTGCACTGGCTTCTCCTACATTAGAATCAATATATATATTCAGTGTCTGATGAAGATTCTAGGTATGAACTTACAGAAGTTATTTGTGCATTTATACTTCGCGGGGAATTATGTACTGATAAACGAGTAAGTTTTGAACTTCCAAATATCTCCTTTAAAGTTAATATTAGGTACTTCTTATGATTTTTGTATTAACTTGGTGTAACTCAACAAATACTTTCATTGGTTAACTCAGTTAAACGCAACACACCAATGGTCATTTAAAGATAGTTTTTTACTATTTTTTATTAGTTTTATATATTGGACTTGCATTTTTTTGTCTAATAAGTGATTCAAATAATAACATGGCAATTTTTTTTAATTGAAAACAAAAATTGTTTTAGTAAACTTTCAACTTTAACTTTTACAAATAAGCTAACATCTGGAAATGTTCAATCCCTTATACACACCTACCATTAGATATTATTTTTACCTGATGTATTCCTTTAGAAAGTGAAATTTTAGAATAATCACTTAAATGTTCCAAGTAATCGCCTGAATCTGAAGGTCCCCAAGAATTACTATAAATATCTACCCACTTCAGAGCATGTTGAAGAACACTGCCTTCTCTTATATCTGTAAGGGTATTGTCTAAAAATTTAACACCTAAATAAACACAAAAATTGAAAATTATATTATGTGTGTTTAATCATTGAAACAAAATAAAAGTACCAGATAAGAATTAAGTATTTTTGTCGAATTAATTTGTAAATAGAACTCACAAATTATAGACAAGCTAACAAACCGGTAGGGTAAATGATAGCCATTCCCTAGTAGAAAATGTTGTTTATAGCTTAAAACATGAAGTATTAATAATCATTATTCTGGTAAAGGTATTTCTAATTATTAGTTGTAACTTGTAAGTTTTTAAATGAAATATTTATTATCTACGGTAACAAGTATTGTAATATCTTTACTTATAGCTCACATACATATTCATATATTAAATAAATTTGTCTTATATTATATTTCATATTTATAAAATTTTTGTATTTCAAATTCAAGTAATTTATTTTCTATTAGAAAATGGTAATATAAAATTTTTTTCTTTCTAGTAATACAAATTATTTGCTCTTATTGTATAATATCAAGAGTTGTCAAAATATACCTGTATTCTATTTGAAATAAATCTATTCTAAACACTAATTAGTAGACTAATTGGTTTACCTCCAAGACTAGCTCCATAAGCTATTCCTACGCCACAAATATTATTATTGGGCTGCATTATTATTTCTCCGGCGCATTTTGTACCATGTGCTCTAATAATTCCATCTTTATCAACGCGAGGCAAAATATCACTAGAATCCGTTATGTAATTCCAACTTAAATCTGGATTCTGTAACAACCAAATTATATTTACTAAAATATAAATTATATTTATTTATAAAATCGAATTATTTCGCGTTGATTATTAACGAAATTTTTCTAATATTATTTTAAAAATTATAGTAATGTACATTAATTTAATAACTCTATATGTTTACAGTTATTTAGAAAATAAATTTTAATAAGTTGTTGTTAAATCCTAATACTTACAAATTGTGGAGCTATATCTGGATGATCGTATTGTAATCCATCATCGGGAACAGTAATGTTAACACCGGCACCAGTAATATTTAATTCAAAAAACACAGGCACTACATTCATATCACGTACAGGTTGTGAACTGTCCGTTCGATAATCTTGCTAGATAATATTAATTACAAACACACTTAATAGTTACAGTGAATAGGTTTACAAAATTATGCATAGTTATGATTTTTTTGAGCATATTTGAGTAAATACTACCAAAAAATATGAATTTTTGAGAATGTATCAATCGATTTTTAATTTATTGAACAATTTTCGATAAATTATTAAAAAACTATATAAAGAAATCACTGCTAAATTATGGAGTATAATAGTTTGATTCAAAGTCATTTACTTACTAAGTACCACAAATCTTCCCAATACTCATCGTTAAAAGCATTTCTGTATGAACTTTGTCTTTGTAAAGTTCTTCTCGGTTTTGAACTTTTAAATAAACTGCGCGTATCTCTTGTTTTAAAATGCTCTTGTAATGCCCACGAAATCTTGAAATTATTTTTTAATTAATTACTTTAATAAGATTATTTTCATAAATACAGATTGTAATCTAAATTTTATGAATATTTACAATTTTGTTGTAGATAGATGTCTTTTTATGTGACGATTAAAAACAAACGAAAATAAATAATTATGAAATTTAGGATGAAGCGCTTAAATATATATTTTTTTAATAAGTAATACACTGGTTAATTTCATTGAAAGTAATTGTATTTATATCCGATATTGAACATTTTATTTTTTCAAATATTATATTTTATTAAAAATAATTTTGATTATTATATTTTAATTTATAATAATTTAATTTTCATCAAAAATAAACAACGTACGTAAATTTAAGAGAAAAATAAATTGCAAAAGATAGAAAAAATATAAAATAAGAAATTATCTTACATCTGAATGCTCTTTTAAAGAATTCGTTATTTCTTCGTTTTTTTCAGGTGTATTTGCATGACCATTTTGTTTCACGAAAGCAAAAATATGATCTTTTTTAGTAACCTGCGATAAAAACATATTATACTTTTGAATATAATGTTTAAAAATTTTAAATATTATACTAAATATTTTAAAATTCTCAATGAAAGAAAATGATTTTAGGGGAAATAACATTTTTTATTTTTAAAGTATTCATTTACATGACTTGTTGCAATGTTTGTGAACATAGGGTGGTCCAAAAAGTTCCGAAGAAATTACAGTACTAACAAAACATTTACATACAATTAAGTTTAACATTATAGACCCAAATTTTATTAATTATAAGGCATTTATGATCTCATTTTTAAACAATAGATTTTTAGTAAGAAAAATTCAAGTTTAAAGTGCCAAGTACAATGTGTAACAAGATAATTTCTTCTAAAGGTTTAGTTACAACTTAAACACAATTTGTTAAAAACTAAATAAGTTTAAAAAATTTTAATTCAAAAGTTGACTTATTATCAATTGAAAAAAAAAGATTGAAAAATGACACTGTTATAGCCATTTTTTTTACTAAATGGTACTTACAGGTCCTATATATTCCATTTCAAATTCTTGTGCAATTAATTTAGCTGATTCTTCCCCAAAAGGTACATGTACTATCCATTTATTTGTATATTGATGAGAAGCAAAACAATCACAAATTAAATAGTAAAAGATTATTTCAAACAAAATAAATTGTCGTTTGAAGTCCATGTTTTTAATCTGTTAATGTAACGAAAAAATTATACATAGTCAAAATTAATACAGAAAGGAAAAGGCATGATATCAATTATGGCTATTAAAAATATTTTAATAACTAAACATTTTTAACACTAGTACATAAACACTAGTATCCTTTTTGTATCTCGAAATAGAATTTTAAATTAGAATCAATACTAAATTGTATATTCAAATAAAAATTATATATATTATTACAGAACATTGTTTCTCTATTCTCGTTTTCAATATGATAGTTAAATTTTTAAACTTTGGTTAGCCATGCATAATATATATTTATAATAAATAAAATATAATAGTGATTTTCAAAAATACATTATCATTAAGGTTTGGAACTATATGCATTTATAAAATTTGTTTGAACCTTTTCCGAGACACCAAAACACCATATAAATTGTTCATAGTGATAACAATACCACAGAAACTTTTTTAGTTGTAAAGGAGGATTGATGCTTCCGAGTCCCCCAAAAACTATAATCCTAATTAATACACATGGAATAAGATTGAAAAAACAAAAAGGAATATTTATTTATCACAAATGTACTCGGAATGACTAAAATAAATTTAATAAATACATAAAGTCCTAAACTCTAATTATTAGTAACTTAATTGTAAAAATAAATAAATTTGTTATTCTATTCTAACAAACCTTGAAAAAGTCAACGAACAATATTTTTTATGTTAAGTAATAACACTCCCCACTGCATGAGTTACATTTAAACTGAGTTTGACTTTGATCTTGTCCCTTATATTATACCAAATTTATAAAAACACGCCATTGTGTGTGCCTTTTAAAGTATGTCGTGGATATCGTATAACATGTTAATTGTTACCTTACACTTGTCATTAATTATTATTTAATTATCATTATTTCATTATTGTATGTTTGTAATTTTATCGCGTTAAAAACACATAACACGAACGTGTCACTCAATTAACATGAATTAACACGAAGTCATTCATATTTTATCATTATTATTAACAAATTGATAGTACCATCTAATAATTACAAGTTTATTAATTATAATTTTAGAGTAAATACAATAACACTACCAGCTGTTAACATTTTTATTTGTCACTATAAAGTTTTAATTATAAATTCTTTACTAGCTGAAAATTAAAACTTCACTTTACTTTTTTTTTACGCGCCATTGATTTTTATAGTTTTTGTTTTTTAAACCATACTGTATTATATATATATATATAAATATGCAATGCATCATTGTCATCAACATGATACGCTTAACATTATACTATATTACTAGTATTTTCTTGAATATTCAGTAATATATTGATATTTCACTGAAGTATTATGTTTGTTAAATTTAATAATTTTTGTTAAAAACAAACAAAAACAAAAAAAAAATATTTACAAACATAATCTTTTAATTTTTCATAAATCATAAATAATAATCACTTTTTAATTTCATACGAAAATTTAGTATGCCAATAAGTAGACATATGAGGAAAATAGACCTAGAAAATTCATAATTTAAACACAAAGTATCTGAGTACAATAAAAACACCAAAAAAAAACCAAATGTATTACGAGGGGATGTTTTAGAGGATACTCAACACAATTAACAATACGCATTTTTTTTCTGAATTTTTTCCCCCTACTTTGTTTAGTAATAATATAATGAAAGCATTTTTTTATAGGAGGGTTGGGGTTATTATATTGAAAAACTATGGCACAAATAGCTTGTATATATACGGATACTTATCTACATCTTAAACCCTTTTTCCGCTAACCGCGATTTGATATAATACACCGTTACATAGTTAAGTGTAAAAATATATAGAGAAATGAGTCAATAGTATTCTTTAAGATCGACTTTATTTTTATTAAATATTACTATAGTAGTTTTTGATGTCGACTTCCTTGATTCACTCTCTACTCATTTTTCTTAATACTTTAATTAAAAATTAAAAAGAGCATTACAATCAAGAGTAGGAATTAAAGAATAATAATTTTATAATACAAAGCATTATTGTTTTGAAAATGAATAGCGTGTTTGTTTTTTTTTAGAATTTTTATAACTATGTATAAAAGAAAGTCAAAACTTTCGAAACTATATTTTCTCAAAAACATAGACTTAATCGTAAAATATATTATTTATTTAACCTTCAGAAACATTAAAGCTTATTATTATTCAATAATATCAATTACATGGAAAAATTAATCATATATATAGGTTATAATTACAATACATGTCTTTTGGTAGTACATACATATTATAAAATGTTGAAAAACTAAGAAATATTAACACAGTTTTTTTTTTATATTAATTGTTTAATTATAGTTTTTTACACAATTATTTTAATTTTAAATTCGATGCGAAGCTGAGAAGATATTAATTTTAGTATTATGTGTGTTCTTTTGTGTGTGTGTCAATTACCACATTTTTTGAAAATGTTTCAAGAATACTGACACTTTTACATATATCTTTAATTAAAGCTTATTTAATATACTTAAATATAAAAAAAAAAATTGGAACTTAATATTGTTTTCATGGTGAAAATGGTTACTATATTCAAAAATATGCTATTTTTAAGTTAAAATTCTGGATTTCATATTTTTAATTATATATTTTTATAACGTTTTTATATTAAAATACCTTACAAGGGTTTGCCATAATAATGAGTCTACCGATATCTATAAAAGTTACATAACTTTAATTTCAATTGAATATAAATTTAAACTTATTTTGAATATTTTGACACCGAAATAAAAAGAAACGACTTTTCGAACTAGCTTAAATTGTCAATTTTATCAAAATGTAAGTTTGATGTGCGATTGTCGAGTCGATCTCACTTCATGTTTCACGCTCGAGGTACGTGTTCAAATACCGTCCGACGAATGGCTTTTTATTGCATTTTTTTCTTAATTCTTTTAGAAATGGAAAAAAAAATAAAAAATAATTTGATTTTTATCTAAATTTAGATTGAATAATTGCAATTAGATTTTTTTCTTAGGTTTTTTTTTTTTTTTTTTGATATCACAACTAATTTATAAAAACAAGTATTTAAATTTAAACATTTATTTTAATTTTTAATATGTTAAAAATAATCCGTGCAAAATTTCGACAAAAAATGTCATGTTTAATCTATTTTTGTGTTCCTTTAAAAATAATTTTTATGAAAGTTTATTATTTCAAAATGTTGAACTTTAGACCTTTTTTTTAGTTAAACTTGCAAGTTTAAATTTATTATCATTTAATACAAAATTTTATGAAGATTTTAAAATGGTTTTATTTAAATTGATATATGGTCAAAAACTTATATTACTATTAACAGTAAATTTATAAAGGAAGCCCAAAATTTCGTTGAAAGAACTTATATTTTTTTATTTAAATCGTAATAAATCATTTCAATAGAAATTTTAATTATTTCTATGTAACTCTTCGTATTTAAATAGATGATATAATTGAAATATTCAGAACTATATATCCTATAAATATATATTCATCCTTATACTTATAACCTATAGTTTTTAACGAATTAGTAATAATATCAATCATTTAAGGTGATATAGAAACAATCTAAATACAGACTTAAATTAGCTTAAATAAATGAATAATAAAATTAAATTTTTGAATCTGATGAATATTTCTGTTAAAACCTATAACTCATAGTTAACAATAAATTATTTTCTGAAAAGTGTTGTATCAAACCCAACTTTTATACACGTTTGCCATAAAAAAATGACTACTTCGTAATTTTTTAAAAATTCTCCGAAAAACTAACAATGCTAAATTATTAAATATCAATCTCATACTATATTTAATTGCTATAATAAATATTTATTTGTATATTATACTTCTAAATCAAAGAACTACTAATCAGGAATATGAAAAGAAATAGGAACTCATTTTGCTTTCCGTATATTCCACGAAATTCTTAGAATTAAACACATTCTAAAGATTTGCATTGAAGCGTTTCTTATGAGAGTGATTTTAATCACTGTCAGATATCATCTATACTTGTCCCAACTATGCCAAGTCCACACTGTGCTGCAGCCCCACTGTGATACCGTTTTATTAATTAAATTTCGTCGGATTAAGAAACAAAGAAACGTATAATCAACCAAAAAAAATTATTTTATTAAACGATTTTAATCAATTATTTTTGTTAAATTATATGTTTAACAATGCAGCTATAGAGATACTTAATTAACGCTATAACTTCTAATTTTAAGAGTTCTATCGTCATATCAATGAATTATATGAAAAAATAACCAGATAATTCAATTTTATGCGTTTAAAAATAATTTTGGTTGATCCATTCCTTAGACCGTACACTGACTATTTATCCGATTAATTTTTTACGTTAAAGCAGTTTAATTATTAATGATGAATGTACTTTTGACATTGAGTTAAGTTTGAGGTTCTCAGGGTTTTCCTTTCGGAATCTCAACACCAGGGTTGAATACGTTGAGGGGGAAAAGCTCATCGGGGTTGTTTGGAAAATGCCTGCATGAAAATTCGTTTGAAAATTACATGGGCTCCTGGTATCGAAAGCTCGAATGGTTAAAAGGAAATGGCGGCGGGACACTACGGGATACCAAATGCGATATAGAACGTTGACCTCACTGTTTTGCAAATGAGCGCGCCCTGTGGTGGTTGATGATAGGACCCTGGTACTCGCGTCCTCAGTCGGGGTCGAGGTCACAAGGCCACTTGCGCGCGCCTCAGCTGGACGACGCGGCGCCCGCGTAACGACAACATTTTCATCGACCGTATTTTTACATCCTTGAAATAATAAAAAAGTTTAACTTTAAGTTTTTTCGCTATTTTCAGGTAACTGAATTTTAATCTTTCTGAATATGTTTAAATTCTATAATCAATTTCTTAACACTTTTTGACTATTATCACAAAATATTGTTATAATTTTCTACTCTTAAATTCTTGAATTGTCGGAACGCACTTAAAAGTCATGAGCCAAGCGAATGTGTGCGATGTTATAAAATTTGATTAATCAGTTGACAAATTTATTATGACTGCACATAAATATTTTTTTATTAGTTATTAGATAATAACTCAAATATATTGACTTTTAACGTGTTAATAATACATAAAAAATGAATAAGAACAAAAAAATATACAAACATGGGTTACATGATATTGCACAAAAAGTATCACATTTATATGAAAAACCTAGCAACATGTACATATATATGCATTACTACATGGGTACGTGGTTCTTTATAAAAAGATAAAAAAAAAGAGTTAGCTTATTTGATTATCACCGTAAAGAGTAAATAATAAAAAAAAACGTAAAAAAAAAAGAAATTTTATTTTATTTTTACGCTCTCATTTAAATGCGAAAATTATACTTCTTAAAAAGTAACAATAATATAATCAATTCATTCCCCGGATAAATACATAAATACATTTTGATTATCCTCTTCTAATCAAAAGAAATGTGAAAATGTGTTTTCATTTTATAATTATTACACAACGTAAAACTAAAATATTTGTTTTTTTAAACCTATAAAAACCTATTGCCTACTCTTCCTTTACGCTTCTAACAGATATAATTTGTGTATAAAACTATATACATAGACATGAGTATTGTTTTAATACCTTGTTAAAGTTAATTAAATTAAAAAAAAAAAACATTTCGAAAAACCAGCTGATTGAACATTTTTATTAAGTGTTGGCTCTATTGTAATCTATTTTTTTTACGAGATTCATAAAATATGCAATATTTATTGATTAATTATTCTGTACTTTCAATATTCAATAACAGTAAAGTAAATTATTTAGTTTCATATTTTTCTAATAAAGCTAAGACAAAATAATACTATCCTTTTTTTAATGATAATTTCATTAAAAGAATAAACAGTTTTGTAAATAAAGTAGAAATGGAGGATTACCTCCCTCAGAAATGTTTACCTCGTATTAAATGTTATCCTTAACAATCTCTTTATATTAACTCATTCGTCCCTCCTAAATGATAAACACATCCAGATACAAATAAGTGTTGAATAATATGATTTGTAGTGTATTGCAAGAGACTATGCGTTCAGTCAACAACTTTTGAAAGAGTACTTTAGAATTTATTAACATATATTTACCAAGGTGAGAGATGGAGAGCAACTAATGAATGTCTAATGATAAAAATGGTTATACAAGCTCCTCTCCCCTACACTTTAAAATCATTATATGATATTTATATGTTTAATTTGTTCAACAGTGAATTTTTTTTTACTTAAATTCACGTATAATACAGAAAAATATTATTTAATCTACTTGTTATGAACTTTTAAAATTTACCGCTTATTTTCTTATTATTTAATAAACATTGAAATTTATATAAAAAAAATATCATCATTAACTATCCAAAATATTCAAATGTTAAAATAACTCTAGGAAATCACTTTTTGAAATAACAAGTACTTAAAGAAGAAAATAGAACGGCTATATATCAGTTCAGTAACTTAGGTTTAGCCAATTAATTAAACAAATAATAATAATACTTTATGTAATTATTTGCAGTAATTGTAAAATAACAATAAAAATTTTACAAATTACATGTCATAACAACAACAAAACAAAAATCAGAATAATGACAAATAATCATATAAATAATCAGAATATGATGAAACATAGAGAACACCACAAAGAAAAAATTAATTGCTAAAAAGAAATGTTTAATATATTCTATCGAAAAATACTATGTTAATTTATGATAAAATTATGTTTAAGTTTTATTAGATTTTTTTCAAATATATCTTATATATGTATACATAAATAACTCGTTGAAGAGTTCAATTTCAGGGTGACAGGCACTAGTTCAATGTTGGAGCTATACTGACAACAGTTTTTCTAGTTTTCTATGATAATGATCTTATCATTTTTATTGTTATCATCTACATTATTTATGTTATTGTTGTTGTTGTTTTTCTTCTTTGTCTTATCATTTTTTTATTATTGTTATTCATGAGAAAAACTGGTCAAAAAATTATTTATATCTACATTTACAAGATTTTAATCATTTAATTCTTGAGCTAACTTTTTCTTTAACTTCACCCTTACTCTACTATTAGCTATTACGTTACAATATCTAGTACGTTTGGCATTTTTTTAAAATTTATATTAGGTTACATGGTGATTTTTTTTAATAAAAATAAACAAGTTTAAATTTGATTTATTTTTGTAAACCATTGTAAGTTTTAAGATTATTGTAAAAAAATTATTTCAAAGTATAAATTTTTGGAGGCAACTTTAAAATTTAAATGGGAACCAATTATAATTTTTCTACGTTGTACACTTCTTTCGTCAATATCGCTAAAAATTATATTAACTCAAAAAGTAATGCTAAAAAATTGGTTATCGACCAGATAAATTTTATTTAGACGATTCTTTATTAATAGTAAAAATAAATATAGATTCTATTTAACTCTTGAAAATTTTCCTAAAATCTAAAATATAATATTAGAAATATTTTTTTAGCTTCGATACGAAGCTGAGAAGGTATTAATTATAATATGATGTGTTTTTTTTTTTGTGTCTGTTACCACTTTTTCTCAGTTATTACCGAACCTATTTCTTTCAATGATACGTCAAAATATCACTAATCGTATTTAGTCAAAGACATTACCCTCAAAAATTGAAAAAAATTTCCCTCGTTCCCCGTACATGGAGGAAATCTTCAAAAAATTACAAATTTAAAAAGAGCTAATTTTTGAAATTTTTCAAAAAATTGAAAAAATGTGATTTGTGATATTTTAACGTATTTTTGAAGAAAAAAACGATTCGATGAGAGTTGAAAAAAAGTAGTAACAGACATAAAATAAAAAAATAAAAACATCATAGTAAAATTATACCTTCTCAGCTTTGCAACGAAGCGAAAAATTGAAAAAATTTCGATTTTATATATTATTAATATATATATATTTATGTATTCATATTTTACACTTATAAATCATAAAACATATAATCTGGATAAAAATAAGGAAATAGGAGATCATGTAGCTTTTAGAATAATCCACCAATTTTTTTTAATTAAACAATATCTACAGATTAGCACCGAAGCGTTTTTTATGATAGTGATTTTAATCACTGTCACATATCATTATACTTGACTCAGCTATACCATGTCCCCACTGTGCTGGGTTTTTTTACAATAAACTTATTGCAGACTATGGATCATAAGACTAAATCCGTACACTTTTAATAAAAATATATATTTCTTATCGAAAAAATGGTAGATAATAGGGGAGGAGGCCATAAAATAATCAGTTTTAATACGTGACAAACATATCAATTGGCAAAAACAAAAAAATGAATATTTTATGTCTAATTTTTTCTTATTAAATAATTGCAAAGTCATTAAAGAGCCATTTTTATGAAATTTTTATTGGTTCAGTATTTAAAACCCCCTAGATAAATACTTCATTATTGTATATCATTAAAAACTCTTATAATTTAGATAAGGTATTAAAATATCATTTATCTCATTGTGGCTCCTTACCTTTATTCTTAATAGATTTACATTGTAAATAAAAATGGTAATATAATATACGAAATACGTATACGCGATTTTTTAATAATTTCTGTGGCTTTTTGAGTTAATTTAAAAAAATATTTTTTAGTTTTAAATTAATATTTTTAATATACTTTTAATTTTAAATAATATTAACCAAATTCTTAGTATGCATGTAAGCAACCTAATATACACCTGTCCTATATGTCGTAGTTAACTGACGCGCGTGATACCACAAATAAAAAATATGGTTATATACAACAAGGAGTAATTACAAAACTAAATGAAATTAGTTACTTATATGTTTACACGGGAAGAAAAACGTTCAGTTTAGTTAATTCTAGAGACACTTATGACCTGCCTGGTCATAAGTGTTCATAAGTCTGCAATGACTACAAGACAAATACTTAAAACCAAACGATCAGTGCACAACTTAACAAATAAACTTAAACTTGGGCTTGATTGATGATCAAATGTTACATGAGAAAAATTGACGACTTTAGCAGCCGCGCAACATACTATTGTGGACTTACACGTACTCTAATGGATCAAGCTCTCACAATAAAACGCCTTAATGATCCAACAAATTCAAAAGATCATCGGCAGTAAAATATTTACCGTAGAAGGATGATCCAAGTCAATCAAATGGTAGGTGAAGACCCGCTGATTAATAAATAATAAAAACACCGAGGTTTTGTTCAAATTTGAAATAAAAAATTGGATACTTTTTAAATATGCGCACTGTTTTTAAAGTACGGTTTCATTAAATTTACTATAATTATGATTATTAGATAATTTAACAATTACAAAATTAGAGTTAATGTAATATTAATTTTAAACAACGAAAACAGTTAGCACATAGGAAGTAGCACTTGCTGAGAAAAAAAACAAAACGATGACGAGAAAAACTATTTTTTTGCAATAGTTATAATAATTACTTTGAATGACGGCTTACAAACAAACGAATTTTAGAGAGGAAAGGGAAGAAGCCAAAAAGATACATTCGCGATGTCACTTATTTACAGATAATTACTGTTTGGTCAACGGTAATAACAATTTGAAAATGATAATTTTTATCTAATTTACATTATGTACATTCGGAATCGTACAAATATGAAGGCGCGAACATGATGGACTATACTTAAAAAAAATATTTTCATATTTAAAATGTGTGCATAATTTAGTAACTTTACGCAGTTTTAAAAACTAAAATGATCAATTTTATTATATAGAACATTCACAAGTATATTATCAATCTTTAAACTCACAGATATAACTGTAAATAATACAACGATTCTAAAATTTTAACTCATTCAATCATAAATTTTATTACATTTTACTGCAGTGAATAATTCACTGTAGACATAAGTAAAACTCAATTATTGCGTTTTACTTATTACAAAATTTTATAAAAACTTTTTGATTTGAAAAATTTCTAACTTTTTCTATGATCAAATAAGTTATAAGATGTACGTGAAAAGAATATAATATCTAAGATGATTAAACTCTATTAATTCTAACCGCTTTCAAACGATCATAAGCGAGGACACAGTACGGATACATTCTAATAGAGCCCATTAAAAATATAAAAATAGAGTCAAACACAAAAAAATGTAAATTTTTCAACGCAACTGGAAATAAAAAATTTATTCAATCCCAACAACTGTGTTGAAATAAATTTTGAAAACTCCATTTTCCGAAACTTACATATTTCCTCTACAATAACTATACTCCCAAATGACTAACGAATAGTACTTTATACATAATGAATCTGAGTGAACTATTAATGAAACAAACAGTAATATCGGGAGATGAACCTTTTAAATAAATTATAATCCAATCCAAACTACAAAAATAAATCAATACTTAAACCATGACTAATTTAGTTTGGATTTGTCCAACTATATCGACTGAACCTTAATTTAAAGTTAGCCGTTATTGCGAACTTTAAACAGAAAATATTCATTCTGTTTGCTAAAATGAACATAAAAACTCAAATGATCCATTTACTATACAGCAAACTGAAATTTTTATCAACGTTTTACTATTTATATGATGATATATAATGTAAATGCGTTTGAAATTTCCTTGTCATTTTTCATCTGTATATTGCTAGTACGATACAAATAAATTGATTAAGGAATCCCAATAGAAACTACATATATAATGCAGTCTTCTTGATATGAGACCGAGCTGTCAGAATTCAATGATAATACTGTCCTCAAAACTCCGAAATACGTCGATGTAACTTTAGGTAGAGACTCTTAACATGTAAAACGTTTCTAAGAATAACTAAAAAATTAATTTTATAAAGGTACCAATGACAATTTAGTATCGTGAGTTAGAGACAGTCAAGCATAAAAACAAAACTCTAATCTTATTAAATTCTATTATTTACTTATAATTTTAAAGGAGTAATCGATTATTATTATTTTTTTTAGCAAAGAGCTAGTTATGACACTTTTTAAACCAACTTTTTTATCAATTACATAAGTTGTATTATACAACTTATATGCCTAAGAAAAAAATCTTTAACAAATTTAATTTCTTAGTGATTAAGATTAAAGTTATACAAATAATTTAAAAAATGAAAACTTAAAGGTCAATGAGAGTTTAGACGGAAAAATGTAAACTCTGACAAATTTGGAGATTCCTAAAGTTACTGTATTTTATTTATATTACCGTGAAATTTGTATAGGCAAATTTAATAACTTTAATAAAATGACATTTAATGAATGAAAATTTATTTGCGGTAAGAACTAATAAGATTTACATATATTTAATATAATAAATTTAAAATTTATATTAAAATAATTTGACTAATATCTCGTTAATTAGAATATTTAATATTAGAAAAAAATGAATTTAATTAAACTTGAAAAAAATTGTAAATGATTACTTGTTGGGTTGGGAATCGTCTAGCGATTTTAACACCTGTAAGAACATTTAATATTATGCTCTTACCACTTATATACGTTATGTCTTCATTTACTCAATTCGTTATATATATTAATTGGCACAAAGAGAAATGCTGACAATTCTTCTTGTTAGTAGCCCGAAGCTACTGACGTCGCACTATCGACGGGCTTTTGTGTTTGAATGGTCGATATCACCATTCCGTCATATTTATTTAATTACTTTGTCAATAACTCAAATCAATCTTTATCTCAAGTCAAACCAATTATTTGCCTATCGCCAACCAACTCCGTCTCATTTGAATATAAGTACTAACTAATTATGTTAATTTTCAAATCAGACGTATTGTACATTATACATAACTTATATTTATTGAACATCTAAAATATTACTTCTTATTTCTGACCAAGATTCTGAATATAAATCCTAGCCTAACAAACCATCGCCCCTCTTTTTTTTCTATTTATTAACTAAAACCAGATTACATAAGTTACAATAATAAATATTACAATTAGGCTAAATCCCAATTAATCAAGTTTTATTTTTAAACAACTCTATTGTCTCCCTATATGAAGTTGCTTATAATTATTTACGTTTTTAATTAATTTTAAAGTTTTTATGTCGTTATTATGTACAAATAAATGCCTGCTACAGGAGATTTATCAACTTTTTGGTTTTTAATGTTTTTAAGTGTTCTTTATACATCAACCATATGTTTCTTTTTGTTTTACTTTTGTAACATTTTTTAAAATATGACCCTTTACCTAAATACCCACAGAGGTGATTTAAATCAGCAACTTTTGCATGAAAAGTTTATTTTTTCAACTTAACATTAGAAAATGTTCCGGAAATACTGTGTCTTTTAAACATATATTATGCTAAAGATTATGTTACGTACTGTAAGTTAAAAAAAAAATTGTTTCGACGACCTATTTTTTATGTGCAATGTCTGCCGTAGTTAAAAAAAACATGCTATTATGATGTTCAAATTTTTTTTTAATTTTGACGTTTTCCAAAGTCAATAAAATTAAATATGAAATTGTTTTCTTGTTCATTATATTTTTATCAATTTCAATTTTCTCAGTTATTACATTTTAAAAAATATACAACTTGTCGATTTCTTTATATCATAATACCTCACAAGGATTTTCTATAGTAATGAGGGTACTGATTTTCATAAAAGTTACATGAATCTAACATACATTGAAAATAAATTTAAACCTATTTTGAATATTTTACCTCCCCTAAGTTAAGAAAAACGTCTTTAAATTTTTGAATTAAATTAAATTGTCCTATTCAACTACCAACATCTACGAATGATTTACGGTTGCCAAGTCGGTAACATTACATTCTTTCACGCTCAGTATAAATCGGGTGAATCACCCCGTCGGCTTAATGACTTTTTTTACATTTTTTTCTTAATTCTTTTTGAGTATAAAAACTAAAAAATTGATCGATTTTTATCATATTTATATTGAACAACTTCATTGAATATTAAGGACCTCGCTGTAGTCTCGTCTTCTAAGAAGGAATTTCTTATTCATATTAAAATTAATTTACTATGAATTTTTTTTATGTCTGTCATTCATTTTCCTCACCTCTCACTTGACTAATTTTTTTCAACATACGTCAAATGATCACAAGTATTATCTAATTATAGATATTGCCCTCAAAAATTGAAAAAAAAAATCCACTTATCAAATAAAAAGTTACTTAACCTACTCTCTCTATATAAATAATTAAAATCAATAAATTATATATATATACCTAATTATCGAATTAGGTTTAACATGATAAAATAATTTATTAACTCTATGTGTGTGTCTCAATACCATTCTATAATATTCTAGTCTATAATTTTTTGATAATTCATTACCAACATGTTAATTATTTCTAAAAATATGATTTTGAACTCACCATAAATTAACAATGAATTTCTTTAACAACTTTTTGATTTTTTTTTTTTAGTTTTGCAATTTAACTAAGAAGGCATTGGAGTTGTGATACTGTGCGTTTTTTATTTATATCTTCCCAAAAAAATTCTCAGCTCTCACTGGACCAATTTTAATGATCAACACACCAAAGAACACAGTTTTAATTTAGTTGAGCTTATTATCACCAAATAAAGGGAAAAAACCCTTTGTTTTAGAAATTTAGACAAATATCTCAAAATCATGCTACTCTAAAAAATAGAAACTTCAAAAAAAATTTTTTGAATTAAATATCTCTAAAAATTATAGGAGTATTATACAGTAAAATCATATCTCTAAAATTTTAATAATAATAAACCAATATATACTTTGCTATGCCAAATTTTTACGCTGATTTCAAACCTAAAATTAATCTATCACCTGTTTTTTTAGATTATTAATAATTTTTAACACAAAAAAAATGATTATAAAAAAATTTCTGTCAAGTTATCATTGATAGTTAATATGTTAAAATAATCCGTGTAAAATTCCAAACCAAAATTTCATTTTAACTAATGAGATTTTTTCTAATTTTTTTGATCTTTTAAAGTTGATTTTTATGAAAATTGATTATTTAAAAATGTTGAACTTTTAAAAACTATTTTAGCTCAACTTTCAAGTTTAGAATATACACCATTTAATAAAAAAATTTATGAGGCATAAAAATTGAATTTTTTAGATTGATATGTGATCAGGAACTTATATAATTACAATTAACAAAATTAATTTAATTAGTATTAATGTATGAGGAAAAATCATATAATTTTTATATAAATGGATATCAACAAATAAAATAAAATAATGGCTACCTAATTTATTTTTAGTCCTAATTCTGTCACAATGTTCATTGCTCTGTGAGGGGGGTTGGCGAGCGGTGTTTCCAATCTTGGAAAAAAACCAGAGTTGTTATAAGTAATATCTTATCGTCTATCAAATATTACAAGAATATTATATATATTTTTATTATCATTTTTTTTTTTTTTACTAACAATAATATAAAATTCTAAAAAATCGTATGTATCATTCAAATCTTCATAATTATAAACTTTTTTCTATCATTCAAGAAATTTACTAACATGATTTTGTCATATAGATATCGATGTGTTGTTTCATACAATTTCTTTTGGAACTACGAAAAAAATTAATTAGAACATCTTACTTTTTTTTTCAAATTGCAACTATAGTAATTAGTTTAATATTATTTAATAATGTATAAATAACTTAATAGAATAATATAAAGGAGTACTTATTTTTATTAAATTCTACTATCATCAATAAGTCTAGTTTATAAACTAATCATAAAAGAACTTCTAATTTACTGATTTAAAAAAAAATAAATGTCATTACCCTGATTATTCTACCATTAAACTAAATAGCAAACACGAATATTAAAAATATTAAAACTATTTATTCTTAGTTAACATTAGACGGAAAAAAACATTGACTTACTACATATTAATCTAATAACTAATAATTATATTGTCTATTTCTATTTGTAAACTAGATAATTATGACAAAAAATAAAAATACAGAAAGACATAATTTGTTCAATAGTATAATTAATTAGTAATTTTACAATTTACTTCACAAAAATCTTATTAAATAATCATAATAATAATTTTATACCTTTTAAATATTGTAATCTATTAAAAAATACTTAATTCATGATCACTATTTTAGATTCTACAAATAAAAGCATAAAAATATAATGTATAACAAAATTACTATGAAACAAGTGAAATAAATGAATTTGGTATAATCATTTATTTAATATATACGTTTAATTGTTTATCATTTTTATGTTATAACTCAAAGATATACATGTACACAGTTTTTAAAATATAATCTTATACATATTTATTTTCAGTACTCCTATTAAGTATAATTTTTTTTACAAAGATTTATTGGTCATCGAAACATTAGAACTTAATGTTATTCGGCCTTATTGATTAATACTAATAAAATAATTTAATTTAAGCAAAAAGAATACAAATTTGTGCAAATACATTTTTATAAAGAATTACAATCTAAGAATGCCTTAGATTTACATCCTATAGCAAATATTTATTAAATAAAATATTTTAGGTATATAATAACTTAATAAGCTATAAGTAGTAATATTAATTTGTTTATTTAATAAGCAATATATTGTGTATAATATAATAACTATAAATAATATTATGTAAATTATACAATATATAATTCACAAATATTACTGCAAAATATTTTAATTAAAATTTTCTTGTATGAAAAAAATAATTAAATAGAAAAATAAAACATTACATGCACTATAGGTTAGGTTAAAAAAATATTGACATAATTTTTATTTCATAGTAACCATTATTTTTGTATTTATTTTTATCGCACCCTGTCATACGATTTTCAATTCGCTTGGATGTCAAGACTTTACAAACATATTTTAAAAGTGATTTGGTAATTAACGTACAGCTTGTGAAAATAAGAAGTTTATCAAAAAAATAGAATAATAAAAATTTATATTTATAATAAAATAAATGATAGCGAGAATCGTTACTTGTTCAAAACAAATTAGAAATCATTCACATAAATAAACAATATAAAATATTATACAGTAAATTGAAGAAAAGATATCTGAAATTATAAGTTTCCGTTGATAAAAAAAATATTAAACAATGAATTGGCGGTTATACAATTAAAGTATAATAATACTTTTTATTGTTCACTGCTTAAACAGACAATTTATGCCAATCTGCGATTTGTCTTCGAGGTGCACTCATTACTTCTTTCCAGTGGCGTTCAGCCGTTGCAGATGGATTATTTGAATTGCCCATCAACACTCGTCCAATAATCTAAATTAACGAAAAAAATCAATAAAACTTTATAAATAACACACATTTTTTTAATACAGTTGTATGTTTATAAGAGTGTAATTAAATCATAACCTTTATTTTAAATATAAAACTTATTAGGATGGTTTTGAAGTAGCTAAGTCCCTTCAAAAATATTTACGTATAAAACTAGTAATGTCTTTTTAGCGTTTACTACATTTAAAATTTTAGAAATTATAAAATAATAAAAATAATGAATAATGAAAATTAGTATGTAGTATAATAATTTTATATAATATTTCATTATTTACTATACAAAGAAAAAGGAAGTATAATATTAGAAGAGTTGATATGATAAGTATTTTGTATAAAAATCTAGAGATCTTATAATTGAAATGGATTGTATGTATAGCAAAGGCCTCCCACACACGACTATTGGTCGTACATATTTCATACCGTTTCTAGGGAAAATTTGAAATTGAAACTATCAAAAGAAAAAAATAATTCCTTATATATTGCCTCAATGTAAAATCATTTTTGTCTAAAAATGATTATAAATTATCTACAATTGTAGATTAAAAATTGTAGGTATTAAATGAATTATTGATTTTATGCCTTAAACAAAAATCTAGCATAATCTTACCTCGTTTTTGGTAACTCTATCGTGGTCAAAAACGCAAAACTCTATACAAACGTTTTGCAAATCAACAACAGATGATGGTAAATCGAATACAAACGATTCATTGTAAACAGGATTTAAAGTGCGTTTTTTCATATGCGTTCTTTTTTTCGATATACGTGTACCATCAACCAAAAAGTTAATTTTTACAAATGGATCTGCAATAAAAATACAATAAATAATATTTAAGTTATAATATTATAAATTCAAAGAAACTCACGAACAAAATAACTAACAAAAAAAATCTTTATAGAAAAATAAATATCATAATTAGAGAGCGCATTTATAGAGATTTATAAGTTTTGGTAAGTTATTCCAAACACATCATTACCCAGTATAAATTTTTATAAGTAGGCTTGGAAGCTTAGTAATGTAATCTAACTGGGTTTATGTTGTTAGAGGGGTTAGGAAGATGAAAATGAAAAATATTTCTACATTACTGTATATTCTAATAACAAATTTTAACAAACTTGGGTTATTTTAAAATAACTCAAACAAAATTTATTAATTCATACAAATCCGCTCTATTATGATTTAAATACTAACCAGCTAATCCAGTTAAATCCATCTTGGGTAAATTTCTGGCTTTCAACACAACTACAGTGACCCTTCTTGTAGCAGGTTGCCAACATAAAGAAACTAATAACTCTCCACGATTAGCAGCAACTTGAGTTTGCTAAAAATGAGTAAAATTAAGAAATTCAAAACAAATTTTTTTTGTTTTATTGGTTTTTTAAAATGAGATTTATAAATCAATTTATCGACCATTTAATAAACATCTTAATATTGCATAATATGAATCATGTTTTGGTTGTTATTATTCTATTGGATTTTTCGTTTTAATTTTATGATATCATGTTCAATAAAATAAACGTTTATTTTGATACATTTTTTAAATTATTAAAGTAGCAATATAATGTATTTTTGATACAGAAAGTATCTAATAAATTGAATTTAAGTTATTTTACTAGCGAATAAAATACACCATAGTTACATAAATAACTCAACGAAAATAAAGAAATCTTATATAAAAGCATATGGTTTCCATGAATAGCCAATATTACCTTTTGAACGAGTGATACACTAAAACTATCTATCTATGTGGTATATAGCGGTTTATGACTAGCGAGGAGAATAGCAACTTATTTTAACATAGCCAATCGGCTGCTCGTGATCGAAATTCGAACCGATGACAATGTGTGATTTGCTCTATAGTATTGTCGAATAGGCCACGTCATATTTTACTAAAATAATTTAAGAAAATAATATGATTTGATAAATATAAGTATGATTTTAAGATTTTCAAATTGGAATTTTTTGATCACAAAATATTCATCCAAAGTGTAAGAGAACATGAAAAAACAGTTGTCTTTATAGAAAGTGTGTTAAATGACAATTTAGAGCAACTTCTTAATGAAATCTATAAATTAAAATTCGAGAATTTCATATTTTTCTAGAAAAATATATAAATTGTTACATAACACGTTATTTCCGCTCTAACGTCATATATATATATTTAATGCTTACTTTTAAATTACGCAGAACAATGTCTTTTTGAAATGAAACTTGCTCTTTTTCGATAGCTTCGTGGACATCTTTTTCATTTAGAGTAAAAAATACTTCACCAATTAAGCTATCCCTTGAATAGCGATCAAAACTAAGTATGGCAAAGTGCAACGTCAAAGACTAAATAAAATTAAATATACAAATATAACGATTTTATTATACATAGTAAGTTTTTTACTTTTATGCCTATTAAAATATACTCTATTATAGTTTTTATATAATACAGCTAAAAGTGTCTTTTACATAAATTATTTCATAAAATCAATAATATAATAAATATTATAATGATTGCGTAATTCATAACCTAAATGTAAATTATAAAGTTGTAAATGTCTTTGACATGAATGTAATTTTTCAAAAATACAAGATAAATAAAAAATACTCAAAAGATATATGGTAAAAATATTATACGACTTCTTGAAGTTTTTTAGAAAACGATAACAAAAGAATAATTACTTGAAGTTTATTTGATTGTATTCCGAAAAATGTAAAGTCCTCATCAAACACCGGATTTCTCGATTTTCTTAGTACTCGAGTTTTCACTTTGTGTTCTTTATCAGGCAATAATTGTAATTTAACATACGGATCACTTGTACTGGAACTTTTATCTTTGGGCTGTAAGTCCATGCATTTGTTGATATTAACTAGAAGAACTTTTTTGTCTTCTTTATATCTATAATAATAAAATTACTCGTCCAGGATTGAAAATTAAATAAAATTTACTTAATTTCACAACAATGTAAAATATCATGAAAAAAAGGTTAAAAATGAATCTGTCGTTAATTATTAATATATGTAATAAATATATTTGGTGTACAATTATCATGGTGCCAAATTGTCCGTCGTATACCACGTCGTGTCGTAGATCTCATAATACTAATTTTGAAACCCTTTTCATATTTTTTTAGTTTTTAACTAATTTTGGTGATTTTAAAAAATAAATTTTAAATATTTTATAATGTATCGAAAAAAAAATTAGAAATTATAAAAATTCAATTTTTATGATTTTTAATGATATAGTATACGTTTATGATACAGAAACCGTGTAATGATGGAAAGAAAAATAGTGATATAAAAACTTTTTATTTACATCATACATTTTTAATTTTTAACGCCTATGTTTGATAATTTTATCGGTATTAAATATTTTAATTTAATTCCGAATGTTATTTATGAATGGCCTAACATATCTATTAATTTTAATATTGATTTTTTCATGTTTTTTTTTTATTAATTTATCACACCGGTTTTGATAAAACATTGTACAGAGAAATTCGTTTATCAAAACCCACTTAGTTTTTCGCAATATAAATACTATATTGAAAAAAATTAATTGGGTTTTTAGTTTTATATATTTCATGATTTATCATATATTAATTATCTTTTTAATTCATCCCTTGTACCTTATAAGGATGCCAATTTTATTATTTTAAATGGCAACGTACAACTTTGACTTAGACATAGAAAGTTATCTAATGAAATAAATGTTTGGTCAATCACAACTTTTAGACCCGTATTTAAAATTTATTAATATTTTTATATCTAGACGACAGGATAGGTGTGGCTAAGAAATGTCTAGTGATAGAATACCCAAAACTGTATCTTTTCGCCAGTCCACTTTTATAATCGATTTAACTTACTGAAGTATTGATCTAAAAATTTTTATCGACCAGTCATTTTCTTAATTACATAATTTTCTATTTTATACATCCGTGTATGCTGCTATTTGAAATAAATAAAGTTAACACCCTTATAACGTATAAGAGATAATCATAAAAAATATTTTACAACAAATAAATGGAGATATAATATAAATAATTAAAACAAAAAATAAATTACTATTTTAATAGAAATTGAGTGTTTAGTGTTAAAAGATTCAACTTGTATATGAAATTATGAAAAGTGCTTCATGGCTACGCAATTCCATAATAGATAGAAAACAACTTTTTCTTAAAGCGAATATCGTATCTTTATTCCAATACAAACTATTACCTTTTTTCCTATTAACTAAGTTTATTTTTTATGCGCATAAATAATAATTTAGTTTTATTTAAAACAAATTGCGAACCTTAATTTGAAAAATAAAACTCCATTCTTGCCATTCGTGTCATTTGGACCATTTTCGATATTTTTTGTATTGTTTTTTGATAAAACTTTATTATCTGTTTCATTCTCGTGCACAACTCTATAAAAAAATCAACAAATTTAAAAAGGTTAATATAATTCTAAGGATCAGAGGCATAGATAAGGAAAGTTTAAATCTCTCATCATTTCTAAATTTTTTTACGTGTAATCGAATTTGATTAATAAAAAATAGGTTAGTATATTATGTATTCAACCCCCTTCTCACTCCATTTATACCCATGCTATATATACTACAAAAAAACTTACGATAAAACATGTGTTGGCGGTTGTACGTTCTTTTGTTCACAGGTTGGACTTATACTTGGAGTTATTTTTGATATTTTTTCAGATTCTTCTGGACTAAGACTTCCGTCACCCTAAAAAGATAATATATAATATTTTTATATATCTAGTTAAAAAATTATAACTTATTCAATATAAACTATACTATAGGAGTTTTATTGCCAGTTGGACTAGGACTTTTTTTCAAGTAATGCGTTCCAGAAGGATTCTTGACTGCTTTCACAGCTGTAGTAGGCTTTCGGTGATAAAAAGCCAAATGCGGCTCTGATGCAGCAGTAGGTAATTTGCTTTTGTTATTGAACCATAGTAGTTTCTTTTTGGCACAAATATGACACGCTAACAAAATTATGGCAAAACAAATAGCAGCACTAGCACTTATTAATATAATACTTCCATAACCTGAAAAATAAATTGATAAATTGAATACTATTAATTAAATATTTAAGAACTGTAATGAAATAGTATCTGACATACACTTTAGTTTTAATTATTAAAAGGGTGAGCATAGTCACTCCTCGTGCACTCAGACTTTGTAGTCCATTGTGAGCGACACATTGTAAGAAGTGATATAAAAATTCCCATGCATCAGTATAATATTTTTTATACACTCAAAATTTTACATACAAGTAATTTTGATGTAATCTTCTAATACATTTGTATCAAAATTTGGACTTTGTTTTAAGAATGTAAAATTAATTAAACATTTTGTAAAAATAAAATTGATATATTAAAGAAACAGTATCATGATCTGCATGTTTAGTAAATCTAATTTTTTTTCTTGATTTTATCAAAAATTTACTCTTAGCCCAAAATACATTTTTATTAAACAAAATTTTTGAATAATTTAATTAAATTTAGAAATATATTTTTTAACTTTTGGGGAGACAATAACGAGTTTTAAGCTCTCACCCTATTTACTCCTGTGGTTCAACTCACAAACATTAGTTGTAAATCGAAAATACATTAATGAAAAAATGATTCTGTTGAACATTTCAAATATTTTAATTTTATAATAATGTTATTTTTAATAATCAATATCGTTGATTTTTATCACGCTATGGGGTGATAACATACAATAATGTTTAATCTATTAATATTTTTATAAAATTGTCTAATATTTTGGTTTAGTGTGTAATTGTATAATAATTAACATAATAGTAAAAAGGTTTACTAAGTATTTTACTATTCGTCTAATAATAATTGCATAATACCACTACTCATTTCAGGTCAAACCTCATTTAAATGTTATATGTTGATGATATTTTTACGAACCAAGTCAATTATCTTAACCTGTACTTAAAGAAAATTTTACTAATACAAGAATTAAATATTTTAACGATATTTGATCTATAAATATCATAATTTTAACTCGACGCAAAGCACGAGAAGGTATCGATTTTACCATAATGTGTCTTTTTTTGAAAAAATACTCAGCTTACACTGTTCCGACTTAGTTTTTACGACAAAAGAAAAACCGGTACAAAGGCGAGCGTGCTGAGTATATGCTCCACGTCCTGCGGATAGCAATGGCTTAGATAGGTTTTTTTTTTTTATAATTTATTATACTAGAGAAGATAATTTTTTTTTTTTGGTATACTTTTTAGGTGAATACAATTTAAAAGCTAAATATAGAAAGGGTTTAAATAAAACAAGCAACGCAATCAATTTTTTTATCTTTTAAATTTTTGAAAATGTTCCAGAACGTCTGTCAACTTACAAATTAAAATAAGTGTACTATAATATTAAAACCAAAGTTTGTCCCGACATGGTTTTACTACGCTAAATTAGCCACCAAAGTAAAAATCTCGATTTTCCCAAAAAGTTTTTTGTTTTTAATTGTAAAAGAGTTTTGGGAAGACTAACATATCAAATTATAGCTAATTAAAAAACTGAATATCCCGACTTTTTATTTTCTATTTGTATACGACTGCTAAAGTCTAAAATGTTGGTTAAAATTTTCCATTTTTGTCTTTTTTTATATATACATAATCGTGTCAAATCGTTTTAAGATAACGATGTTAATCACATTTAGATATCAATCTATACTATATTCCACTATGTCGGATCTCTTTTAAGATGAGTCTCAATTATACTGGGTTTTTTTTATATACTTATAGTATATTTAAAAATGATCAGCGACCCACAGTAAATTTTTCGATGATTCACTACGACCACATTTTTATGAAATTAAGAAAAATCTTTTTTTCTTTTAAGTACAAATGAAAATAATAAATTTTTCTCATTACATGCGATACGTGTATAAAGAGTAAAATAATTATATATTTACATTTCTTCAACAAAATTTTTTTAATAGTCACTATTATCATATTAAATAATTATAACATTATGGGTGTTTCAATTAAATCATAATCAGTAAAACAACCTAAAGGATAATGATTTAACTAAAAACAGACAAAAAATATTTCTAAAGTGACTATTTGAATACTTATTATTTTAATACCTTTCTAATAAATAAAGTATTTATTTCTATAAAAAGCATCCAAATAATAGTGTATTTATCTTTTTCCAATAATAAATCATTGATTTTATTTGGAAATTTGTTGAATATTAAAATTGTAATATAATAAATATTATTATCATTTGAACAACTTAAAAAACAATAATTGTAAAGAATATGTATTTTAGAGTAACCATAAAATTAGGACTTTTAAAAATTTGACAATCGTACACCCCAATTATTTCAAAATGAAAAAAATAAGTTCAAAAGAAAAATAAGTCATACATTTTTTTTAAAACAGATCACTTCTAATAAATAGTTAAGGTTATACTTCTAATAAATAAATGGGTTGATGGATAATTATCTAGTTTTCTGTATTTTTCTCTCATAAAAGTATGACTTTTATAACAAAATTGATTAGAATACAGTTTATTAACTAATTTACTACAAAAAAGTAAACTATAAATTTCATCGAAAATAGCTTTTTTTATCAGTAAAAAAAAATTAGCTATTATTCATTTTTAACGGAAATTATAGTTTTTTTTATTTATGATTATAAATAAACAATTTATTCAATAAACAATTCATTTTTTAATTATATAATACAATCAACATTTTTTGGTATTAAATTTAAAAAAAAAATTGTATGGCGTATTTTTTTACGTATCTTATTCTTTTTATTATAATATATTATAATGACACACGTAACACTAATATAGCTTTTTTTAATAACCACACAATTGAAAGTCATTCAAACGTATATAAGTCAACTATAATAGACATGATACATTTTATTGCCCTTTAATACCTTTTATAATTTTCCCATTGAATACGATGACTTATCAGATCATATCAAATAACCTAATTAATTGTCGATTTAACAAAATAATTGTCAGTGTAATGAAATTACTCGGAGAACCTAGTTATTTAGTGGAACATAGGAAGCACTAGTAAACATTAATTTTGACTTGTTATACAATTGGAATATTGTAGGTAGAACATAAAAAATAGATAAATATAGATAATGTAGAATGAAAAGATAGATAAGATTATCAGAATGTATAAAAAAAAAAAAGCATATAGTATTTTGGAGTACAAATAACCCAAAAAAATACAAACTAATTATTTTAACACTATCACTTAAATTATTTTATAATAATTATTATGTTCAGAAAATCCTTTTTAGTATTTTTTAGTTTCATAGACTTCTTCATTTATCAGTTATTATTTACTTTTTTTAATTTATCCCTTATACCTTACAGGGATGTCTATTTAATTTTTTTAGATATCAACGTATATATTTAAATAGCTTAGAAATTAAAAAAATAATCTAATTAAGAAAATGATTAATCGATAACAACTTTTGGATTAGTATTTTGGAATTAATTAAAAATTTTATACCTAGGCGAGAGAAGAAGTTCAACCAAGAATTGCCTAATGATATAAATAGTCATAACTGGTTTCTCCTTCAAATTTTAAAATCGTTTTAACAAGCTCATACAATAAAAAATAATTCAGTTAACGACTTATGGCCTATCATTTCAGAAGTTCTCAACATTTTAAAATATCATCTGGATATGTGTAGGTATGATAATATTTATCATTAGACATTTCTATGTCGTATATCTCCTCTCGCCAAGGCACAAAAATGTTAGTAGCTTTCGAAGGACATTTCTTAATTAAAATTATTTTTTATTTATAATCTAGTTAAATATGTATGTTGGTATTTAAAAAATAAAGTTTATATCCTTATAAAGTGTTAATATTGAATATTGTATGTATTGAAAAAGTAATGAATACAGAAAAAACATGAAATATATGTAACTAAAAAAAATACCAAAAATATTGTTTTTAACATAATTATCATTTTAATTATAAATTTAGTGGCTAGTATTAAAAGAATAATATTGTATAAATAAAAAAAATATGTAGGTATGATGACCGACAATTCAATTCCACCAGTGTTAGAAAAAGGCAAATATATTGCAACTACTTTTCTAAACTTTCATTTATAATATTCCATATAAGAAATTAAAAGAATAAATTAGTTATAAAGAACTTTAGAATCTTATTTTTTCTTGGAAATAATACAAACGAAATTAAAGTGTTTGCACCCTGAGCTTTTCATTAACTTAGATGGATAAAGAAGTAATTTATTGTTTTAAAATGTATTTATTCCGGTAACAATTCAAATTAAAAAAAAAGTTCTTGAGAGATTAAAAATATTTAAAATAATATTTTAGTACGTCATAATTATTGAGTATTGTGTCATTTTTATCAAAGAAAGATTTTAGTGCTCATTTTAATAAATAATTTTAAATCAAAACTGAAAAAATATACTAAAATACAATTACCAGATATTGTACCAAGAAAAATTATGACATTATTTGAAGAATTGGACATTAAAACCAACTTTTTAAGGTCTGATCCAAAAACATGGGATACAAATGATGAATTTACTAACAGTAAAAGTTGTTAAGACTTTTTTTAGTTAAAAATGACTTAGCTGAATGAGGAGTGTCAATAATTTGATTTAAATAATTATGATTCATCTCTTAATATACTAAATTTTGTATAAATTATAAAATCTATACAATCTATTATAAAATTTGAAACACTATGTAATTTGTATTTATAGCTACATTTTTATATTCAAATATTTCGATAATTGTTTAATCAAACAATAATTAAAGTGATCTCATAAAAAAATAATCTTTAAAAATATGAGATAATACCAGATATATAAAAAAAACATTATGTATAGAATATCAAAAATGAAAAAAAACATATCAGTTACTTGTGGATGTAATGTTATTTATGACAATTTATAATTTATCTTGCATAATAAATAGTTATATATTATAAATTCTTATTACGTTTAATAATAATAATAATAATAATAATTTTTAAATTATTATTATTATTTTTTATATTATTTTTAATGCCAATAAAAGACAACTTAAATAATAATAATAATAATGACCAACATTAAAAAGTATTTGATAATTTTATTTAGTTTAAGCAATATTTTGGCGAAATCGTAGAATTTTTCCTTCTGGCCCTTGTATCTTATTATATATTTAATGATAATTTAAAATAACTGTTTTGTCATTTTCAAATAACGACAGATCTTAGAAAATTGTGACATCCTTCTAAACATAAATTTCCATGAGTCTATAAAAATGTTAATATTGTATTATAATTAATTATACAGACGGCCTACTTAACTCAGTCGCGAAACTGTCAGTCCTCAATGCATAAGTACCTGGATTCGACTCCGGTGCAATAGGTTATGTATACTTCACGTCCTTCTTTAACACAAGCCTAGATTTTCAGATATAGAATAAGATCTACTCTATTGTAAACATAATTGACGTATATTTTAAAATATATTAAAAAAACAATTATTTTATGCAACACTATCATTTGTCATTAAGTTATTTTGAAGATATGAATATACTATTTTAGAAAAAAAAAATATGGTCTAAAGAGTAAAATATTTTACATAGTTCTAATTAGATTTATAGTAATTTGAAAATAATTAGAGTGAAAATAACAATAATAATAATTTAAAATAATTTAAAAAATAAAGATAATAGCTATTAATAATCATATAATTTCTGAGTTGATGACAATTATTTGTTAGGAAAATAATAATTCATGATAAATTGCATCATTGGAATCAGTAACAATTATTATTAATTAAGTTATTTCAAATAACTATAAAAGTAGCAAATATAGAAGACCATAGTGATAGATACTAAAAATAAATTATCAATGTGTTACAATAAATTATTGGCCAATAAATTTTGTAAGATAAAATACCTTTGTTAACTTTGAATGTTGTCCTTATTTCACAATGTATTAACGATTACGAAAACTGTTGTAAAGTGTATATTCAAATGGTTTTTACAATTACATAGAATTAAAAATAGCTCTACTAAATAAAATATACAGGACCGGATTATCCTATTTGGGCACAAAGGCCAGAATTTTTAAGAAACTCCAAAAAATTTTTTTTAAAAACACTGCAAACAATGTTTTTATTATAACACAAATAAATACTGCAGTTGATAGCAAAAGTAATCATAATAATAATAAGAATATAATTTTGAAATTTTTAGTTATTTTACTAATTGGGCAGAATAGAACAGGTTTTTTTTTTTGGATGCACCCATTTCTCCTGGGCCCAAGGGCCAGAGCTCTCCTTGCCACACTCCTTAACACCGAGGATATAAAATATAATTATTTACTACCAAAAATTAAACAATACAATTATCTTACATTTTTCAACTATTTAAAGCACTGTTAAAAAAAAAGGTTAAAATACATTCATTTTATTTTTATGAATTTTTTGTCTAATACACCATTTAAATTAATTTTTATTTAAATAATCATTTTTTAAATGTAAATTTCTTTGATACCGCGATTGGCGTAAATCGGCTAAGCAGTAAAAGTAAAGTATCAAAATATCTTTTGTTATAGGCATTAAAATTTTTTTTGAAAAATGATACAATGCCTTATAAAATAAAATATGAGAATATAATAGTCACAGATAAATTTNAAATTTTTTTTGAAAAATGATACAATGCCTTATAAAATAAAATATGAGAATATAATAGTCACAGATAAATTTCCATGCTGGTTCATTTGAGATTTTAAAAATCTAAACTTTAATCATACCACATAGAAAAAATATAAACATAATTTTTGTCATCTTATTATTAACTTGATTGCTAAAAAAAACTGCTGTAATATTACTTATATTTGTTTTAAAATAACATTTTAATAAGTGCAATATTTGTAAATAAATATTTATTAAATAAATTTATTTAATGATTAATATTTAATTAAACATTTTATATTAGTCCAATTATATAATCCTTTTTTATTTTCTGAAATAATTTTAAATTTTATACTTAAGTTAGCAATATAAGTTATATTAAAATTTCAAATTCATAGGAAATTGGGCATGTTTAACAAAAACCACGTAGGAAGAAGTTAAGCATGAAGAAAATCCTACTAAATTATTTTCCCATAGGAATTGAAAACTCCAGTTACATTGCAGACTTTAATGTTTTATGCATTAAAAGATTGAGTAAATGTTATTTAATAAGAAAAAAATAATTGGTTTTTCGGTCACAAATGAGAAATTAAATTAAAATCTCAGGATCACAAATAATCACGTCTTTAGTTTCTGAGAAAATTTTAAGGAAATTCTCCAAATTTTTCAGAAGAGCACTTTAAAAATTGAATAATAAACACGTATAAATTACCAAAAATATTTTATCAAATCCTTTGTAAAAATGTCAAAATCGCCCAATTCTTTGACTTAAGATTACGACATTTAAAATTTTATATTACAGCAAAAATAATAAAATATCGGTATGAATGCAAAATTTGAAAGCTTACAGCTCTTTCAGATATTAACTTAAAAGTCTGAAATTTGTCCGATGCACTGAAATAAATATGTGACATTTTTAGAATAAGATTTACAGCAGTATAAGTTTGATGTTATCAATATTAGAATATTTTTTTTCGCGAGTTTTAATCTTATCTAAATATAATAATAATCATAATCATATCTTCTTTAATATTAAAAACACCATATTAAAACTTTGCAAATTTTATTCTTAAGTTTATATAAATTTATGAAATTTTTTAAAACTTTAAATATGACGGTAATTTGTTTCTTGAAAGTTCAAACTTCAGAAAATTTGAATTTGAAAATTTTGAAAGCTCAAAAAAGATTTTTCACGTGTTTTATAGTTTTAAATAAAAGGAGACACAATGACAAAAATAACAATTTTTTTTTATTTAATAAAAACAGTAAAAAATATTTGAACGAAATTATAAGACAATCTTGTAGATTATACATGGAGTGGTGACTCACATACTTAAAGAAAAAATGTTTTATTGTTAATTACTTAAGAAAAATTCTAGGGGCGTGAATTAAAGAGAAATTAATGGCATAAATCGTTCTAAAACAAAAATATTTACGTGATGAATATATAATTATTTTTATTTGAAAGGGTTAGTAAATAATTTCTTATGTATATCACTCGTAGAACAAAACTCTAATTAGTCCACTGAGAATTCGCCTACATGTTATGCTATCTAGATCATAATATGATCTAGCTATATTGTGGTGAATTAAAATATGAGCAACAATCTGTAATAAAATTAATACGCGAAAAAGTTACTTATGTCCCTTTTCTTGGAAACCTAAAATATTATTATTATACTATTCTAGTTGAGTCCATAAATATTTCGAAAATGCATGTCAATAGTTTATCTTCAAATATATTATTTTACAATTCGTTTCACCTTAAATTTTTTTTTTAATAAACTTCTTATAGATTTTTTTTTATAATGAATTATATTTTTTTATTCAATCGGATATAAATAATAATTAAGTACATAAAATTGTACTATCGTAGAATAATAATACATTATAATACAAATAGATTAAATTCGTTTATATACTATTATAAAATAATCGGGGTACAATTCTATATTTCACCTCCTGGAACAACATTTTTACTACTACTGAAAATTTATCGAAAGACCTTTGTTGCATAGGAATAAACAAAAAAAGAAAGTCTTTTGCTTTGAAAAGTGTCAGCAATTGCTCATCCGTGCTGTTTTAAATGCGGTCCTGGTCCATTTAACGTAGAGTATAAATGGATGAGAAATGTCCTTTTTGAAAAAGATAATGATAATCCTTAATGTTTAAGCATTAAACTTCTTTATATTATTAAAATATATATTTATTTTTATTATTGAATTTATCAACGTAGAATAAAATGTAAAATACTGTTATTTAGTATACTCTCACAATACTATCAACCATTTTATGATAATATAACTAAATTAAAAACTATTTAAACTAGCGATTATAATGACTTTTCCATTACTACAGTTAAAAACGAATATTCTTGTTATTAGTTAATTGATTTTAAAATACTCCATTTCTGTTGATTTTATCTTAATTTCAATATTGAATTTCCATTTTTTCCAAAACAAAATGAAATTTTAAAATTTCTAGTTAATAAAATTAAAAACTTAAAGTTGCCTTTCCATTAAAAATAGTCTACATGGTTTTCCTCTATAAAATAACCATCTGGGAAGTATACTTATGGGTGGATGGCAGTGGGTGGTCGGGTTTCGGAGTAAGTAAAACTAAACAAAAACAATAAATGATAAATTAAATTTATATTAAGTGAAAATATTGTTTCAAGTGTCAAACAACATTTTGATAATGAATTTTTTTTAAATCAAATTATAAATATATNAAAATATTGTTTCAAGTGTCAAACAACATTTTGATAATGAATTTTTTTTAAATCAAATTATAAAAATTAATAATAAATAAGCATCTCGGAATTCAAATGATAAACCATAAAACATTAAATGTATTACTTTTCATCTACCTCGTTTTGTTTTTTAACGTTTGTAACATTTGTTATATTTAAAGATTATGATATAATAACAATTTTTATTTTTTAGCCATTTATATGAACAGATATTTTTATACGCACAATTATGTTTACCTACTAATCCTAATTAGTAAAAATAGAACGATTTAAATCTATTGAATCATTTTTTTGGTTAATAATATAAAAGAAACTATTGAAATAAATTACTGAAGGTGTAATTAATTCTTGAACAACTTATTGTTTAGCGTAAATTATACCCAGAACTTAAGTCACTAATACACAACGATTAAATTGGTAAAATGTGAAAACGAACTATTACGTTTAATTTTGAATTGTTTTTTGGTAATTTCACTCAAGCTTAATTAATATAGAAGTCTTACTCGTCAATATGCCGAACTCGGTTTTCTTAGCCACAGGCTGCTCAAGGTTTTGATGCGCGTAACCCGTGGCAGGCATAGCGGACAAACACAGTGAATAAACGCGTCTAGCTCACTCAGAAGCTATCCAGCGACTACGGTACGAGCTGTGTACAATGGCGGTCTACGGGCGGGGGTGCGTTCAATAAAATGAATGATTCTAGTAGTTGCACCCGGCCACCACCTACTAAAACAGACACGCGCATCACATGCTTAACAGTAAACACACTTGTTAGACCTTTGAAGGTTTAAACGTGGACACCGGGAATGAAACAAATTAATTTAAAAAAAAGGACTTCACGACAATCATTGTATGATTGAATAACAACAACAATAAACTTCAGCAAAATCTGAACATTTCCGTATATTTATGTTAGGAAAGTTAAATTCATTTGGATTTTTAATACTGTTCAGTCTTACGTATTCAATAGTGATAAGTATTTATGTTGTTGAATATTTAATAATTTATTTTTCTAAATTAAATAATAAATCTCGACTAAATTTTTCATATTACAGTAGGATTTACCAAAGTATTTTATTTTATAAGTGATTTTGTTATATTTATAAATTAATTATCAAAAATTTTAGCCAGTAAAATTATACTTCATTTTCTGCCATAATTAAAAGTTTTACTAACAAATTTCCTTACATATTGTATTTAATTTAATTTCCCGATTCATTAAATAATTTTTTGTTTAAGGCTACTCCTTGGGCTAACAAAATTCTACACAGAAGTTTTAATTAAAAAATTTAATGAGAGACGTTACACCTAATCCCTCTTCCAAAACTTGATGTTAAATTAAGGGTAGTCACTTTTAAATGAAATAGCAGATTTTTCGATGAAATAAAAATAATATTGATACATTTTTGTTTATTCTTTTAGTTATATGTTTTCTCAATTTATCAGTTAGTTATTATTTACTTTTTTAATTCATCTCTTATACCTTATAAGGGTGTCATTTTTTTCTAAATATCATCGTGCATATTTAACTACTTTATAAAATGAAAATATTTCAGAAAATGATTATATGACGAGTACTTTTAGATCAATATTTCAAGTTATTAATTTTTTCGACCTAGACAGGATGAGGATTGAAGCTGAGAAATGTCTTGTGATAAAAATAACATAATAATTAATAATAATAGCATAATACATAATAATTATTATCTAATAAAGAAGTTGTATAATTATATGTTTTTATTTGAAAAAATATAGTTAATAACCTTATAAATTCTAAGAGTTGGACTTAAAAATACTTCATAGTTAATAAGTGATGAAAAACTTATATCCTAGGCTTCAAAAAAAAAAAATATATCAATACTATTTTTAATGTTATTTCTTCGAAAAATCAGCTGATTAATTAATTTGTTCTTACAGCAATATAAATTGTATTATTAAAGAGTGTTCAGAACATAAGGAAACGGGTTTCTATTGTTCTCATTGTTTGCAATACTTGACCTGTTTCCTTACTTTTTGAACACTATATATCTGTATTTTTTTTTTTAATAATTTAAATAAATACATGCATATTTTACAGTATAAATAGTATAACACATATTTATTATACAATTTAAAGTTTCAACATATACCAACAAACCATTTGATCTTATAGTATAGTATAAAATTCTAATCTTATTAGATTAGCACGACAAATTGTTTCTAATTCAACGTATATCAAGTATAATAGTCCAATAAAGACCCATACCAACTCAATTATTATACAGCAATAAGCTCATCTTTACTTTCCACAATTTAATTTCGAATCACATGTAATATAAAATTGTATTATGGAATAAAACTGTGTATATTTCTTACACGCGTGTTTAAAGTAGTTATTGAAGAGTGATACAACTTTTAAAGTATGAAAATATTTATTACCAACAACCAAAATAAACATATATTTATTCACGCAAAATTAATTTTTAAACAAACTATACGTTTAGCAAGAATAAAATAAAAGATAATAGTAACAATAAAATTTAACGAAACAAATTGCTAATTAAATTGACATCGCCTTTCAAGTCCAGAAAAACCATAAAACGACTGTCACTTACTTAAGTACAACAATAAAATTGTTTTTCCATAAATATATGACTAGTTACACTCTCTTTCATATTATACACGAATAAATAACGTAAATTTAAAATAATATATCAAATTTAATAGTTACAAATTTCCGATCAAAACTTGGTGACATGATATATAGATATCACTCTCATTTGTATGAGGCATTCACGTTGAGTGCTTTTTAAAGCTTCCAACAGGCATACTACTAACTTAGTTATACAATATCTTTCTTGTGAATACTTAACACTTAACGTATACATAAATCTAATATTATTTTAAAATTAAAGAACTTAAATATTATAGTTTAACTTAATTGAATTACATGCAGATTATTACTGGTATGCACACCTAGAACTGATAATAGTTGCAATATCTACCTAAATTATGAAACCAACGCTTAAAAAATAAAGTAACATATACTTTAATTTAAAGTCAAGTATTTGACAGACTTTAAGTTAAATTTTTTATAATAAATGTACATAATTGCAAAAATTAACTGTTTAATGTATGTTAATGTGTTAATTTTTCACGCGAAATATATATTATTTCATGTTTATGATCAAACTAAATAAACAATTTAACAATCAATTTATTATTTTGTAAAACATTTTGGTTTATTAACAATATTGTTGATGGTAATATTATGTATTTTATTGTATATGTAATATTTTGATAAAACTTTTGTAGATAGTAATATAATTCATTAGAGGCGTAGACCAAATTAACAAGTAAGTCTACAAATTTAATATCCAGCCAATTCAGCAAATGTGGAGTCCATTTCATCAGCCAAAGACTTGTATCGGTCTTTGTTGAGGCCGAGTTCGTCTAAAAATAAAAAAAAATTATTATTTATTCATTTCAAATAAAAATCAAGGAACAAAAATAGAACATGATAAAAATATATTTAAAATATCACGAAATTCAAAATAAACACAATAAGAAAATTTATTAACAATTTTTTATAATTAAAAAAAAATAGTTAAATTTTTTATGTTGAAACAGATAGAAACTTAAACCGAATAGACACCCTACTATATTTTTTCCCGATTACTTCAAAAAAATTATCTGCACAAAATAAGAAATATATTAATGTTAATTGATAAAACTTTTTATTAAAATGTAGCATCTTACTAAGAACATTTATTTTAATATCAGACTTACAAAAGTCTGATATCAAAAGTGTATTTTTCAGTAATTTTATTGATTTAATAGTAGAACTAAATTTGTACTTGAGCATATATTGTATGCAACAAAAATTAAATTATTGGTCATAACTGATTATTTAATAAATCATCAATTATAAACTCTAACTAATTGAAAATTTCAATAGTAAAATTAAACTTAAGAATTTGCAAAATAATTATTTAGTCAGATATTGTTAAATAAACTTTTATTATGCCTTAAAGGAAAAATTTTGAAGATAAACAATTTAAAAGACTGATTTTTGTATGAATGATTTTTTTTTCTAAAGCATATCATAATTTCAAAAATCTTGTATATTTATATTTCGAAGTTAACTTTTCAAATTTTAAAGTAACAATAAATATATTATAATACCTGGTATTAGAGAAGCAATTTTTACAGCGACAACTGAAGACAAATAACAATTAAATGAAGAAAGCTTAATAAAATAATACAAATTAAAATTAAAAAAGCATTATTACTATTATATTACAAAAGCTACTTTGTGATTAAACATATCTCGGTGTATAAAAAAAGATAAATATGGTTAGATAATCATATTTGGTTAGTAGCCTGTAAGTTCAGCAAATGTAGAATCCAAATCATCTGTAACTTCTTTAGATTTTTCTTTCTCTTTGAAGAGATCATCTGAAAAACAACATATTTAAGTGCAAACAAAAGCATTTAATTATTAAACAAGCGTCTTGTTAAGTTCGGTTGGGAAAGCTTTGTGTCTTGGTTATAAGTACCGAGGTTTAATTTTATTTTACCGAGCTATGTATATTATACTCTGAAATTGGGAAAGTGATACCCTCATCTCCCAATGCATCATTGATGCATTGCAATAGTCACCACTTTAACCAGAAATGGTTGCTGTGATTTGGTCCTCTAGGTTGGGGTTTGAGCTCAGGGCTAAGAACCCTGCCTTGTAAAAAAAAACTGTTATGAGACCATCACGGAATCAGCCTCGGATCCAGATAAATGGGATTAAGAATAGACGCTTAATTTGAAAAACAGAATTTAAGATCGTGACTTAGAACACACTGAGCCTTTATAGAATTGGAACGTGTCAAACTCTTGCTGATGTGTTAGAAACATATGGAATATAGTTAGTTGCTCACTATCCAAAATGACCAGGAAAAGGTGAGCTAAAAGTGGGGAAGTATGTAATGTATTTCTCTTGTATGGAAGAATGACACTCCTTATGATGTAGCTTTGCTATGCATGAGACTCTAGAACCGTATATAAGAGAATTTTGTCCTATATCAGAAAGGAATACCTTACTACGAGTTAATACGATACCATTGAATATAATATTAGTATGCTTATATGAGCGGACGGAAATACGGGAAAAGAACAAAAGGGATATTTTCTATGAAACTATGTCACAAATGTATGATGAACTACCAGGTAATACAATATAAAATATAAAATTGTGGAAGAGAAACGCATTTTATGCAAATGATAGAGAGAGAAAGTTTACATGAACCAAGTAATGGAAATGAACTTAGTCTTATATCCTTTGCAGCCGCAATATATATAGTAATAAGCAGCACAACGTTTCCACACAAAACCATACATAAGGCCACTTGGAAATCATCTGACGGGACAACTTGCAATTAGATAGAACATACACTTATTCAAAAAAGATTTCGGTTATGCATTAAAGACATACGTAATATCAGAAGAGTCGATTGCGACTCAGATTACTTCATAGTAGTAGCAAATTTTATGCTAAAGATCCAGAGTCACAAGAGTTTAGTGAATAGGAATAGTTATGAAATTAACCTAGAGATGTTGAAGAATGAGTAAGTACAACAGAAATATGCTATATATGTGGGCGAGTATGTAAACAACGTTAAACTAAGCGATATGGGTGGAGACTGGTTCACAGTTAGCAAAGCAGTTAAAGAAATTTTAATGGAACGCGTAGAAAAAAAAATTTGTCTAAGAAAAAGTGGTACAACGAAAACTGCCAACAAGCAGTAGAGAGAAAACGTATAGTCCGAGAAAATATTCATCAGTATAGACACAAAAAAGTTATATACCTTAGAGAGGAAAAGCTGCAAATGATTCATTCAGAGAGAAAAAGGAAGTATTTCAATGAGATATTAAAATAAATGGGTAAAAGTTGCTCACAGGGTAACGCTAGTAATTTTTTCAAGATGATAAAACAAATCGTTGAAACCAAATAATCATCAGAAATCGTAGTAATGATATAATGATATAATCATGGGCCCTAAAGAAGAAGCGACAAGATAGAAAGAATATTTCATTGAACTACTAAATGCAGATAACTCAGACAATCTTACGGGAAGGGAAAAACAGTATGGAGCTGAACCTCTGATAAGTGAACTGACTGAAAAAAAAACTAGGTGAGAAAGTCAACATTAATACAGGATTTCTAGCTTTCGAAAAAGTTAAAGAGTTTCGGTACCTAAGTGCAATATTGAGCAAAAACAATAACTGGGCTACGTTCTAGGTTAACAAAATCAGAAAGAGCAACTTTCCCATTTAATAAATTTTTAAAGTCAAAAGTATTTTCCAAAAAAACTAAAGCAAGACTAAACACAGCCAAATAGGACCTACTTTCACATCTGGTTGCGAGGCATGTACTACCATAAGCAATACGGACAAAACTTTTGAGGACAAAATATGGAGAGTATGTGTGGGTAAATATGTGGACCAGTGATAATGAAAAAAGAATATGAGAGAAAGTATAACAAAGAGCTGTAGGAAGATATGGAAATTGCATTAATAGTAAGTTTCATTAGGGGACAAAGAATCCAATGGCTAGATCACATGTGGAGGCGTAACAAGAATGTTATAAGCAGGATAGTCCTGGAATGGTAGAATACTGGAAAAATAATTCGAGGAAGGACAAGAAAAAGATGGTTAGATGTAGAGGAAGAAGACCTAAACAGAATTAGAGTGCAGGAATTGTGAGTACTAGCCCCGGACAGGGAAAAATGGAGAGATATAGCAATAGCGGTGAAAACTCTTAGAGAGTATTAAGGGCCAGCTGAAAAAAAAGATAAAACAGTAATCTACAAAAGAGAACATTAAATATAAATCAAAATAAATAAAAAACCTCTGTATAATCAACAACAACACAAATTAATTTTAAAATAAAAATCTCTGTTATAAAACAAAAAGCCAATATTTACTCATTTTAATAACAAAAATTATTTAGTTAAAATAAATAATAATTGAATACTGTCAATTCTAAAAATATTCATAAACAATTCACAAGTGTGTAGGCGAAAATTATTTGTTGCTGTATATTTTTTGATATCCTGTACTTACCTTCAAGTCTATCAACTTCTTTCTGCAATTTTTTAACTGTCTTCTCAGCATATTCAGCACGGGCTTCAGCCTGAAATAATGATATAAAAACATTAAAAATAAGGCACATATTTAATAAAAATTATATATTTCATTATATTTACCTCCTTCAATTTTACAGTTAATTGTTTTATTTGTCGCTTATATTCTTCTACTCTTTGATTAGCCTAAACAAATTAATTAAATTATTATTTAGGTTACTTAGAATCTCAATTATTTATTAAGTAACCTTCTCTTCGGAAACTTCCAAAGATTTCAAACTGTTTCCGACAACTTTGAGTTCCTCTTCCAGTTCCATAATTTTTCTACAATAGATATTGTTATTTATCTTGTGCATTATAATTTTTACACCAATATAAATTTGTACTTACGAATCTCCAGATTTCACTCGGTCTTCAGCTACTTCAAGTTCATCTTCAACAAATGCCAATTTTCTTGAAACCTATTAAAATTAATAAAAAATGCTATAAATTTAAATGTATAAATTTGTTTAATAATATTAACCTCGTCTGATTTTCCATCAGCATCTTCAGCCAAAAGTCTAGCTTCTTTCAATTGGTTAGTCAATTGATCCATACGTTCTTCATCTTGTTGACTACGATTTTCCAATACTTTGCACATACTATAAAAAATTTCATTAAGAAGATATCATCAAAATAAAAATAAATTAAAATTTACCGTTGAGATTCATCAGCTGCTTGAGAAGCTTCAGCTAATTTAGATGCAGCTGCTTGAGACCTTTCTTCAGATCTTTCGAGATCTTCTTCAATCATCTGAACTTTTCTGTTTAAGGCAGCGACTTCACTTTCAGCCTTAAAAAATTACAATATTTTGAATAATTTAAGCCAATTTTAAATCAGCAAACTTACAGTTGTCAATGATTTTTCTCTTTCTTCCAAGTTCTTAATAGCTTCCTCCAACTTCTTTTTGTTTGTTTCCAGATCGCTTTCTACTTGAGTCAGTTTCTTCTGACATTCTCTTACATCTTCATTAACCTATAAACAAACAATATTATTGTGAATTAATTTTTTAAAAATGTACATAATATATTAAAAAATACCTTATCTGCGCGAAGATTTGCGTCCTTGGCCTGGCCTTCACAAGTGTCGGCCTTATCCATGGCGCTATCCTTCTCCATTTTCATCGCCTGCATCTTTTTCTTGATGGCGTCCATCTTGTATGTTTGTTTTTTCTACTTTACTAAAATTAAAAAGAATAAATATATAACACAAATAAAAACTTTTATGAAAGTATTCCAATCACTTGTTTTTATTATTTATTTTAATTATTTATATTACAAGTATTATTTTACATTAAGAATATAAACATAGCAAAAACTTTAAAACTATGTAATATAAATAAACATTCATGAACTTTGTAGTCAACTAGTTGCAAAATCACCCTGAGAGTGGGGGCGGGGTATTATAACTCCTCCATTTGGCAATATTTCAATATTTTAGTCGGCAGTTTTTTAAGATAAGAGAATGCTACCAAAAAATAATTATTAAAAAAATTCACATCATTTTGAAAAAATATATTCAATTTGCAAAAATAAATTTTCATCCTCTATATTTTTAACTTTGGGATGACCTTAGTTAATAGTATTAAAAACACGCTAGACCAGCACTATGAGTGTTAGAGAAATATACAAATTCGTCAGAAAACGGCGAATATTATATTATTAAATAAAAAATTATTTCAAAAAATGTGTAAAAACTAGATAATATATACCATATTTTTTAAAATTATTTATTTTTCATCATTTATATCGTAAAATTTAATGTTAGTAAATAGTTTGATTCTAAAACCAATTTAGCTTTAATGCGTAAAACATAAAAATCCACTTTCCAATTCTGTTGAAATTTAAAAAAAAATAAATCATAATTATAAAAAGTCAGTCAGATTTAAAAACCCCAATTCAGCCCTATTTATGCTACTCGATTAAGTCATTGAAATGTATGTTATATGTGTTAAAAATTATTAAAACAATACACTTCAAGAATCTTAGCTGTACAAATATATTTTTTTTTGGTGGTCAAATTTTTTGGATTTAAGTTAACATGAAAATAAAAATGTTTTAAAAGAATTTTAACTACTTTATATCTTATGTACAGTTATCCAATAAAAATAAAATAAAATATTAGACACTAAGATCTTCTAACAATTATGATAATACAAATCTGATTGAAGGTCAAATTATTTTTTTAATACAAGCAATCTCATGTAAATGAATCTTTGCGAAAAAAATAATGAATTTTTATTTTTAATTAACAATAAATCATGATTAGATTTATTATAAAATAACTCAAATTTATCAATGATTGTTTAATACAGCAGCGATCCTAATGTACGTCAATTAGGTCATTTTTTGTAAGACTCCGCTCATAGTTGAAGAACTATTGAAATATTTTTTCAAAATTATAAAAAAAAAAAATTAATACCTACACTAATAATTTTACAAAAATTAGTTATTTTTTTAAGTATAAGTATAAGTGACTCAGGGTTACCACTAAACTATTATAAATAAAATATAAAAATGTATTGGTAAATAATCAATTGAATTATTCTTTAATGTAATCTTAATGTGCAATTTCAAACAAACAGTTCTATAAGTTACAGTAGTAATAATTTCAAAAAAGAAAGGTCTTAAAGAAAATTATAAATATTTGATGTATAATCAATAAATAAAACATATTATAGTAAACATGTATACTTGTTTACAACCTTTTTGTTTATAAAAAAAATGTTAACGTACATAAGGTACTACAAAATTGTTTAAGATAAATTCGTTATCAAATAAATTATAAATTATACTGTTGTCATTTCATATAAATGTTGAAATATAATAAAAAAATAAGAATTTTCTAAAATTTGTAATTTAACCTCGTATATTTTGGAGAAGAAAACAAGTTTCCGTGGAATAGGACGAAAATAGCAAAGTTGCTAATGCCGAAGAGAATAAAATATAGTAAAGAACCGTCTGGTACCGCCATTTACAGCGGGTAAACCGATACCACTACACGGCACCACGCAGCGGACGTTTAAAAATAGTCACACACCATCGTTTTGGTATGTGTTAAGACGACCCAAATTCCTACTGCGCACCTCATCACCCTCACTCGTCAAAATTTATTCTTGCTAATTATACATGATTTTATTTTAACAACAATACCTTTTAAAATGTAATATGCCTTTGCGATCTATACAAAATTTAATTAAATAGATACGTTTTTTATTTTAGCGATTTACTCGGCGGTTATAAAAAAAAGTTACTCGTGTTACTACAACTACACATTAAACAAAACGCAAGCTAAATTTGTAAATTAGTTATTTTTAAAAACTACTTAAGATTAGTATTGCTTACTTATAATAGTCAACGATTAGTTTGAGAAATATAATAGCTAAACATAGGATGTTCATTATTCTATATGTCATCGCCAAATCTTAAATATAGACATGAAAAAATAATTATATTTTGCACAAAAGCCCACGCTTTGGACAAAATTAAACTTGTATGGCGCTAGTTCAAACTTTCAAAAAAATACAGTACAGTGAAACACTGTAGACAACGGATAAAATCTATGCAAATTTTTTTTACTATTGACAAAAACACAAGTCAATAAAATATCTCAAATAATTAAGCTCGTATAAAAAACACAAATCGATTAAAATTATTAAAATCAAATGTAAATATGCTTTTATAAACTGAACTTTTAATTAATATTTTACATTAAAATTCTTTTGAAATCTGTGTTTATTTCCTAAAACAAAGTATATGTTGAGATTTATCGTCATCCAAAAAAACTGTTTAAAAAATATAATTATGATCCCTAATATAAAATAATTCATAAAAATTTAATCTGAAAATCATCGCTATTAATTATTTTGCAGTTAATACTTAAAATAATAATAAATATGGTAATAAAAAATTGTTTTAATAACTGATAAGCTACTGTGCTATCGCATTTAATTAGATGACCGACAAAATCTATATCACCAAAAAAATTTCATTCTACTGTCAATAACATAAAAATTTAAATATTATTAATAACTCAAATAAATAAATAAATACCTCCAAATAAATAAACCAAATCTGGACGACACCACTGACAGCGGTAGGCAGCTGATCCTGAACTGTTGTTGTTCTATTTGTGTGATTCCAAATCTGTAATGTCCCTTCTTTTCAAGCTCTCATATGTATCCCACCTTAAAAATCATATGGTAAGAGTGGGGGAAAAGGGAGTAGGAGTACAAAAGACGAGCCAGGAGAATTTGATAGTAAAGTGATCTTTAAGACCAATGAGCTTTATATAGCTACTTAGAACTGGGGTTTGGGCTACAAAAAATTTGATTAGAATACTTTTTAATTAAAATTAAAATTAATATGTTAAAATAGAGAGAATTTATTTTAACTATTGTTGATAATATCTTAAAATATGACAATCAAACTTTATCTATGGTTAATTGTGCTATAATATTATTAATTTTATAGGAATCACTGTAAAAATTTAACATAATACATTTAACAGTGCCCAAGTTTAAAGAGTGAATACGATTTCTTTTCAAGGCAGCTAATATGTTAAAACTTAAATAATCATAAGATTAAAGTAATAGTTAGAAATTTAAAATATATAAGTACAATTATATGTTGAATGAAGAAAAAAGGACAAAAATGATTTACATCTTTACATTACAACTAAAATCATGTCGAATTCAATTAAATTTTTTATGTTAACATAATTTCATTAATATTTTTGTTGTATTTATGTGATTCTCAAAAGAAATAATGGAAATTGTTTAAAAATTTGTTGATAATTTTAATTTATCTTTAAGACTTTATATTAATTTCCTGAATTTCAAATCTATTACGCAAATACTTAATAGTTTTGCATTGACGCTTATATTACAAAGTGATGTACATATAGAACATATTGATTGAAATTGCTTTTTAAACTTCAATATTCATAAAAATTCTTTGCTCTCATTTTATGATTTTAATGATCATTACACCAAAAGAACAATATATTAGTGTTATTGACCCTATCAGCGTCAACAATTTGAAAACCTCTCAATTTTAGAAATTTAAAAAAAAATCTCAAAATTATACTACTGACAAAAATTATTTAGTTTTGATGATTCATCAGTCAGTCAAAAAGTAATAAAATGAAAACTTTGAAACTTTCCCATTTTGAAATAGCGTAATATTAAAAGCTAAAAATTCAAAATTTTATATGTTACTAAAGCCTAATTTATATTTGAAATTTCAAAAGCCTATCTTAAGAGAAAACAGAGATACGGTGGTTAGAAAACCCGGCCAAATGTTTCGTGTAAAGATACGCTAGCACTGAGTCTGTCACACTACCGTGCGTTCAAATTGAACATTAGTTAAATTAATATATCATACATAGTAAGATTTTATCAAACAAAACTATTTAATATGAATACATTTTATTGCCATCAAAATAAATTTTAATAATACAATTCACGATTCTCATTTATTGTAGTTCCACAACGCTAGAATGATAAAAATTCATTGATACCAACAAGGCCGAATTAAGACCGGTAGCTGTACCCTGAGATGAGTCTCTTCTATGGAAAATATCGTTGCCATAAAATAGTAATGAACAAAAAAAAAATAGAAAAAAACAGAAAAACTGTATATCATTAAAAATGATGGCTAATGAACTTTTTGATGGGTTCTTTAAACTCATGAGTTCCGAGGTGTTCGCCTTCCTTGTTCTCCTTAATCCAAGCCAATCATACTAAGATTTTTAACTGTCTCTTAATAAGTAAAATGGTTAACATAAGCACAATGTTATTTTTTTGTCAACATGGAATTATTAAAAATTTTATCTGAATATTTGATATCAATTACGTAGTAAATACTACATAGGTGTAATTTGAACAACACGTTTAGAAAATCTAACTTAATTTCTCTTCTCCTTAAAAATGTTTCAATATAAATTAACATGTAATTTTCATAATTTTGCGATAGAATTAGGAAAGCTACTAACCACCATCTAGATGCTTTAGATTTCACTTAAAAGATGCTAATATATGAAAAATTAAATTAATCTCAATAAAATTGTCCAATCCTAAACACATGTAAATATACTATAAGTACGATACTTATAAATCAAAAATATCGGCAAATATGATTAGCATGAGCTGACGCTACAGTATTTAAAAAATTGTGAATAGATCTATATATACTTTTCGGCACTTATCACAATATAAGATTTAAAGTCTTCATTTAATAATAATTTTTTGTGTTATATCAATGATAATTTAAATATAAATTTCTCAACCTTATTTTTATTTACATCAGTTAAAGGTTACAGGAGAAAACTGTAATTGTCCATTTTTGTAAATTTTTCATGAAATCAAAAATAAGGTTATAAATTCTTATTCTATTAATGATAAAACAAAAATAGATCGTTAAGTATTAAAAAAATGAAAACATTTTTTATCCTAAGGATTTCATACTTTATACTACTGTCACTTATTGAATCTAACGATAAAACAATATCGTAAAAAATGAACTACCATTTTTTCCCTCGCATACTTCAGTTTAAGGTTATCTAGGAAATAAAATTTTCTATTTATCATAGTAAAAATTTTAGTTTAAAATACATTTAAGATTAAATTATTTTAGCTTGCTATATTTTGTTTCTTAAGTTGAATTATATAATTTATAATTTGTATGTTATATATATATATATATTAGATACATAATACCACTTAATGAAATCTTGTATGAAAAAAATACATAAATAATAATACTGCAAGATAAAAACATATCAGTGGATAATACATTTTAGGCAACTTGCCGAAATTTTGCTTACAGTCAAATTAAATATACTTATGAATGGCAATAATCCAGAAGCACATATTTTTATAAAAATATGATTGTATTTATTATTTATTTTAGTTAATTTTATAAACTTTATAGTATTATTTTTTATTTAATATAGGTCATCGAGCTAGCGTAACTAATAGAAAAGCTAATAAAATAGGAATACTTATATCATAGTGTTAAATTTTCTGATGATTATTAAAAAAAAAGGTAATCATCAAGAAAAATAATAAATACTTAAATTTTAAACGAGTATTTTTTGTGCCTGAAGAAAATTTGAATACATGGACTTATATAAAATCTTTATTTTTCATTTGTGGAGTAGACAATTTTTTCTTTTTAAGTAAGTCTTCAAAATTTATTTTGGACCCTTCTTTGCAACAACTTAGGGCACTCTTTACGATAACATCTGGCGAAAATGCTACAACTTTGCAATGATATTACCGTTAATGACCATACCACAAACAAAATAATACCATATTTGTTAGTAAATTAAAAAAAAGTTTCAATTTTTATATTTTTCAAAATGTTATGATTTTAATAACATACAATTGTCATAATATGAAAATAGTCTATATTCTTTATTATATTCTGATTGATTAAATAATAGTCATTTAAAAACTGTTTAAAAAAATATACTTACTTTACCGCTCTCTATGAATATAATAATTAACTAAAAATTTTCACATTATATATACTATTTATTAAACAATGGTTTATTTCGAAAATAATATAAAACAAATAACTACATACAATTATACTTAAGTTTCTTTAAATAATTCATTAATAAAAAATGATTATGAGTTTTTTTATTTATAGGTGTTCCATATCAATAAAAGAAAAAAGGCAACAGTGTTCATCGGTGACTAACCATTGTTGTTTGAACGAAAAACCGTTACAAAAAATAACCGACATCTACTGCTGCTACAATCAATTTGTGTTGTGTTCAGCTTGAACATACAAGTAAACGAATTGCTAATGTATGTGTGTACTAAAGTTTCCAATTTTGATATTGTTTTAAGCATTTTTATTTTACAGAAGTGTATTTTAACTTATTAAGTTTTTATGTAATGTAAATTACCATAGATTACTACTTAATTTTTAATTAATTGTGCTTCTATTTTTTACAAAAATGTCGTCAACTATGTTTGGATCACCCATCCTAAAGGATGAGTAAGTTTAAATTAGTATTTTAATATTAATATCTATTTATGATAATTTAAATTGAAAAAATGATAGTAATGGTTGTACTAGTTAATATTATTATGTTTGTGAATGTGTAACACCTGCTACAAAAGTAACTAATGTAATTTTGTATGATGTTTATAAATTTATAGTTTTTTTTAAAATGATATTGTCTTTATAGTTCTAATTACGTTACAATATAAATTTTATTTTATTAAACAAATTATTAGTGATGTTTAATTAAACATATTGCTGCTTATACTGTAACAGTATGTATCTCAAGATTTGACAAAATAAAATTTTTATCAGTTATAACTAAAGAAATTTTTCTACATATTGTTTGTGGGACTTAACGGCTATTAAAATAAAATCACTATTTATATTAATACATGTATAATTGAAATTTTTTTTGATCATCCTAAAAATCTAAAAAAACTGAGAAATGTAATGTTGCGATATAACATTGATGTATGATGTTATGTAACATCACACAATACAGTAATTTTATTATTCAATTTTAGTTCGGATAATGATAAGATTAAAATAATTTTGGATGAGATTCAAACATATTCTATGAATGAAATACTTAAGGTGAAAAAAAACCTAGATATAATATATGGTGCATATTCAGAAGAAAAGAAAAATGGAATCAAACAACTACATGAACAATTAATGCTTCATATAACTGTAAGCTTTCTGATATATTGAATAATCTGCTTTTAAGTTAAATACAAATGTATTTTCCCTTTTTTCAGACCTTTTTTGATGATGTAGTATTAGAGTCTGACAGAGATAAAGCTAACATTATTAAAGATATTGAAGACTTATTGCTTGAAAAAGATGTTTTAGAAAAAGTAATACCTTAATTTTTTTTTTAAATACTTCATATTTTATAGTAAATTTGTAAAATTGCAATACTTTTAAATATTAGTGAATAATATTTTTTTCATTTTAGGAACTGCAAATGCATATACCTGTTGATGACCATAATGATGCAACACCTTTAATTGATGTTCAAATAAATATTGATAAAGCATTGCAAGGTTGTAGAAAAATTAAAGAAGAACGAATGAAAGAGTTAAAAAAACTTCAAGATGAAGTAAATTTTATTTATTTATTATGTTAATGAAATTGTATTCAGCTTTTTACAAAAAATTAATTTTTAGGAATTGAAAGTATGTAGTCTTCTCAATGAACCCCCAAAATATGCAAACATCAAGAGTATGCCTTCAGCTACACAGCTAGAAACTATAAAACATCATCTTGTTGATTTACAAAATATGCAGGTATATTATATCACTAGTCCATGTTTTATTAATTGTGAAAATAATTTAACTGGAATAAATTAGATAAAACGTCGAGCATTATTTGTGGAAAGTAAAGAAAAGGTTGAATTATTAATGGAAGCTTTAGAAGAATCACCAATATTGAGTTTTGACAAAATGGTTGTGGGTGATTCAAGTAATTTTATTCTATCACAATCAAATCTTGATGAACTTCAGGTAATTATTAATTGTTTGTTTAGCAATAATTTGTAACTGAATATTTTATTATGATTTATTCATGGTTGTATAATAAGTTAAATATATTTTTATGTTTCTATATAATTCCATAATTATACATTATATAATTTATACAAATTATTCCAGAAATTAATCAAACGCCTTGAAGAACAAACAGAAAATCAAAAATGTATTGCTATGGAGTTACGTACTAAGTTAAGCTCATTGTGGGACCGATTGCAAATTGATGTAACTTACAGAGAAAATTTTGTAAGCTCTCGAAAAGGCTATGGTAAAAAAGTTATACAAGAGGTAAATTCATTACTTTTTTTTTTGTCTATTAAATAAAAATTTGGCTGAAATGTATTTTATCGGCCAATCACAAATTAAAAAAATTTCAGAATGTTTTATTATGCTGAGTAAGAGTATATGAAAACTTAAGTTATTTACAAAATAAATAAAGAAAGTTTATCATAGTACAATTATATTAATTTTTTCTAGTTAAAATCTGAAGTGGAAAGATGTGAAACTCTTAAAAAAGAGAATATTAAACAATTTATTGAGAACCTTCGTTCCGAACTTAATGATCTATGGAATAAATGTCATTTTGGAGAACGACAAAAAAAAGAATGTCAAATATACTATAGCACAGAGTATAATGAGGATATAATGGATTTGTTAGATTTTGAAGTTGACAATACTAAACAATTTTATAATGATAACCGGTAATAAATTATTGCTTAATTTATACATTTTGGATAAACATTTTAATTTTATATTAAAAATTATAATTTCAGAGATATATATTATTTAATTGAAGAAAGAGATAACCTTTGGAATAAAATGGTTATGATGCAAGAACAAGCCAATGATCCAGCCCGATTGTGGCAAAATAGAGGTGGACAGTTGTTAAAAGAAGAGAAAGAAAGAAAATTGATTCAAAAAGTAATTATTATTATTATTTAATTCAATTAAATATAATTTTTTTATCAAATATTCTAATTTATTTGATAAATGTTTATTAATATACTAATATAAAATTACATTTGTGTAAAGATATTGAAATTTTTAAAAATTGAAAATATTTATCCTATTAGTTATAATAAAATTATTATATAACTAAACCTATTTAATTAAAGTTTGAATAAAAATAATGCAATTAAGTATCTCATATGAATTGAAAAATTATTAATATAATGAGATGAATTCTACAATTTATGTAATTTAATTACTATGTGATATTAAATAAAAGTACTTTCATTAATTGACACTATTATTATTATTTTATTTATTTTAATTTTTTGTTAATTAGGTTATTAATCAATGATGTAAACACCTTTGTAATTGTATGCAAATGATCTTAAAATTGAGACATTCTATTAAAAAATTAATGTGTTGTTCCCATATCTATTTAAATTTCATCTAATACAATTTTTTTACTTTGTGGTCAGGAATTGCCTAAAGTAGATAAAGAATTAAGAAGTTTACTTCAATCATATGAGCAAAAAACACAAAAGCACTTCATGTATAATGATGAAAGATTATTAGATATTATTGAAAAACAGTGGAATCAAATGAAAAATAATAAGAAGACTCCGCAATACTCTAAGGTAATATTAATTGAAACAAATACTTAATGTTTATAATATGTCAATACTAATTTATATTTGAATAATTCAATTTTCAGCCTAAAACTCAAACAGGAATTAAAGCTCAAACTCCACTTACAAATACAAATAACAAAAGGAAAATTGTAGCAACATCTGGCAGTCATGCTTCTAAGGTCCGTAAAATTGGCATGGACCATAAAGCCGTGGTAACAAAATAAAATATAGTGTACCAATAAATATATTTTTAATATTAGTTATTTATCACAATGTAAAATTGATCTATTTATCTTCTTATCTATATCTTGATTCTTTCTTTCTTACAACTATACTATATTTTATTATGTAACATGTATTACTTGTACAATTATACTTCATTAGTAGACCTCGTTTATCAGACCTATATTTGAATAATATGTGTTAAGTAAAACAGGTCTATGTTATCTTCTATATCAGCTTTATAACTCAAGTTTTTTGAACCAGTTAATATTTACACAGAGACATAATCCAATATTTTGAAATATATAATGTGAACTGAGTCATATAAACGAGGTTCTGTCTAGTGTAAGTAAACTTGTATTTTAATATGTAATTATTTATTAGTTGATGTTAATATTCTTGTTATTATTACTTAGATGACACCTAGAAGAGAATTATTTAGTAAAGATACTAATGTTGCTACATTGGTACCATTAAACTCAACCAAATTAAATGACATTAATATAACATCAAATCGACCTAATCGAACATCTCGTCGAGGATCCAATGATGAAAATATATCTGTGGAATCCTACGCCACCTTCCAGGTTTGAACTACGTGAGGCAAATACGTTCCACACAATATTTCTTCGTTTGTGTGTAATTTCTCTCTGTTGCTTATGCCAAACTTTATATTAAAATAAAATTTATTGTTACATAACTATCTTAGCTAAAATTGTGCATTTACTTAAATTCCCAACACCCACAAAAAAAAAAACATAGCGAAATAATATAAATTTAAACTTGTAATAATAGAAGTACCATTATTTATTGATTGATTTTAATCTGTTTATTGTTTAACTAAGGATTTCCATCCATTTTTTGAAACATTGATTCAAAAATTTATGATAGTTATTACTTGTCATAATTTTTTTATCAGTTATTAATTTTTGTATTATCTTATAATTTGTTGATTCTCATTCACTACTTGCTTAATAGCTGTGATTTTTTGTGGGATGGTTGCTTTTTACATATAACAAAATTGAATCGGTTACAATGTTAATTGCCTTTTTATTTGTTTTTTATAATTTGGAATCTTTAACAAAATATAACCATATATATACCTCTATTATGTATAATAATGATAACTTAATAATTTTTTAGGAACGTCTTGAAAATCAAAAACATGTTATACTAAGTCCAACTTCTAGAAATGTCCTAAAAGAAAATGTACGCTTTACTCCAAGAAAACCAATTGTAAAAACGCCCTTAAAACAGTCACAATTACCAGTACCTTCTACACCCAAAACACCATCAAGAACAACTCCTAGAAAAGTTGTCAACCCTCGAACTGTTACCAAACTTACCCGTACAATAAACAACAAACTTCCCATAATTTTTTAATTATTAAAAAAAATTTAACATTTGTTTTACATTTTTCGACTATTTTGTTATTTTTTTTTACTGTGTTTTTATCAATTTTACCTTTGTAAATATTTTATGTCAGTATTATTCTACAAGCACCAACATATAATTTAATATGAAGAAAAGCATTTCGTTCATGTATAAATTCTCATAAAATTTAACATTTACAAAAATTGTTCAATTAAGTTCTTGTTAATTTTCGTATTTTGTGAATTTTTGTTTTATTTTCAACTCGTAAATGTTACAATGTTAATTATCTAAGTAATAGAATTATAATATTTATTCATTGATAAAATAAATAGATTGTTCTCTGTGTGTATAAAAAACTGTTTAAGTGTAATAAAAATTATATTTTTTTAAATCTTTTACTTTTAACTTTCCAATAAAAGTTAATTTTATTGTAATACCACATATAAAAGTAAAATAACATACTCAAAATTAAAACTAAAAATATTTTATAAATTATGACGTGCTTATTTTTATATATTACTATGTAAATTATAAATAATATATATTTTTTATACTTATTAAATATATGTACATATATAATTTTCACAGCTTAAAATAATTTGCAAAAAAAAAAGTATACATAAATATTAAGTATTATTGTTTGTTTTTTAATTATATATTATACTATTAAAACTAAGAAGTGAAATAGAAAATAACATTTTATGTTTGTTTAACACCAAATTAATGAATTTTTTTTTTTTATGTTATATAAAATAAATAATGAAAATCTATTAGGTATTGGTATGCCTTAACTTAATATACTGTCAGATTTGATAAAACATTTATTTTTAATAATCTTAAAGAATTTTTTAAAGAAACTAATTTTTCTCTTTTAGTTGCTAAATTTGTATCATTAATTTTGTATGGGCGTCTGCAGGTATCAATTGCCCAACTTTGACTTTTTGCTTGGTCAATTTTCATAATCATGTATTATAAAAAAATATTAATTAAATTATATTATGAATACCAAAATTGTGTGCATTTTTTTTTGAGATAATAACATAAAAGTTTAGATTTTATTTGTTAAAGAAACTTAATTGCATAAATACCACAACATATTTAAAATTTTTGAGAATGTCAATTGTATTAATACAATTGCCATTCTCAAAAATTCTTTACCTTGCAAAGGATTATACACAATTATTTTTTGAAAATCTAACTCATTAACTGAGGGGGCTAAGCTCCTTATTATTGCACCTAGGCATAACCTTCATAAAATCGTATTAAAGGACACCTCATCTCAAAATTGAGTCTGATGAAAGAACAGTAAAACAATATTTTGCACCTCCCATAAAAAATTTAGTAATTTTATTAAATTAACTTTATTTTATTATGTACTAGCTAGTGAAGTAATATTATGTAGGACATGTGATGACACATTAAGTTTTACAAATGAAAAAATGATGAAAGTAATTTCCTTAAATTGATAACTCAAATTATCCACGACACACCACAAGCATTTTTATTAATATGAGCGTGAATGTTAATGTGTTAACCAAAGCTTAGTATAAAATTTTCCTTTTTTTGTTATTGGTTAATATGCAGCCAAATCGTAAGATTGACCAATTTGGTCAGCAATGTCTCTGTACTCTTGTTTTGCAGTATCGAGTTTTTCTAAAACAAATACAAAATAAGCACCATGCAATTTAATATTAAAAATAAAAGTACTAATTATTAGTGTTTTTAGATTAAAGACTCATAATTAAAGGTACTAATGCAATAATCATATTGCTGCAGTTTAATATGAAACTTATTTTTTATGTCAGTATAAATTCTATAAAATCTGTATATCTGATTATTGTACTAGTACCTTCAAATATAATTAGTTAAATAATTTTATTTTAACTCAATTTTCAACAACATTTCTAGTTTTTAATTTTTTATATAATATTAGACGCAAATACCATATAAGTTATATATAAAACATATAACAAAATTGTAACTTTAAAATAATATTAGTTTTTTGATATAAAACAGATTATTTCTACAAATTATGATATTGAGTGGTGTTATGCCCCTTCACTCAAAGCAATGACATAGTTAGGGTTTTGTCTATTAGAGCAGGATATACAAAAGAAATGTTTTTTTCACTCCTCTAAACTAAAAGTTAGTATCTTTATCTTGTAGAAATTTGAATGAATATATTCCATTTTACGAATTAAGAAGCATCCGTGAAAATTAAAAGCCGAAACCATTTATTGTTAAAATAAACTTGTTAATGTCACAATAATTTTGAGACAAAAATTAAAAAAGTTTCTTTATTATTTTGATTATAATAAATCAAATAAATTATAACTTATTTGAGAATTTCCCAATAACCTAAGTTTCAGAAGTACAATTTTCATCTTGACTTTTTAATCTAAGGTTTAAACAAGATACAATTATGTCCACTCAACACTATTATTGACGTAGATTAAATTCATGCAACAAGTTTAAAGTTTATTCAGATTTTTAAGGTAATAACCACTTTTTACTTAGGTTGTGCTAAATGAAAGTATAATAGCTTTACATAATTTGTCAGTTTATAGCAAGTTACCTAATATAGGATTTGTTATACTAATCTGTATTTAACCAAATTCAGAAATATACTTTATAGACCATGCTTTTTTTTTTTTTGCTTATCGTAAATACAATTATTTGAGTTTATATATATTTAGTGTATAGAAAAACAGGAACAAATTCATTCATGCATACAAAAAAGTGCTAAATAAATAAAACGCATTCAATTATGTATTTGAACAGTATAATGTGTAATTGTGTGAATATTTCACATAGCTCCAACAAAATAACTAAATCATTTCGTTATAACATAGTTAGATATTTACATAAACAATGAAACACTGATGGCATTGCACTAAACTCAATGTTTTATAGTTATCATTCGGCAATAATAATAAATAAAAATACATTATATAGACTGATATAAATAATAAACAAGCTGATAAAATAGTGCAATTACACAACATAAGAGGATATTAATCTTAGTTTTATAATTTATTATATTGTGATGGTTAAACATATTAATCAACGAGTTCAGAGAATGTTTGGTCAAGATCGTCACAAATGTATTTGTATTTCTCTTTCTCGTGGACCAATTCGTCTGGAAAATAATAAAATATATATATACGTTCTAAGTTAGCAAGAAAATTATTATTAAAAAAATAACTGGGTACGACTCTTTATATATTCTTTTTATCTTCCACATTTTATTGATAAAATATATATATATATAGCACTTAGGATGACAATAAATAACTGTATAGAATTTAATTAAAATAATAAAATAATAATTTATAAGATGAGCTATTGGTGATTATAACCTAACGTTAATGCAAAATCAATTATTCTGTACAACAGAAGTAATGTTCAAGTACAGAAGAAACAATTAACAATATTAATAAATTTTTCTTTTAATTGTTGGTTATTTGACAAATAACAATAACAATACGACGCATAAAATAAATCACAAGATATACTATCAAATTGAATTGATTTTTTAGTAAGGCAACAATAGTTACTTTTCGCTTTTAACGTCATATAAAACAATAGACTGTATTATAAACGAAAGATAAAATAGATATTCTGTATAAATATGTTATATTCAAACAGACAAGTATCAAAAATATATAAATAAATAATTTTAGTACAATTAAAAAAATTTTACATGGTAAATAATTTGAAACTATTAGTGTTTAAAATTTATTAACTGTATATTTTAAAGTAACAAAGGTTACTTAACTATTTAACTTGTCTACAAGCGTAAAAACAAAGCTATAATAAAAACATAAATTGTAAGCTTATACAATGCACAAAATAGATATATGTTATCAAACTACAGAAAATATTGAGTTGAAATCATTTTGTGGATGATGTTAGTAGACTGTATTGTATTTTTAATTTTATTTATATGTAAGGGAATGTAGAAAGGGAGTGTAATTGGAAAAACAGGCAGACAGATGGGAACTATACGTTTGTGTACAGGATAGTGTAGGTTATGTGTAAATGTGTAGTATTGGTGTTTAGATGCCATACAAATCAACAAACGCAAGATCCAAGCTGTCACCAATATCTCTGTATCTTTCTTTTTCAGCAACCAGTTCATCTGAAAAGCAAATTGGTTAAATAGTCATTAAGTCCTATCAGTCTGTACATAGGAAAAACATTGAAAAGGAAAGTAAGAATAAGATCAAAATCAAGCCCAAACCAATACAAAGGATGAAGATCTAGTAAAAATATACAAAATATATAATATACAATTGNAAACGCAAGATCCAAGCTGTCACCAATATCTCTGTATCTTTCTTTTTCAGCAACCAGTTCATCTGAAAAGCAAATTGGTTAAATAGTCATTAAGTCCTATCAGTCTGTACATAGGAAAAACATTGAAAAGGAAAGTAAGAATAAGATCAAAATCAAGCCCAAACCAATACAAAGGATGAAGATCTAGTAAAAATATACAAAATATATAATATACAATTGAAATTTTTTTATTAAGTATGAAGATGGGTACTATTAAAATACTTAAATTAAATATTTTTAAACCTAAAAAAAAATACTTATCTATTAATAAAAATAAAAAATTAATAAGGTTCAAGAATTGATTATTCTATTTCTTTTAATAATTATTAAATACTTTTATATATTTATTCTCTAATATTGAATTATGAATGTTAAAAAAAAATGATTCTAATTCTAAAAATATACATTTTTTTAATGAGTTTTTTTAAAAGCCTAAAAGTAAAGAATTGGAAATGCTTAAATGTTAGTATAATGAAAATAAGTGCAATATAAACATAAAATGTGTGGTCGAACCTGTGCTTTATGTGAAGTTAGTATTTGAATGTATTTGGGAAGTGTTAAAACAAAAATATTAACTAAGTGTATTTAAGTAAAAAATACTTGTAAAAAAAAGGAGCAAGAGATTTATAAAGGATAAAGAGGAATATGAAAGGATGGTAAGTTATTTTACATGTTTTGGATGTCGTGCAAGGTGGCTTCCATTTCTTCTTGTAAATGCTTGTTCTTTTCTTTTTCCCCAGTAAGATCATCTGTTATGTCGAATCCAAGATCAAACAAATGCATCACACATAAAAACAAAATATTAGACAACATGCAAAAATAAAATACACAAAAATAAAAATATCTAAATAATAGTATAGCTAAGTTAAATCATAACTACAGTGCAAAACAAAAACTGTATTTTTAATTATGGAAATCTAAAGACAGATATAGTTGAGTTTATTTTCATTTTAATAAGGTATTAAACTCGATAAGTAGTCACACTTAGAGATGAGTGAACACAATCACACATTGTTATAACCATAAGGTAACACAAAAACATAGTTAGTAAAAATACTTCCTTTTTTTAGTCTTATAATAATTTAAGTGTGTTGACAAAATTTAAAATTAAAAAAAATGGAAATTTATATAAATGTTATTATTTGATGCCTATTTTTTCTAAAATGTTCTATACAAATAAATATTTTCAAGAATTTTAGGTAATTACTAATGAAATAAAATTAAAAATTAGTTTTACAATAACATTTAAATTAAGTCATTCTAGCACATATTTAATGAATTATCTTTAATATTTAATATATAAATGAAAAGCTATGAAGTTAAAATATATATGTCAAAATAGGTTACATACCCAGTATTTCACCACTTACTAATAACTATTTTATTTTCATATTGAATATTTGAATATTGTAGAAATATTTTATGATGTATAAAAAAATTAAAGACATAAACATAATAATGCCCAACTCACCTTCAAGCCTATCAACTTCTTTCTGCAATTTCTGCACAGATCTTTCAGCAAATTCTGCTCTAGCTTCAGCCTATAATTAAAAACAATGCTTAAATATCATATTTTTAAACAAAGCAAAATTTGTAAAATTTAAAAAAAAAACTCATGCAAATGTGTAGTAAAACATGTTAAAATCACTTAAAATGACAAATTAAAACAATAAAAAAGCATTTTTAAAAATAAAAATGATAAATCAGTACAAGAATATATGATATTCTTAATTTTATTATTTAAGTAAAAATAATTTTTTTTTACTTTTTCTTTAAATTGTTAAACAAGATATCTTCAATTCACTTTAATCAAAATTTAAGAATTCACAGGTAAGAGATATTTTAAATGATTAAATGCGTCTGTTTAAGACCTATTTACCTCTTTAAGTTGTGCACTTAGACCTTTAACTTGTTCCTCAAAAGTTTCTTCTCTTTGAGTTGCCTAATTTTTTTTAAGTGCCAAGTGTATAGTGAGTTAAGCGTGTACAAACCAGTTGACAAAACAAAATAAAAAACAAAAACAAGTTAGTTATAAAATATCAATATCACAAATGTCATGAAATTTAATTACAATGTTTTGGTAATGTGGAGTTAAGTAAACTAATGTTTAGTGAACCAGAGCAATATTTTAGTGAGTGTTATAAACACAAAAAACTTAATTAAAATAGACCAAAAATCAGTGTGCAATTGGTCAAAAAGCAATTTAAAAAAAAAAATGGTATGCAACCACACAATCTGAACCATATTATTTTGTAATACCTCTTTCAAACGATTTGTTAAAGTCTTAATTTGGTTCTTATACTCTTCTTCACGTTGGTTAGCCTGTCCAAAATCATATAATGAAATATTTGATTTGACCAATGTTTTATTTTATTTTACCCATTAAATATTTAAAGAAATATTGGGATAAAAACATTAAACTTTGATTGATTAATTTTAATAAATAATTCTTCTACACTTCTTATTAAAACGTAAAATAAAAACCATATAAATAAATAATATAAAATAATTAATTGTTAAATATAAAATTCTAAGTTATTTTCCTATTATATTTATATGAACAATAATATTGTGCATTTAATAAACAGATAATATACATTTACCTTTTCCTCAGAAACTTCCAACGATTTTAAGTTGTTACCTACAACACGTAATTCTTCTTCCAATTCCACAATTTTTCTAAAAGATTAAAAACTTGTTGATTAATGCAAGGTATTTATATAAATTAAAAAAACAATTATTTGATACAAAATGTCAAAATAGGAAACATTGATAATTTTTGATTGCGATTAGAAGCTAAACAATCCTTACAAAATTTTCAAACTAATAAGCAACAAACAAAAGTTATGTTTTTAACTTACCCACCATAACAATACAAACTATTTATTTATTTATAATTGATATTAAAATAAAATTTTAACAAATTATTTATAGTATGATTTACATAATGCATCTCATAATTTACTCACGCATCACTGTGTTCAGCTCTTTCTTCTGCTCTTTCTAAATCTTGCTCCATCATGACCAATTTACGACCAACCTAATCACAATTAAAAATAATAAAACAAATTGCATGCAAAGCTGTTAAAAATAAAAATCAAAGAGGAATTGAAAAAAATGAAGGAAACTATGTAAGGATAACACACAAATATTATCAAATAAATAAACACAAAATGGAGCTTAATAACTTGTAACAAAAGCTTATAAATAATAAAATAAGAGTAACTAACAATTTTTGTAATAAATAAGCCAAAAAAACGCGCATTATATTATCTAAGCTATCAATCTCATTTGAAGCAATAAAAATCGCAATCTCAAAAATTATCCAACTAATTTCCTGTATCATTATTTTTTCTAATTTTTAATGATTTATTTCGTGCTTACGATTCACCAGATTCAGCACGCTCTTCAGCTCTTTCCAAATCAGCTTCAACCATGGCCAGTTTACGCGCTACCTGATAGTAATAAATGTACAAACATTTTATTTATTTTATAATAATGACTGTAATATCAAAACTACTTTTAAAAGACAAAAACAGATTGAAATAAAAATGTTAATACTTTAATATTAAAAAAACACACAACAAAGGTTAAAGGTTAGTGTAAAATTAAGTCTTTCATTGAATCCAAGTAACATTTAAAAAAGTAATAAATTAAAAATATTACAATTTAGAATAAAACTAATACAAATAATTATACTATAAATATTATTAAAAAACAATTTATTTACTTAATTATAGACTATTGAGCTCAAACCCATTTTTAATTATTAACATAAGAGAAATTGTTTAAAGGAAAATAATACAGCACTATACTTGTAAATAAATGTGTAACATTTATTCCTAACATTAATTGCTTCACAATATGTTTGTAATTTATTAAGTTTAATAGAAAATATTTTTAATAATATAAAGGTTAGTGTAAGGATTATAATATAAAAGAAAACTATTTGCATTTATATTATTCTGACAGGTTTAATTAACCCTTAACTCTAGCTGTTACAAACGCACAACAGCATAAGTCTAAGGTATAACCTTATATATATATATATATATACATATATATAAAATTTACTATATTTATAATTTTTTTTCATTTTAATTTTCAAGTAATACTACACCATAGGCATTTTTTAGGTTTAAAGAAGATATATACATTATTTATAAACAAAAATTAATGAAACTTCATATTTCTTTGTAAGATAAAAGTATTATTTAATATTTAAAAAAAATGTGACATTGATCATAAAATATTGAAAATAATGAGTTAACTTTACAAAAAATATCTTTAAAAAATTAATTTTTTAAACTATTATTATAATTTAAATATTTTAAGTAATCCTTGAAAAAAATAAAAAATCTTAAAGTAAAAAAAATCTTTTGATAAAATACAATTCATTAGTGGGCTTTTATAGTATAAAACAATCATCGATAAAAACACAAGTCAAATTTTAAGTTGAGATTATAAACCAGTAAATTTAATAGAAAATTTATAGATTTGTTAATTAAATAATCTTTATACTGCTTGCGTTATTTTATATAATTTTTTTAATTTGTGTTCTTTTATAAAAAAATTTAATTATGATAAAATAAATACTTTTAAATTTTATTTCAGCAGTAAATTTTTATTTTTTTGTAAATGTTCTATTATTTCTTACAACTTTTTAAAATTAACGTAATATAATTTAATTTTGTGTTGAGTATGGTTTATGTATTTTTTTTTTAAATATAATATATAATTTATTAATTGAATTTTATCATTTTTTCTACTCTTTTACTAGAAGATCCTAAACATTTCTATTTTTTAATATTTACATTTTGAAATATTTTAGAATATCAGAATATTCAAATCATACTCACAATTATATCAATAATTTTTTTTAAATACGACAATTTTGAAAGTAAATTCTACATATTTCTAATGAATACCTAATGTATGTTTTTTATTTATAAGTAGAACTATTTTTTCAATTATTTTCACAAAAATTAATTCTAACAAAATTAGTTTAAGATAAAACTCTACTCATAAATTACTTAAATATTGAAATGATTATGAATAATAATCAATTTAATTCTCTTTATAATCACCCAGTCAACAATATATATGATAAGTTCAGATGGTCCAAAAAACATGTATATGTACATTTATTTATACATACTTTGATAAATTCAAGCATAGATATTATATGAATAATAAAAACACATAAAACATAAAAATTATAAAAATATTATTTAATTTGCATTTTTTAATATAAAATGTAACATGTTCATCAATATTTCAAAATTAAACAATTTATTGATGATAAAACAAAATAAATCTAGTACATATAAAATGATACTAACTATATCTCATTCTTAAAAACAAACCATGACAGATTGAAGGTAGTTCATTATTATATATATTAAATATGTATAAAATAAATCGATTCAGTTTTTAACTTAACTCTTTTAGTTAAACATGTATATATATAATGCATTAAAACACTTATAATGAAATATAAAAAATAGTCCTTTTTTAAACACGATAAAATTTATTTATTTTATTATAAATAAATTAATTAATTTGTATATAAATAATTATAATTTTAAAAATGACATATTCATAAAAATCATTACTAATTAACAATATTTAAACAAGATAAATAGAATTTGATATTATAATTGACAAAATAGTTATGATAAAAATGTACACATTTTTATTCAATTTTACAGCTGATAAATCACATTTTACTCGGACTCAACAAAATAAGTTAGCTAAAATCATTAATTGGCTAATTAGTTTTAAAAACCAAAATAATTAAGATATTTCTTCAAATAATCATTAACTTATTTTCCATTAAGTTAAACTGTATTTCTTCATAATTTCGATTAGTTTATCTAATATTCATACCACATTGTTATGGTTTTTTCATTAATATTGGTTAGTGAGTTACAAAAAATCAGGTAAGGTAACGGTTCATCAACAGTGTTAGTAGCACACTATCGTTCACCTCATCATATTTTTTATCGGCTTCTTCAGCCAAGAAACGGGCTTCTTTAAGTTGATTTTCCAATGCATCCATACGTTCTTCATCGGCCAAACTACGATTTTCCAACACCTTACGTGCACTATATAAATCCCAAATTTTATACCCTATTTATGTAAATTTTAAGCTTCTAAAAGTAAATATTATGTATTCCTAATATTCTCACTAATAAAGTCCTACCTATAATATTTATATATTAATAAATCCTATACATAATTTTTAATTTATATTGTACTCTAAGCCACGTCGTGTTTTTGTGTTTATAAGGAATAAGAGGAACAAACAAATATTTTAGTAAAAAAAATAAAGCAACTCAAAAGCTATCATTTTACCTCCTCATACTTCTTGTCAGCTTCTTCAGCAATGAGTTTGGCTTGAGCCAATTGAGCTTCAAGTATAGCTACTCGATCATCTTCCATATTTGTTCGATTTTCCAAAGCTTTACGAATCCTTTCAATTTTAAAAATATACATAAAAATACACACATACACATGTTATTGTGTTCTTAGTTATCATGCAAAAACAATGAACTACTCTAATTTATATCTATAATTTAGTTAAACAAAAATAGTTATTCGTTAATAAAACTGTTATACTTGTATTACATTCACTTATACGCAAAATTATTATCTCTTATGAGCTATTCATTAAAATTAAGAGATGGAAAACTTATATATCTCAGTGAAACTGAATAAATAATTTTAAAAAATATATAACAAACATTAAAAATTATGTCTAAATTTTCATTTTTTAACAATATCTTAACTTACTTAATTCACTTTTTTTTTGTATTAAAGAACCTATTCCCTCTTATTTTTAATACATAATGTGATTAAAATAAATATTTTATACTATTTTTAGTATTAAAAATTATTATGTACTCGTTGTATTAAACATCTAATAGAAAAACATTATTTAAAATATTTTTGATAGTTCAGCTACTTTAATTTTAAGAAAATATCATGAAATAAAAAAGATTTTCAAAGAATAAAGAAAAAAAATATATATATATATATTTACAAAATTTAAAAAAAATCATGGCAAAGTAAAACCAATAACTTCTGCTCATCTGAACATTGAAGCTAAAAATAAATTTTAAAAATTACATCTCTATTTCCCAACTAAAACTTCAATTATATTGATACAATATAATAGGCTATAAAGGAAATAATATCTCATTGGTATCTAAGTAATAGATAAAATAAAGGTACTTTTTAATCAAAAAAAATAATTAATAAGAAACTGATTGCCCAAAACTAAATATTTCAAAAAATATTATTTTCAAATCATAATAAAAAAGTTAAATAATATTTCTATCAAAATTTTATTGAAAATAATTAGATTCAAAAAATAAATTAATCTGGTTATAAGATAATTAATTAAAACACACAATTTTATTAAATGTTTAATATGTTGGCTAAATTAGTAATGTCAATTAAAAACTAATGCTTTTGTTCACACAGTAATTGGTTAACAATAAATTAAACTCACCAACTAAATAAGAATTATTAATACGACGTGACGGTACTTTTTGAAAGAAAGTATGAAAATGCATATTTTGAAATCATTTATGGTATAATTAAAATAATTATAATAGAATAAGATACCCTAAATTAAAGAGTTTATAATTAAAATAAAATATTGAAAAGTTTCTATCAAACAATTGACTTTTTGTTACCACTGTTTTTAGTAAATGAATACCTATTTTTTCCTTAAGAAAATTGAAATTATTTTAAACTTTATGGACCAGAATAATAGTTGTGGCTCAAGATACATATCCAATAGGGAACTTACCGTTCAGATTCATCAGCAGCTTGTGATGCTTCTGCTAACTTAGCAGTAGCAGTAGCCAAGCGCTCTTCAGACCTTTCTAAGTCTTCTTCAAGTAATTGAATACGTCTATTAAGAGCAGCTACTTCACTTTCAGCCTAATTAAAAAAAAAGCACAATTACTATTTATTTAAATATTTGTTGTTATTTATAATATATTAAGTTTTACTAATTATATCCAAAATTTGACTAGGTGTATTTACGTAAAATAAGTATCAACAGGAAACCAAGCCTAGGTAGTAACTTCCTGGATAAACAGCAGATATATTTTACTTAATAAATGGAGAGCCTATTGTTAGGTGACAAAATGTTTCATCACGCCTAACTAACCTATGTAATTGACCTTGTATGACTAGATTACACTAAATAAACTAAATATATATATATATATATATTACACAAATAACTTTTTTATTTTAGTCTAGCTTAATTAGCATATGGTAATGTATTTAATTTTTTTTTTTTTTTTTTTAAATCATTTAATACTAAATTTATAAACAAAATTTGGATGAAGCTTTCATTTTCTTTATTGCCTCCAAAAGTTAAAAATTATACAGATTGTCAAATGAATATACTTTTTGCAAAAGAAATTAAATTCTATTGTGCTTTGGTACAAATGTGTTATAGTATGAGAAATGAAAGATTAAGTATATTTTTTTTCTTATAAAACAGTCTCTAGAACAAACTGTCAATAAATACTTGAACTAAAGCTAATTTATTTAAATTTATAAATATAATAATACAGTTATATAGTTCACATTTAAAAAAATTATTGATGTTGAAGTATATCATTCCACCTCTAACCTTCTTATCAATAACCAATGATATATTATGAGTATATAGAAATAATCAAATATTATATATTCTACTTACATTCATAGTAAAAAATTAAATAATCAATTAAATTGAAAACGATGATCATTTAATTTTAATCAAAATATTATATTCTATCAACATTTCATTTTAAAAAACAATAGATCTAATAAATAAATAATTCTAGCACCATTATTAGAATAATAATTTACTTTGAAAAGCATGATAATTCTAGTTTTATACACCACAAGTGCAAATATATTATGATATGTAATCTGAAACGCAACCCTCTTATTAGGTAGATTCATATCTTACTCCTTCAATTAGTTAAAAGTCGAAAAATCATCAACTAATAAGGAGTATCGTAAAAATTCTATTATAAAATTATAACAATAATTTAAGAAGACAGTATGGTATTTATCTAATAGAAGTATTAACATTGAAGATAGGGAAATTATAACAAATAGTAAATTTAAGTTTACTAGTTAAACTTGTATATCAACTTGAATTTCAGTACATAGATTTGTAAACCCGTCGATAATTACTCAATCATCGTAACCAATAATATTTCTTTACCGAGTTGCCAAATTATCGATTCTAACAAAAAACTCCAATATTTAGTTTTTTGTATAATTATTATCTAGAGTAGTGTTAATAAACATTTCTTAATTAAACGATAGTACAAATCAATGTTTGACCATCAATACTGAAACAGTGTTATTGATAAAATATCTCAGGTCTACTTGTTATTAATAATAAAAAAACCTTATACACAGCTCACTAGCTTTTCTTACAAATAATACCAAAAATATTGATAAAGAAACATACTTCTTCTCGCCTCATGACCTCCATTTGTAGCTTTTTATGAAAATCCTCGCACTCCTCCTTATACCTTTCCATCTCTTCTTTGGTCTGACGCATTTTTTTCTTTAAAACGTCTAACAACGACCCTTGCTGTAAGGTGGTCATGATGATTTTTGTTTTCGAATAAACGCGTTGGCGGATTAAAAAGGGTATGCGGAACGAATAACACCGGACACACACAAACCGCACCCTCGAGAAATTTCAACTGTAACTCTCACGTTATCAAACGAGGGACGACAAGGAACAACAAAAAAAAACACTGACAAACCTTCTACACGTCGCACAATTTTCCGTATAAGCCACACATACACAAACAAATACCGAACGTTCCGTAATCAACCGGCTACGACGACGGATCGGGCGAATACAATACCCAATACATACACGCACGGCCAACGACGGGTCATATACGGTGGAGTGTATGTAACGGCGCGGAGGAAGAGTGGGACGAGGAGAACAGCGACGGCGGCGAAGGGGCGGCGGCCTTGCTAGCGACGTTGCCGGTTTTTGCGACTAACAGGGCAAGAGGAGAAGCTGAAGCGCGGCAATTTCGTTCGTATTTGGCGTTGACCGGCACACGGCGAAATAATAAAAACAAATTCATCAGTTACATCCACGCCGACTTAAACTGGTTTCACGCACGAACACGCTGGAAGCGCGCGTCCCGAGTATGCGTCACGCGCTTTTGAGCCGTGCCCTCTCTCTCATTCACACGTCAGGGTACAATCGGTATTCAAATAATATTAAAAGCACATTAGGTAATGACCGTTTAGGCACGGAACCCAGCGATTCGAGAATAGATTGTGGTGAGCGTGTCGATCATTCCTAATCAATCCCTTAATTCCCACATTCGCTGTTCTGTAACAAACGCAATAGCCTACGTTACGAAACGAATAATTTTTACAGCGGTACTACGACACACTGACGCCATATAAGCACGATTAGCTTTATTTGGCCATAAAACGATCATCGGTACAACAGTTCTCGTCACACGTTATGTCCTACGTTTCCACAATAGGTATGATTCATGTTTAAAACTGAACCATGTTAATGACTAACGAAAGTAGTATTAACTTTATAGGCTCTCGTAAACTACATCTCGAGTAGTTCGTTATCAACGGCATCGCGTACCAATAATCGTTCATTTAACGCATTGTAACCATGTCGTACCATAATGTCTTATTAACGTACATTCTTCGGGCAATGTAATATTTTTAATTACCGCGTACTAAGTACACGTTTAATAGCACAAGTCCAAACGTTTTCAACAACAACAAATTCCTTGTTAATTATGCAGAAAAATATAAACACATTGGGCAAACGCGTTTAAATACAATATCTGTTTACAAACGAGTTGTGTTCACAATCAACTTTTTATAACGAACACTTTTCCAAACATATTTATTCGAGAAGCTTATTCAAATCGTAATCCGTATCTATACTTATTTCAATTGTTCTTTTTTAATAAACACGGTTTTTTTATCCAATTTATAAAATACCCAAATTATACTAAGGATGTAGATTAACTATGGACACACATTTCGATTTATACTTTTCAAAGTCACTCAATCGTAAACACAATTACCACTCTATACTAAACGCATGAAGTACTTCTACAGTGACATCCCCTTATTGAATAAAACTACCGGCAAGTACATTACGACTTAACTATCTTCAACCGTATATCTATAGAACAAACCAATTCAAATAAAGTTAAAATCATTAAGCTGAACAAGAAATCAAGTGTATAGTTCATCGAACGCGCTCTAGTAGTGAAACTTAATAATACAATACAACCCAGATTTTATCAGATTTATTTAAATCGATAAAAAAATGATACGTTTCACGCGTTGAAAAAAATAAATGTGGGTTTTAATCAGGTTTGACAACTCATCATTTACCAGTAAGACTAAGTATACCACATGCGTTTCACAATAAATAATTCAATAAGCCGTATTCGCCGCTAAGAATGGGATTACTAAAGAACTCTATGTACAGTCATAAAATAATTCACACGATCGACTTTCAATTAAATTAATAAAATACAATTAATAATAAGCCAGATTGTGTAGATAAAAACATGTTTTTGTTTCATTAGTAGATTTGTAGTTCCATGTGATGTTTGGAAACCAATTGAAAGGAAATAAATTGTTTCAAATTCAGCGGCAGCGCAACGCAACCAGCTATATCGAATTGTGGTACATATTAGACAAATAATTTTACATTTGAGTCGAAAGAAAAACGATTAATAACGCCGTAACAACTAAACCATTATCATTACGATTTAAGACGTATAGAAATTGCCGAACAAATGAATTGAAAACAGCAGTGTAATGACCTCTACAGTTACAAAAAATAATATTCAAAGTAAACGCAGTCCACTCCGTATTATATAGCGAAATGCAGTGGTGGGATTTGCTGCACACGTATGCTTGGCACCGCGCCTATAGTTTAATTACATGAATAATTGACCGTGTGGCAAGTCAGTGGTTATTAAAAAATAATATACATACAAAAACGACAATTTTAAGTGGAAAACTGATATAAGACACACGCGAAATAAACGCGTTATGGTCGACTTTAATAAACTTGCAAAAAACAAGTTAAAAACCCATTAAGTAGAATAATATCATCCAACTTGGAGGACCGCGTTGGGAACCCGTTGTTCCACGTCGCGACTATCACTCCCACCTATGGAACGATCATTCGGCGCAGTCAGCTGTGTAACGCTACAAATAACGATAACCAGCCACGCCGACCATTCCGTTAACTTACCCGTCGCAACTGTGGCTTAAGAACGTTGTGCAACTCGTTCCTGATGATGCTAAACTTCATGCCCGTTTCGGTGCTGAAAACTGAACTGGATAACGCTAGCCCGGGATAGTCTGAACACCTCTTCCGCCGACGTTTTTCTCGCTCTGCAATCACCTCGGCGCTTTCGCTGGGACACCGAAGTTTGGCGAGAAGTTCAGTCTCGTCGCTGGCACCGTCCTCGACGCCATCGCCATCAGTTCTCTCGCATTTGGGTGTAGGCAGTGGCAGTCTTGCTCTGCTCGCCGGTGGTCTGTACAAGCCAGGAGTCACAGCTGTGCCCGTTGTCTCAGCTCCGATGACAATTCTTTGCTGTAGAGGTTGTTGTCGGTCTTCTGGCGGCCGCCGAGCCCTGGGGCGCCGGTCGACCGCGGTCGCCTTCCGGTCACGTCCGCGGTTCATGGTGCAACGAGACAGCAACAGCAGCGCTCTCACACGGCCGACGGCCAAGTGCCGGTGGCCCGCAGTAAACGCTACGAGTTGGTGCACACGCCGCTTCGGTTCCGTGTTGTTTTGCTGGCTGCTTACCAAAAAACATACCAAGACGACTGCTGCCGTCTGGCCTGTTGATCTCCGACCGTCTTTTTCCCTCTCTACAAACTGCTGTCTTGCCGCTTGTATGTTGTATCGCGTTAATTGATAAGGACAGCACAGTATTTTTTCTATCAAAACGTTACACAAACACTGTATGCGTACTATTGGTTATCGATTACATTATAAATTTTTATAACAATAGTGTCTGTGTATTATCGACATTTACACGTTAAGGAAGTCCATTAGGTATAGTACAATTGTTGTTATCAGTTTACAACAAACTATATCAAATACGAGCGCGGCACTCGTCTGCAATGAAACCAACCGTGTTTAATATGAATTACTTGAGTGAACACATACGTATAATATTACATAAAAATATTCATAACGTCTGATGATATTCTAGCACGTAAATAGAATTATAATTCAAACGTCATGTTGGCATCAATACATGACACTTTGGCCAATATAATATTGGCACGTTACAAAAAATGTATATATAATTAATCGGCAATCGATTATGGTTTATGTTATAAAACAATTAACACACTGGGCACTTGTAATATACATCGTTGAAATTCTTTACCGAATTTAGTAAGATATTAAGAATTTCAAGAATTTAAATTAAGCCAAATGCAAAGGTAAATAATTAGTACTTAAGTTATAAAATGTCTCGTTTATAGTCATCATTAAAAATATCATTCTTTTGACATGCATAAAGCTTTTCAACTTAAAGAATTTTCTTATTTGTATATTCTCTCAAAATAAAACCCTAATTAAACTTATGAGCATTATGACAACTTTCTTAAGCTGATACTTTATCAATACCACACGCGAATATAATTGTTACTGTTAGTCAAGAAAAGATTCAATTCGATGACGTCATTGTCTTAACTAATGACACAGACTCTTGAGAAATATTATTGACAATTCAGCAATCATTCGATAATAACACACAAATAAGATTGCTGACGAATGTTAAAAATTATGCTTGCGAAGTGGTTATTATTAATGAAGGTTAAATATACGCCGTGATAATTAAAAAAATATTGTACATACTCGTGACTTTAAGTCGAATATAAATGTATGTACATGCGATTGACCTAATAATGAATGAACATCATTAAGTGAACACAATTCAAAACTAGTACCACAGCAAATTATTTTTCTTAAATCTGTTTTCTATCGTATTAAAATATGATATAATTAAATAAAAATGTAAACAATATTATTTACAATTTTATAAATTGACTATGATGCATTCAGTTGCATTTACAAGTTTAAAAATGTTTAAGCGCTTACTTCTGAACTAACTGAAATATCGACGAATAACTTCTTAAAATATTTTAATTATCGAGAATTCAAATATTTTATACATCGAGATTTTATTGTTATTTTTGATATAAAACTCTGACCCATTAATTGTCATGTATTGATAAATATTTGTTTGACTATCTTACAGAAAAAATGTTGTTTACTTAATAATGATAAAATTATGACTGATCGTTAAATATCAATTTGTAGCTATTATTTGTAATAAAATTAGAGTATAAAAGAAAATTAATAGCAGAATGCAATCGAGTCTATTTGATGAAAAATATAAAACTTAAATTTATAAGTGAAAATGTGGCCATAATCAATACTTGAGATTTAAAATAATATTTGTTATACCATGAATAGTACAATAAAACAATGGATTCATTTAAAAAATATAACCTTAGCCTCCATATATACAATTCTAAAGAACAACGAGTGATAATAAATATCAAACGAAATAACCTACACAAATGAAAAATTATCTAATATAAATTTTTGTATTGTTTATGATTGATCATAGAACATATTTTAAAGGACAAACATGTGAAAATATTTTCATCGCTAACAATAATATCAAGAACGAAAAATTGCAATATTTTCATAATTAAAAAGAAGAATTGGTTGTACTGTTGAATGATACACATTAGACAAAAATACTACTAACTGTAAATAATAAGAAACCAAATAATTGCTGATAAATGAGTTACAACAATCATACACTATTTACTATCAGTAAATTACATTGTTATCAATTTAAGCGGATAACAGCAGCAGAATTAACCATATTATAATTTAAAATATTCTATGGTTCTTTGTTCAATATCTAACTATCGACGAACGTATTATTTTCAGTTTTAATTAGTTCATTAAATTAAAAAAAATAATTTAGAATATTATTTTGTCACAAATAAATACTTTTAGTCGAAACTAATTTAATTTTAAAAATAATTTACCGGGAGAAAAGAAATGAAAATGTAGCAACCCTCCAAAAAAAAAGATTAATAAAATAAAATTAATTGCCGTTATAATTTACTTCTAATAACTTATAAAATCCATAAAAGATAATTTCGAAATTTGTTCTACTATAATTATAATTAATACTATTATTTAGTTTGTATATTCAACAATTATTAATTAAAAATTTATTACTTTAGAGAATAAATTGCTGGAGAAAAAAATTGATTTTAAAATTTATATCGTTTAGGTAACTGCAAACAGAAAAACCTATTATAAAGTTAACACTTAAATGTTTACGTTAAATAAAATGTAGAAAATTATATGGCAGCTATGTATACAGTAATGTAAAATACTTTGCATCACTTAAAATTATTAGGCGCGAAGATTATCATTATTACTATGGTTACATAACATAAATGTATTTAGACAAAAATAATTATAACTGTTGTGTAAAGTAAATATTTAAAAATTTAATATTTTTAGCATTGATATCGTTTAAAAAGTATAGTATAGTACACAGAAAACTTATTGTTTTTCGGTAAACAAAATCGCCATTTTTATTAAAATTTGTTAATTAAATAATAAAATATGTAAATGATCTAAATATATTTTTTAAATATATCGTTCAAAAACAGTTAAAATTCAATTACAAAAAAAAAAATTTTGAAATTCGTTTAAAATAAGTTTTGAAATTTACTTATAGACTCTTCTAAACACCACCAATTACATTAAATGTTATCTCAAATTTGACACTCGTAGATATTTATAATTAATAAATTAATATGACGAACGTTTAGTAATAGGATCATTATATAGAGTGTTCAGTAAGTAAGGAAACGGGTATCTATTGTCTCATTGTTTATAACAATTTGCTTACTTACTGAACACCCTATATAACATGTAATGGTCCGACGACTGACTAACCCACCAGCCCCAAAATAATCACGCAAAAAATATAGTTACTTTAACCTCGAGTGCAGTTGTAGTCATACACAATTGTAAATAAATTTTCACTTAGGACTAGTGGAGTGAACATTTAAATTATATTTAGGGTGTTAAAATAACATTAGTTTATAGTGTTAATATGACTAAAGACTTTCTCATTTTGAGAATTTTGAATGAAGTTAAACTGGGATTCAAATTAACATAAACCCGTAAGAATTTAAAACAAATAAGTTGATATTTTTATCATAACTTTTTATATTTATAATTTTGGAATGTATTAATGTTCAATGGTCCGGTGCAGTTGACGTAAACTCAAAAAGATTTAACTCAACCTATTGGCTATAGTTAAAACAATTTCAATTTTTTTTTTTTTTCAATGCATAATTAAGAAACCTTTTCTTAATTGCATGCAAAAACATTTAAAAAAATAACAATAATATATACTAATTAAACCGTTATAAAATAATATGAGCAAAAATGAAAAATATAGTATACTTTTTACATATTAAATAAAATGTAGTAAATTTGTTAACACTTTGTCACATACAAATGTCATTTTATTCAATATAACTGTACATATGATTTCAACTAGAAAATGTGTTATACATATGTACCATCTTTGTCACTGTAGAATACGACAACAATTGCCATAGAATAATTCTAAGTTATATTTCATTATTTTTAATGATATTTTAAAATTCATTCGTAAATGAAATCATACAATTGATACCTATTAAAATGGAAACAACAAAAAAACCTTTCATTTGATGTGCTCTATTCAAAGTTGTTCAGAGAGGGGATTTATTCCACCTCATTAGTAAATATTTTGTTATTTTAGATAAAATTTTTTTCTTTATAAAATGGGGTAGTTAAAAAAAAAATCAGCTCACAAACATGGCTAAATTAATTGAATATACCTTTGTATGATCATATTTTTTAAGAATAACTTTCTGGTTTAACAACAAAGATGGAGTAAATATTTTAATAATCCCTTACATAAAATTTATTAAAGAGTTTTACCTTCTCAAAATTTGTAAAGCCCCCCATAATTATTTTATAATTCATAACAATTAAAAATATTTAAAATTTTATATCTATGTATTTGAGTAACCCCCCCCCCCAAAAAAAAATAAAATTAAAATTAAACCCCGAATAGTTTGATATTATTTCGGTTGATTGCATCAATAAGATTGTGTTAAATAATCACAATCAGTTAAACTTTTGTTTTGTAATTGCAGTTGAAACGTTCGAAGGACATTTAAAGGGTATCCGATTACGAACCGAGTAGTGTAAGAGTATGGTAAGTTCACACAAGCAAAACTAACACTGTCTCTCCGTATTTGGCACACAAAATGGCTGATGACCGTGTAACATATACTTGGGACAGTGCGACGCTATTCTATTCTCGAACTGCAAGCCCAACTCTAATTTTAGCACTACGCGGACCATGTCTTTGCACACAGCCATACTCGAGTACAACGTAACCCAGCAAAAGTATGTGTAGATGAGTATTTTGATACTAAGCTAAACTCTATCCGAATTAAAAATGTTCCATTAAGAAAAAAATACTTAATAAAACAACAAGAGACTATAATTATTTTTAAAATGAAATGCTATATGAGATTGATTGGAACAAGTCGGGAATTAACACAAAGAATTGCGCCAAATAATAAGTGTCCCTTTTCAAAACATTTTTCGAATGAAGTAAAAAAAAAAATCCTTTACTGCTGTTAAGTGCACTAAAATGTTATTGAAAATTTATTAACGATTCTTCTAAAATTTATAAAAAAAACACTTTTTTTTTTTTTTTAATTAAATGTTTTAAATGATTTAATCGTTTTAGGGAATTAGAAATTTTGGTTCTTTTAAGATAGCTAAAACAAATAATAAAATAAACATGATAATCCTAGTCCTAATAATGGTTAATAATATTCTTATTAAAATGTATAAAATAATGTATATTGTACATAAATAAATAATTTAAGAAAATTATAAATGTCATCTAATTAAATAAGAATGCCTGAATTGCTAACAAATGCAGATTGAAAACATATTTCGATTTTTAGAAGATTGTAAAACGCATAACGCTGTAGTTTTTATTGAACTCTTTTATTGACATATCAAATAACATGTACGTGGTTAAAAAAAGTAATTCACTGGAAAAAATTGAAGAAATGTGCTAATCCGAATTTAATTAAATAAAAAATCACCATGCAGTGTAGCAGTCGCACTCCTTTAATTGTTATCATATCAAATTATTAAATTTTATAAGTACGATTTCTTAAGAGTTCCGTAAAAATAAAATAACATGTCACACTATTGCCTATAATTAAAAATTAGTTATTTCTTTATATTATTAGTTATTTATTTAATGTACCTGATGTCATAGGCGCATTTATAATACAAGTTTTGGGGTTGCTAATTAATTTTTTCCTCTACTATAGAATTATTTTTATATATAAGATAGTTTTATATATTTTTTGGAGGCAGGACTAATTCTTCAACTCGGCTGAAAGTCTAAGCCCATTCTAGCCTCTTATTTTTACCAATATTTGGAGCGTACCGAAGAAAAATTGGATATGAAATTGTTATTAACTACTTAAAAAACTCGAGAATAGGTGATTAGGTATGGCCACCGATTAGCCTAGTGAGAAAGCTCTCGTCCAAATAGTGGGAGATTTGGGTTCGTTTTTCAAACCGCTGGTATATTTTTTCTTCAGTATCTGAATTTCTAATAGAATATATTCTTCCCGAGAGATATCTAGCTTCCAATTTTACTTGTTATTTCCAACAAAAAAGATTATTGATCATCATACGGTTATGTTTCGAAGAAGAATTTTAATAAATGACCATCTTAGTTAAATTACGGGTATGAATGTATTTAAATACATAAATGACAGAAAAAAACATACAAAATTCCAAGATGGATCTCCCAAGTGGCGTATCTAAGGGGACTGAAAAACTAAGCCCTTCCTATTAGTTGAGGTGAACTAAATTTTAGATAAAAAATCGCCAAAATGTTTTGATATTAGGTAAAACGTTACCCTTATTGAAAACCCTGAGATACCATCGGAACTCACTAAAACTCAATCTTCACAAAGGATAAATATTGTGACGATAGTAGTTGACACAATATAGTTCGTGTGTTTAACTATGTAGGATTGTTTTTTCAACATTTTTTTGAATAAAAACAATATTTCTTTTTAAAAATAGAATTTTATGTTTGGAGGAGGGATTTTGTTGTATTTTTAAAAGTAACTTAATTTTTTTTTTAATTTTTTAATGAATATGCTGTATTCGCATAAGAATTGGGTTATAAACAGTAAGAACGAACCAAAAAAAGATTTTCATGGCTCTCATCCAAATACTCTGCACAGTCGCACTATCATTTCATGACTAAAAAATCTAAATATAATATTTACCCAGAAATGGTAATCACTACATTTTTATGCCCACACGCAACGTTATATTTAAGAGTAATAATTCACGTAATATTATTATGTCTGGAGCGTTAATATAGTTAACCCACTACATTGTCATTAACAAAAGATCATGACAAATAACAGTAATTATTTAATAGTGATAGACACGTAAAATCAGTTTTAAACTTAACTTTGGACAAACATAATTTTTAATATAAAAATAAAATTTAAGTACAGTTTTTTTGAAACCTTTTAATAATGAGTATGAAAACCTCAGTGACTAACTTGGGTATTTAGTTATTTGGGCTATCTAATATAAATTCTTTCTTTTTAAGAACCCGTAAAATTGATCGATTAAAAATTTTGGAAGTAGACGTCTTGATGTTTGAATAAGGTCACTAAATGGCAGATTAAAGATTTTTTAAACAATTGTTTTAACATGCGATAGATTGGGCACTAACAAATGAGATATTCAAGGTTAAAATAATAAGTGATAAGACAGGAATGTACGTGTTAACTCTAAAGAAAAATAACCGTAAGAACTTGTACGTAGAGCGCTTGATTAAGTAAATAGAAAACTAATATTTTTTAATGGCCAAACACAGTCCGATAACGATATTCGATAAAAAAACGCATACTGACGGGTTTTATTTACAAAATTCGTTTGGTATGCGACAATGGAAGCCGAAACCAGTATAATATGTCATATGGTCGTCGTCATCGCAGTATAATAAAATCACACAATACCTGCGTAATACCTAATACAAAAAATATAGGTAATACACAACAGGGTTTACATAATAATAATTTTACACTTTTCTCGAATATAAATATAATTTTGTAATACGATTCGGCTTGAAAAAAATCAAATTTCATAAGCCAATAAAGATTGTTGGTAAAATTTAAAGAATATTATTGTAAATAAATCAACGCAAACATCATTATGAACAATGATTCTCAGTTACAATGTGTTTTTTCATACAGTTTAGTGTTTAGCTCAGCGTTTTTTGCTAGCCATTCGGGAATGACGGTTAAAAAACTGTACAATATTAATTAATTTTTATCTGCTAGGAATTCTTCACCGTGACCTAATGCGACGATCGACGGGGAATATTAATGTGCACGTGAGTCACTATTCGCAGATACTTTAATATTAAAAAATCATAACGGATGTATTTCGTTTGAACCGAAATCTCAAGCTGATATCTCAAACACAATACTATACACATGCTGTATATTTTTATTTATTTGTATGACTATTATGGTAAATATGTTACACATTTTTGTAAACCATAGTTTCAAAAAAAGTTCTTGAAAATGTATACTTAATATCAGTAATACAATTTGCAATTAAATAGTCAACACCTAACCCCTTTAGTATGTTGACACAACTAATTTAACCCAATACACTTAGTCTGTCGGTCGGATAACTAATATTTTCATAAAAAAATGTACTTACATTTTGAAGAGCTTTGTCCTTCTCTTCGAGCTTAGCGCTGACTTGCATCAGCTGTTCTTGGGTTTGGTCGAGTTCGTTTTCAATAGTTTGGATTTTCTTTTGTAGGGCTCTAGCTTCTTCTTCGGCTTTTTCAGCTCTCAAATTAGCATCTCTAGCTTGTTGTTCGCACAACAAAGCCCTGTCCATGGCATTGTCCTTCTCCAGCTTCATCGCCTGCATCTTCTTCTTGATTGCGTCCATTTTGGATGTTTTCTTTTATACGGCTGTAATTTGTTAAAATCGCATACAACGGATCAATTCAAAATGAAAAAAAGTAGAGAATAAATATTTAATTTAATAGTATACAATTAAAATAATAATAACTAAAATAACAACAAGTTCAAAGACATTTATCGATATTTTTTGTAATCTAAAGTACAAGGAAATAAAATGAATTAAGATAAAATAACATTCTTACCTAGTAACGAAAAGATTAAAAATCGTGTACCACGACCACTTAGGCACCGTAAGCACACGCGTTAGCACTGAACTTGTCGACTAGTTGGTCAAACCGTCCTGGTGGTAGCGGTCTTCGTCGTGCGCCGTCTTTAGGACGTCGGGTGGGGATGTACACTACAAACGATCAGCTTTCTTTTGGCCTTAGTTATTGTGGGAGTGGGAAAGAGAGGGACAACAGAGTGCTGTCTATTTTTGGGATGTCCCGAAAACGCTTCGGGCACGAATATGTTCCAGTCCTGGATGACATAACGTCTACCAATGCAGTACAAATTGTGCATAAAATAATATTATACGCTGTAACATTTGTATTACAACCACAATCACAAGTTGTAATAGTTATATAGCAATGGAAGTCACAATATGCATCGATGTTATGATACCATGTATTTTTGTGCAGCTTAAATCAGTATGCCAATTGAGAAAAAGAAAAATACCGTTATAATCATTGACAGGTTTACGTTTAAGAAACGGAGGATGGTTGCAAGTGTAATACGAGGTAGTGACAAGCATAGTCGAATAATTTTGATAATAATAATTAATTTAAATTCTTTCTATCCATTGTCATCAATAGCACTGATAATTCATTGTTTATATAGTTTATTTATGTTTCTCATTCACCTGAAATAATCGATTAAAATCAGTGTTGTAATTAGGGTTTCGCTTAAGGAGGATTTACATAAGAAAAATATTCACTTCCTTGTCTAAACGAAAAAAAATTGTATATTAACCATATATAATATATACCATTGTATATATAATTATTTTTGTAATGAGGGATATGGGTGTCATATACTACCCCCATGATTTCAATTACAATAGAATGGCATTAGTCCGTAGTTGTCACTAAATTCTTATATTTCAGATTAGAATATTTTAATTATTTAATTTTATAAAATGTGACACTTTGGAAATATTCTAAGTAATAATATACTATAGCAAAATAGATTTATTTGTCATGCAAAATACTATACTAAGACGGTCAATATCTAGAAATAGTAGGTGATTCTCTTTGAAGGTACACAAATAATGGACTGTGCCGTGAATTTTTTTTTAAGATTTTCACATAAGTTAACTATTATAACATAAAAAAAGTATATCATAATTACTTGCAAGTTATTTTGACATAGTGGTAATGTTAAATTATTTAAATTTTAAAAATATTTCAAATAATAAATGTATTAATTATTTAGTGCACATTATCATGATAAATAGTTTTATTAAAATTATTTTGTTTCAATAGCTAAACAATACTTCTAATAATTCAAATTTTAATTCGAATTATCATAAAAAATCAGTGGCAGAAGCAGGCACGTAGACATGGGTGGGCCTGGCCCCCCTTAGATTTAATGTGGCCCAGGGCCGGCCCCCCCAAATTTAAAATTCAATTATTTTTACGAATTATCAAAAACGTGCTAGGCCTTATATACATTGAAATTATTATTAATTTGTGATTACTTTTGAGTAATACAGTTATTATTATGGTTGTATTTTCATTTTTATATTCATAGAAAACGTTATTTGAAAAAGATAACGTTCTAGACGTTGGAATAGCAATTACTCCAAACGTGGTTGTAGGTAAATTTTTTTAACTCTGGTCCAACAAATGATAACAAACTACGAAGTATCTGCATTGATTAGAATCTAGTTGATTACAAAATTCAATAGAGTATACTCTATGAAAATTTTTTTGATAAATCTTATCTTTAATTTGTTTCTTTTAGCTTCGATGCGAAGCTGAGAAGGTATTGGTTTTACTAAGATGTGTTTTTTTTTTTGTGTCTGTTACCACTTTTTCTCACTGAACCAATTTCTTTCAATGATACGTCAAAAGATCACAAATTATATCTAGTCGAAGACATAACCCTCAAAAATTGAAAAATTTTCCCTCGTTCCCCGTAAATGGGGGAAACCTCCAAAAAAATTACAAATTTAAAAATCGCTAATTTTCGAAATTTTTAAAATTTTTTTTACTTAAAATTGCCATAACTTTTTTATATAGATGCATGATATCGTTATTTTTCATTTGATATATTTGTTTTATAAATCTGACCCTTTACCTGCCAACGGGGGGGATTTAAAATGACAACTTTTTCACAAAAAATTAACTTTTTCCACTTAAATTTTTAAAATGTTCCGGAAAGTCTGACACTTTTATATATATCTTAAATTAAAGCTAATGTAATATACTTTAATTTGAAAAAAAGAAATTGACCTCTGGACATGTCTTTGTGGTGAAAATGGCTACCGACTTCTATTTTCGTGTGAAAATTCTTGATTTTATTTTTTACATTTTAACTTTTTAATATTATAACTTATTGAAAAGTGTATAGATCAACATTATTTTTTATGAGAAATAATATTTTTTAATAATCCCTTTTTCATTCGACATACTTTATCTTAATTAGGATATTAATAATGAACTAGCAGATCATGTAGCTTTTGGAATAATCCACCAATTTTTTAAAAATAAACACAAATTTTGAACTTGTAAGATTCATAGAATAGGATACTGTCTAAGGAGGAGTGGAGGAACCCCCCCCACAAGCTTTTCATGGGAAACAAATTATGGAAAATGATACAAGGGCCCAAAATTGTTGGCCCCTCCAATAAACATTTTCTGGCTACGTGCCTGGGCAGAAGATTGGTGAGATAGATCCTCTTAAGCATTAGCATTCCTTTTTTGACATTTTTGTATAATTTTTATTATATTTTTAAAATTTTATATATCATAATTCAATATAAAAGTTATTGAATAGATTAAATACAAAACAATTATTAATTCTACAAATTTAATAGATTAAAATTTAAGTCTTGATTGTTATTTATACGTTGGTAAATTTATCGAGGTACTATTCTAAAATAAATATATAATTTTAAATAGGTTTAATTAGAAGAAAGACATTAATTCATATCTAATAATGCTTAATATGTTATTATGGATTATTAATTGCTATGTTATATAGATATAAAAATACAAATAAAAAAGCTCTGGGATATTGGGGCACAGCTCCAAAAATGATATTTATCATAAAGTTATTCATCTGGCAAAAATCATTTGACGGCCACTGTTGAAAATTAATCATTAAAATGAAACGATCATAATTGTGATAATCGAAATAACTCGATTATTCTCATAATAGAAATAATTTGATTACTAATTTAACAATTCGATTATGCCTATCACTGAATTGAAGCCCCCAAAAACTATTTATTCGCATTTTATATTGGACATGTATGTAACTTTTATATGTTAAGCAAAAATTGTATTTTGTTTCTAGATCATTTATTGATTTAAATAAAAAAAAATTAAATTAAAACTTTTATTTTTGATTTGTAATAACTATTTTGGAACGCAATTAAAAAAAAAAACTGAGTTCTACGAAACTTAAATAATATTTGAGTTTTTTTATATTATATTGAAACATGCACATGCTTAGGTTAGGATTAATCTTAAATTTTTCAGAGACCATGAAAATTGTTTTTTATGGAAAAAGTTTTTGAAGACAGTCTATAAAATAAAACGTTTTTAATATAAGACAAGGCCTTAGACCAATTGGATTATCTAGTAGCCGGCACTGCCCTATTAAATGTAGCAATGGTAATATGATTTAACTAAAAAACTTCATAGCGGCCCTAACAGTTACTAAATGTATTTGTAATAATTTTTATAATAAGTTTTCAAAATAATCAGTGTCTTCTAGTGTATAATTTTAAACACATTTTTGATTTATTGATAATTTAGTAAAATAGAATATGGTGATAATAATTATTACATATTAGCACAGATTATACTATAATATGTTAGCCTGTGATTTTAGTTTCAATTCGAAGCTGATATGGATTTTTTTTTGGCTTTCCTATAAGGTAATACTTTTGTGTTAGGGTTGTTTTGTCAAATGTCAAAGTAGATTAATTTCAGAACAGCGTTTATCTATTAGTAACTTTGTTATGCCTTGGAGTTATGTTTTATTGCTCTTAAGATTGCAAAATTGTAGTAATAATTATGACAAATTTACAATCTTAAATTAATTATTAATTTACAGACATCATAATTTAATATATAATAATATAACATGATTAATTAAATGCATTATTATACTACTTACAGAAATCATAGATTTTGTAATTATATATAAAGTATCTCTATGAAATTGTTTGAATACATTAATGAATACTTAGAACGTAGTTATATCACGTAATGTTTTTAAAAAAGGAACACATGTCGCAAAAACGATCTACGTCAATTATTGAACATAATATATGAGAAATATAATTAATAGCAATTCATTATTTAATAAATATCATTGATAACATTTTTTTTTAATTTCACCATAATATTCAGAACAATTAAAAGACTTATATTTTAATACACTTATTTGGTTTAAGGACTAGTAGTCACCAGTAAAATGTTCTTCTAATTAATATTAAAATCAAATTCAATAAATTCATTACAAAATGTAGATAACATACGATTAAGTGTGTAATGAATTACAAGATTTTTATTGCTATAACATATATAAAATAACCGCAAATAACGTGAGTTAAGTCTAAGTATTTTGAAGTTAATTTGCTCCAAAAACTCGGGATAACCTATTTTGTTGTTTATCAACCTAAATGATCATTTATTATATCGATATATACACACACTTATATCTTATTTTTAGTGAATAATTTGGTTACCATTTAAAGTTTCTCTTATATTCTTTTTGTAAGCTATATAGCTTATATTTTATGTAAATCTATGATCGTCGGACAAAACTACTCCTAAACGAATGTCAGACATTTTTTTAAAATTTTTAGTAATAATTGAGTAACTAGAAGAAATTAGTTAAATTTCCATTCGTTTTATATTCGTTAAAGAGAAGTATTTTTATTTTTTTTGTCTTTATCATAGGTTTATAAGAATATTCAATTCTTAACACACAAAAAAATTTATTTAGAGTACTCTAAAAAGTGTTTAACTTAAAAAAAAATTTTTTTTACAATATATATTTATTATAGGGGGACATAGATAATTCCATTCATTTTTTGCTAACGTTAATTTACAAACATATTGCTCTCAGTTTTTCAATTTTATTAGACCATGGAAATCTAATTTTCTAAATACGTATCTTACTAATCCTATACTAATATATATACATTTATTCATTATGATTTTATTAAAAAGATTAAACAGTTGTCTACCAGTTATTAAAAATAATTAAATTAAAAAAAGAGTTTAACATGTATGTATTTGACCATGAAACGTAGCAGTAAACATGCCCTTAAGTGGTATTGCTTTTATGAGAGCCTTTCTGAATACTTATACATTTGTTACTATAAAGATGTTCTCAATTGTATTTAAGAAAATTATCGTTAATTTAGTCATAATGTCATAAGCGCAATTTCAATGAAATGTTTGAAGGAGCACATTATATGGAATTTACCCTCCTTAAATTTTTTTTATAAGTAATTTTTCTGATATTTTAGCTCTTCCGGTGGCTCAATTTGCACTAATACTCATAGTAATTTTTATAAGATTTCTTTTATTTAAGATTGTTATTATTATTTTATAATCAAAATTTGATGCGTTGATGATGCATTTAAAATATGATTCAATATGGTTTATTCGATATCTGTGGACTTATCATTAAGTAATTTATGTTCGACTTTCAATACTAGTCTAGTAAAACACTTTTAAACTTAAGCATGTATAATGTCAGTAATATAAATCAATAATATTTAAGTAATAGAAATCATATAAATATACTTTACTACTACGAAGGCTACCACTGTTGAGTCATCGTCTTCTTGTCTGGTTTAACTCCTTTTATGGTAACGAATCTACACAAATTATTAATGGTTTAACTAAGACAACTATCACAATATGTTGTGAATTTTCATGAAGTTGGTGATTATGAGAACAGCATATGTAATTACTAATTCAGATCGATATCGGTATTGATCTGTGTCCTATTTTACAATTTTACATCATGCAATATTTTTTCTTTTTGCAAAATATTTCTTTTCAAACTGGAATTATGAATATATCGCACTTCTTTTAAAATATCAAAATAATTGAAAGCTCATGAGATATTTAATTATAGTAAAATTATTATGAATAGACTACAACATGAATAATAGTTTTTTATTAAAGATGTTAACATTTGGACTTAAATTAAGCATTTGTTTAATTTTTAATACTCTGCTTCATATTTCTCATTAGGCATAGTAGGCAATGCCTCTATTTAATAGGGGAATTAGAATTTTATGTCTTATCTTATTGTATCTTTATATAATATATAAAGTCTAGAATTTTAAGTCTTTTTGTCAGAGATTCGTGAATTATCTTGACAAATATTTTTACACTTCATCATTAAAAATAAAAAAAGATGTATTTAACTAAGGTGAAATGGCTTAAAAAGTTGTTTTTATATGGATCATTGAAAGTATTTTAATGGATAACTAGTATTTTATAATTATATTAATTTAATTTAATTACGTCTTAATAATCATCCTTTAGGTTAATTTACAGAAATTTACTTTATATTTATGTGTTTATATACAGCAAAGTATTTTAAATTTAATTGTAATATTTATGTATTTTGATCAAATCTGTATAATTATTATAAACTCATTATAAAAAAATAGAAGTTTAAAAAAAAAAAAAATTTTTTTATTGGTTGAAGCTTGTGAACGAACCAGATAAATATTTTTTTAATTAGTTATACTTGTAGATACATACATTAATCAAATGACCATTATTAAAACATTTTTATAACAATTATTAATAATTATTTTAAATGTGAATTTCTATAACATATTCATTAATTTAATTCAAGTACCAAAGAATAAGTTTTATATTAAAACTTTATTATTATAGTTAAGTAAATTCCATGATTTAAGTTAATGGATAATTATGAAAGAAGTAATGTAATAATAAGTTTTAATTACATATTTATAGCCTAATAACTATATTTCTATTGTAATAAAAAATAAATTAATAAAATTAAAAATAAATAATTAGTTCAAAAATAAGTATTGAGCGAACATAATTTACATAAACATATTACATTGTTTTGTATTTTGCTAGAAAATAATAAAAATCAGAAGTCAAATTTCTATAGTTATTTACACAATAGAAAATAATAGTTGTAGTATTAAACAATTTATTTTACAAGTATATACACTTTTAAGCTATACAACAGTACAAAATAAAAATACATGATCAAATTTATTACAAAAAATATTGGAAGATAGATCACAGATAAGATAATATTACATAGGACTACACAACATTAATATTAGAAGTAATTATTTATGCAATCAGTGTAACAGCTTAACAAAAAAAAAAAAAACTGAACTTTCTGTTACAATTTATAGGTGTAGTTTATTATAATAGTAAAATATTTAAAATATCAAGGTAATACATATGAAATTGTTTTAAAAAAATAACAGGAATGTAAAATTAATAACTAATATGAAAATAAGTAGTACTAAAATAAAAAAAGTAATATTTAAAATTCATAAACAATGAAATTTTTGGTGGAATAAGTACTTATATTATTTAACAATTGTTAATGTTAACAACAAATAAATATATATAATATATATTTTTAACACTTTTCACAAATTTTGTAGAATTTATATATGATTCAATTATGATTATTTACATAAATTATTTATAATAGTCTAACAATATAAGTTGTATAAAGAAAAAAATAAAAATAATCAGACCTCATTAAGTGTAAAACTGGCATAGAATAATTTCAAAATGTTTTACAAAAATTATAAGTATTCTTATAAAATATTGAAGTACTAAATTAAATATAATCCAATTCTCAAATAAATAAAATTAAAGATAAAGTTATAAAATGTCTCAATAAGATAATTTAAAGAAAAAAATGAACACTTTATTGTTTGTTCAGTTTCAAATTAATGAATTTTATAAACCAACTAAGAATAGTAGTTAATAATTTGTTCGAATTGACTTTAATTTTTAAAATTAAAGTTATCATATTGCAATTATTAATTCAAATTATATTCAATCAACTTTGGATTAATCATTAAGTAGTTTGCAAATATAAATTTAAATTATAATAATATATTTTGGAAATTGTATTTTAAATTATTATATAATATCAGTCATTTAAAATTTTTTTTATATATAATATTTTAGATTAAAAAAATAATTGTCTCATACTTATTAAAAAAAAAAATTCATAAAAATAGTTTAACAAATTTTTGAGAAGGAGTAAGAATATTTCTTTTATATCTTAAATATTTGATTATACAAATCTAAGTGTTGATGTTAATTTTGTTTAAGTATGTAAAAAACTTGATTTGTTGTAATTTATATCTGATAAATGATTTCTAAAGAAATAATAACAAATAATAGAATTATAAACCACAACTCCTTCTTGTAACAGTCTTTTTGTATAAAACACAATATCTTTGTACACCATCATTAAAAATAATAAATAACAACATAGCACCAACTATCCAATTAATAAAGGAAATATACTATTTCACAAAAACAACAAGTTATACAAAAGTAACAGCCTTTGGGACAACTCAATTATTTTATCAAGTCAACAACAAAATATACTTAAGATTTAATTGATAAATTATTATAAACATAAAAAAAAATTGTCGGTATAAAAAGTTAAAATATAGTATTTTTCAATTAGTATTCAAACCATAATAGGGTCTTCATCACTGTCTATTGTAGTATTACTAGATCGTTTTACTTTTTTTGTAACATTTCTTAGTTTAGCTTTACGACTTCCAATTGTACTAGAATCTAAAAAAAAAAAAAAAAAAATTAGATATGAAGTAACACAGTTTATATAATCATCTACACACTGGCATCAACATCATCTAAACTACCGTCATCAGTTGATAAAAGATCATCATCTGAATTAGTGCGTCTTAAACTTGGTAAATTTGATGTTAAGAAATCTTTTTCTTTTCTAATTTCATGTATTTGTCCAACTAACATTTTTTCTTCCTCATCCATTTTACCTGGTCCTTCAGTAGGCCCATACACCTGTAATTATAATTATAAACACATTTTATTTAAAATAGTTACAATTCCAGTATCAAAGAGTGATATAAAATTAAAATGCTATTACTTTTAGATAAAAACCACTTAGCTATTAATTTTATAGTAAGACCAAACATATTAAATTAATCACTTTTTAACATAAAAGTCACTATAATTTAACACAGCTTAATTATTATTATATAATACTTTTAAGCACATACTTTAGAAATTCGTAAAGAGGATAAGCGGTGAGTAGCAGTATGATGAGCAGTATCTAATGTGTCAATATCAGCTAAAGTTGATTTAATTTTGTCCATTTGATGACTTATAATAGAGCTAATACATAAAGTTTGTTGTTCAATATCACGCAGTGATTCTTGTGCTGGTACTAATTTATTAGTCCTCAAAACACAAGGTGCAAAAACTATGGCTAATGAACTTGCGTTCATTCGGTTAACATTTTCATGCAAAGCAACTCTGTAAATAAAAAATAACTTTTTATTAAATACATTGTTAATACTGAAATAATATTTTGAAATTACCTGGCAAGATGAAAAACAAGTCTTTCCATTAAGTCATAATTGACTTTTGGCAATTTTTTTAAAATATTGAACAAAGTTGATACTCTATCTTCTGATAAGCTAGCAGCACGAATAAAATCATCGTAACAATCAAATGTTAATAATGGTTCTGGCATGTCACGAAGAAAAGATTTAAGAACACTAGCTAAAACATGAACCTGAAATAATATAAATAGTGTATTTACTAATATTAATTTAACTTTAATAAAATAAATTAAACAAACCTGATATTTCTCAAATTCTATTTTGCTTACATCATTATTATCTATAAGTTCTTTAAGTTCATTCACTCGAGTTGTAAGCTTAAACAAATATTTTCAATTATTAAATAACTATTTTATAAAAAAAAAAAAAAAAAACAGTTTATTTAAACATACTCCTGGTTTACGATAAATTCCTTCAGTATACATTCCATACATTTCAATAATTGTAATTAGGCACTCAACAACTGCAGGTACTTTTCCCATACTTAGATCTAACTCACATAGGGGTCTTCCAAAAACTTTTCCTTTGACTACAAAACTGCCTTTTGACTGAATATTTGAGCTTACATCTTTTAAACATTCCTTGTTGGCTCGAGGATAGCATTTTTTATGGCATGTCAATTTACAATCTACAATAATTCATACAATTATACTTAAAAAATTAAAAATCAATATATTGCTTTCACTTACTTCGACAAACCAAACTCCTTTCAATAGGCCATAGAAAGAATGACGTACAAACTTCACATGCAGTAGGTATATTTATCATACTCATTTGTAAAATATGTCCACCATGAGTAATATGATCTTCTGATTTTGTTTTTTTTTCTTTTTTACGTTTTCCTTTACTAGGCTTTTCAGTATCAACTCGATTTTGATTCATGAACTCATTCATAAAACCGCGGAATGCATTTACACATAGTGTTACTGGAAAGTCATCTTGAATTTTTTCATTACCACAAACAGTTTCAATGACCTAATAATAATAATTTAACATTAAAATACTGATCGATATAAAACAAAAATTTTTAGTATGTTTTCAAAAAATATTTTAATTACATGCAAAAAATTAGCGATCAAATCTTTATATTTGATGTTAAGAACTTGTCCATTTCCTTGTTTGTTTGCAACACTATATGTTGCAATAAGATTATCTTTAAATTCTCGCAGTGCTTCTTTGAATATTTTATCAACATGCGATGGTTTTTTTACTTCTTCACGTTCTATTTTGTACAACTAAAATAAGAATAAATTGATTATTGAACATTTTCATGGCACCTTTTATCATATTTATTCTTTTATTAAGGTTTTTTTTAAATCATAATTTAAATAACATGACATTAAAGGTTATGTAATAATAATTATTCTTAAAAATTTTAATCTAGTAGCGATTTAAACAAAAAATAAAAGCAAGAACCAAACACCAAATCTTGAATTCAAAACTCATCATCTTCAAATAACTCTTATTTAATGTAACCAAAACATATTATTGTAAAACTTTTGTAAATATTGTAAATAATTAAATGTATAACTATAAATCAATGGTTTGTGCTATCGCAGTTATTAAAAAAATTAATAAATAAAAGCTATAATTAGAATATATAACTATATTATTAAATACGAGATTATCTATAATAATTATGCAGTCATTACCTACTAAACACGAAAATATTGAATGCTTGATGTTCAATTATAAATATAAAACAGAAAATTTAACAATTATTATTTTAACCTAATTTTTATATTCAAGTAGAGTTAAAACTATTTTTATAAAATATTTTCTTCGCGAAATATAACTTGAAAATTATTATTACTTTATTCGAAATTTTCGTAAAGTTTAAACTAAACGAAATATACAGATTTTCATATAATTATCTTTATCTATCACCTGTAACTATGTTAATCTTATATAACGTTATACGTAGGAATGTATTGAAGACTGGTCGTGGGGGGCAGGTGTCTAGAGCAATTAGTTTGGAGACAGTTCTGAAAAAAATAAGTCTTATAATTTTTATCGTTAAAAAACATTTGAATATCTTGCATTGTTGTAAATTATTCTTGTTGATCACTTTAAAGAAGTTATAGGTCTTCAATATTTTCCATATAGGATGGCAGAATTTGGAACCCGATTATCAAAACTTTTATGTGATCACATGTCCAAGGCTAGTACCAAAAGTGAACCCTTAACTTTATCTATTAGTTTTATTTTCGAGAATGCATAGTGCGCCACAAAATACAATTTTATGGGTTTTCAACACTAAGAGGAAGGTTAAAACAAAACCAATGTCCTAGATATCGAATTCAACGGTATTAAAAATGTAAAGTATAATAGAAATCGATAACGTTAGACTAGTTAAATAAAATCAATAACCCACTAGTACGAGTAATTATTTTAACATAGCAAATATAAATCGAACATGCATACATTATGTATGAAATTGGCAAACCAAAATATAAAATACTTTATATATTTTTTATTTTTATAGACATGAAAACTCAATATTTTTAAAATATACTAAGACGTGCAACATTTAACATCATATGGTTGTCGAATTAATGTAAATTATTTTCGAAACTTTAAATTTTTTTTATAATTAGCAAAATCATACAAATAATATTGCTACAATATATTGTAACAATAGTTAAAACCTGGCTACATCACTAACTGAAACATTAAACGATACTGTTAAAATAATTTTTTTTAATACTTTTAAATTTTAATTAACACTACTGTAGGTATTAAATTTTTTTTTCTTAATAAATCAATTAAAAATAAAAACAAAATGTTACTATACAAATGGAAAAATTAAATAAAAAAATTATTAATCATTACTTCTACGACGACGAAGTATATACTTATCCTAGATAATTATTTTTTATATAAATATAGTTGTATATGATGGAGAATATTTACCGGAATATTAGTAAAAAGTGGGGGGTTTTTATTCGAATACACTACAGCAGTAGTTTTGAGTTACCATCAGTTAAACACAGTCCTGCTAAATGGTAACATGCACGTTGTTGTCTAACGTTTGAGAAACAATAATTAAGAATAAATTTGACATAATAAAAGAAATATGGCTCAATTAAGTTCATCGTTCACAATGGAAAATCCTGTTTTCGAATGTTACGCTTTTTACAGTAGTATATTAATTTTAAAAATGATCCTCATGTCTTTTTTAACTATAATCCAAAGAATGAAGAAAAAGGTAAGAATAAATGTTTCAAAGGTTGATGTCATAGTAACGTTAGTGTTTTTATCTTTATTTAATACTTAAAATGACTTTTAACTTCTAAAAAGTTTTCTATGAACAAAAATTGATATTTTACTATATATAAAAGTTATTTATTATAAAAATTTCTTAGAGGTCTAATTGTAACTAAGTAAAAATACTAAAAAAACACACTTTCTGTCGAACAACGTAGTTTCAGTTTAACCGTTCTCGTATAATCTTATTCATTCCTTTCTAATAACGACTTCTTTCGCTGTTGTCGAAACGATCAATTTCTCTAAAGCATTTGACAAGGTAAACAACTCTCGTCTGATAACACTTTTTGATATAGACAATCCTTTTATGTACTAAATCACTTACAATATGTCTATATTATTCAAGCTATTTATATTTAACTTCTTAACTAAGCGAACTTTAACAAAATTAAATTTATTTCTTCAGATTTTTAATACCTTCAAATATTTATTCATTTTCTTCCATTTTTTAATTTTTTATTTGCCCAATGAAATTTATATGGAATAAAAAACAATCATATTAAATAATTTAGCGATTTAGTAAGAAATTTTTTCTTAATTTTGACTTATAATCTTTAAACTATGAATCACATTTAAGAAACATTTTAAATATGAATGAATGTTCAATTTCTTCATACTTTATTACGGTCTATTCACTTTAGATTGTGGTGTAGTCAAAGACCGTAGGGTCCATGTTCGCCTACTGACCGCAATATTCATCTTTAAAATGAAGAGATGAGCAAAAAAAATTAATCAAAAATATATGTTGAATATTTTCTGACTTCATTGAGAAACTTGGCTACACCAATCTTAGGTACATGCTTGAGTAAGCTTAGCAATGAGAATCCGAAAACCGTATCCGTAATAATTGTTAATTACGTTTATTAATTTTTATAATTTAAAATTATATGTAATAGAATATGTAAGCCTGAATTTTAAAAGCGTGAGAGTTTTACCTAATGAATTATTATTATAACAAAAATAAAACTTGAAAACACTTGATATCACTATTTTGTTCGATAAAATACACAAAATCAAGCTTTCATTTGAAGTAAAACAATTTAAAATTTTACTAACTTCAAAGCATATGGTGAATCAAAAAATATTAGAAATTCAGCTCATTAGTTACAAATTATGTTTGATTTATGAGCGTTCTCCAAGGAGGAAGAGAACCTCCTCAACGATGAAAATAGATATACGATAAAGGTGTATTTTGGAGAGATAATAAAATTTTTTTTTGTATATCTCCTCTTAAGACAAGTCCCTGAGAACAATGATTACTAAGATTGACTTTTACATTGCATAAACGTTTATATTTAATGTTACAGTTTATAAGCGAATTTAGAAATATTCTCGTTTAACGAAATTTCATAATTCAAATAAAATAATTATAAAGTAAAAAGAAATAGAATAATGAACAAAATTTAATAATATAACCATTAATATTTTAATTAAATTTAGCGTTTGTAATCTTTTATTATTATTTAAAAGTACTATTTATATTTTCAAAGGTTTTTATAAGCCCCGAAGACTTAACACTTAATCCGATCAAAGCGAGCACAGGAGAAGTTTTATATGATGACCCTGATATTGAAAGAGTGAGACGGTAATTTTCACTATTTAGCATAAAGAACTATAAAATATATTTAACTTTCAAATATTTATTTAACCTTTTTAGAGCTCACTTGAATGATTTAGAAAATATACCGATATTTCTTATCACTGGATTGTTATTTGTCGCAAGCAGACCAGCAGAAATGTTAGCAATGAACTTATTTAGACTATATACACTTGTTAGAATAATTCACACTTCGGTATATGCGATTTATGTTGTACCTCAACCCACTAGAGCTATTATGTTTATAATAGGAGTAATAATCAACATAATAATGATAATATGTATACTCATAAAAATGCACCAATTTTAATTTAAATTTTGCAAATATATCATTACATAATTTTTTTATTTAATTATTAAGAGTAAAATTGCATCATTTAGATGATTAATTAATTAAGAATTATGAAGAAATAGTATTTTATAATTTTTAATATTAAATAAATATAGTATTTAATGTACAATAAACAAAAAATTCATGAGCTTTTTGGGTACTTAAATATTTGCATGTTTGCAATAAATGATGTTTATAAATTAAAACTATAAAAACAAGTGAAGCTTATTTATGAGTAACCAGTAGGTATGCAGAAAAATAATTATTTCTTTTGTTCAATGAACAATCTTTTTTAATGTTTAAATTAAACCTTGTATTTAAAAATAACAATTTTTTTTACAAAATCACTATATTGAATAAAGAAACTTAGACTATAAAATTATAAGGTTTTGGCGTATTGTTGAAAAAAAAACAACTAATAGGCCTAATTAAATTTTTTTCCTAAAAATTATTCTTAAAAAATAGAATATACACAATTTTTTTATTGACAAAAACTAAATCAATAAAAGAATTAAAGGGATGGTTAGAACACTTTAAGTCCTAAAATAATATACCTAAAAATTCGTTACTGATTAAATATAATTAATTTAATATATTTAAAAATTTTAAGTACTTGGTGGAATTAATTTATTATAATAATTTTTTTAAATATTTGGTAAGTTAAAAAAAACAGTATTTTAGTAAATCCTTTCTCGTAGGTATCTGATTTATTATTATAAGAATCATATAGAAAAAGATTATAGTGTAGCCATATAAGTAAATGTATTAAAACTAGTCTAGCTAACTAGTCTAACTTAGTCTAACTAATCTTCTATACAGAGGTAAGTCATATATCAATCAATATATAAAGTGGTGATGGATGAAATTACTAGAGTAATACAAGGAGAGGTACCGTGGTGCATATTCTTCGTTGACAATTTTGTTGATAGTAGAAAATAGGGAGAAAATAAATCAAAGGTTAGAGGTGTGGAGATCAGCTCTTGAAGGGATTAAAAATACATAGGAGTAAGACAGAATATATATAATCTATATAAGGAGATCAGTGACAATAAATGAAGACATGATAGAAAAGGTGGAAAGTTTTAAGTATTTAGGATCAGTTGTACAAATGAATTGTGGCATTGACGAGGATATAAGATACAGGATTAAGTGGGAGTCGGCGCAAGAAGTGTCTGATGTGTTAAAGGAACGAACTTATAAGAGGAAGTATAGGTGTAACGTCAATCGTGGATAAGATGAGAAAAAATAGACTTATATGGTTTAGTCATGTTATTAGAAGAGAGGAATTGAAAGTTGTAAGAACAGTTATGGAAATGAATATTGAAGGAAAAAGAAGTCCAAAAAAAAGTTGGTGAGATGTTATTGAATACGACATGAGGATGGCTAATGTGTGTGTAGATAATGTGGGAGATAGTGTCAAGAAGAAGTTTAGGATAAGGGTGGCCGACCCCAAATAGTTGGGATGAAGACGAAGAAAAAGAAGATATATCAAATAAATAACCAATATAATAAATACATTTAAATAATAATGTAAATCATAAAATGAAGAGTGAATGTGTCAAACGTTCTATGTGCCAAAAAATTGAAAAATTGTTTTATTTCTGATTTATGTTCTATGTGCCAAAGGTTACACNAAATTGTTTTATTTCTGATTTATGTTCTATGTGCCAAAGGTCACAATCTTGTATGTGTTTCAAGTGTCAATTAAATTTTTTACTTGTACAAAATTGCGTTCATAGATTGTATTTGTTCTGTGAGACATGCCCTTTGTTACCTGTACGTTTTAAGTGCCTTGGGAGAATATAATAGTTTGATGATTACAATATTATGATATAGCCCGTTATATTTCAAAATAACTAATACTGGTGTTGTATTCGTTAAGTTTTCTTTTTCATTTGTTTAATTGTGTTATTATGGATACTGAAAGTATACATATTTTACGAAGTGGTAAAAAAAGAAGAAATGATCAGACTAAAAAAAGAATTAGTGGAAAATCGTATGCGACCAGGAAAAGCAATAATACAATTCAGGAAATCCCGACACCGTTATTAGAGGTTAGTACCTAATTAATATAATATAATAAAATTATTCATTAAACGTTATAAAATCACTTTTATTATACATTGTAGCCTACATGTAAATGCAAATATGAATGCAAAAATATTTCATGGGAGTGGAAATTGAAATTGTTTAATGACTACCACCGTTTAGCAAATGATAGTGAACAGGGTACCTACATATTAGGACTAATTCAGGTTACCGAAATAAACAGACGTCGTCATGGTCAATACTCACATCCATCACACAGTCATAAACAGTGCACAATAAAATATACAATTCCAAATGATGAAGGAGGAGTTAGTCAAGTATGCAAAACCACATTTCAAAATATTCTCGGTGTAAAACATAGATTTCTGCAAACTTTACAATCGAAAAAAAAACAAGGTTTATCAGTTTATAAAGATGCTCGGTTAGGTAATCCTAAACGAAAAAGTTTTAGTAATGAAAATAGACAACAAATCATTGATCATATTAACAGTTTTCCTAGAAATGCTAGTCACTATGGTCGTTATAAATCTAAAAAAGAGTACTTAAGTCCAGACTTAAATTACAGCAGATTATTTCCCTATATATGGGAGGGCTTCAAATATAAAAAATGCATATAAAAAGTAGAACTTTTTTAACTTAACTTTTGAAAGTGTTCCGGAAGGTCTGACACTTTTATATATATCTTAAATTGAAGCTTATGTAATATACTTTAATTTGAAAAAAAAAAATTTGACCTCTGGACTTGTCTTCGTGGTGAAAGTTGACATCAAAGTTAATAAAAAAATACGATTTTGGTAAAATAAATTTTTTTAATATTTTTAACTTAATAATGCTCTAACTTTTTCAAAAATGAACATATCAATATAATTTTTTTTATATAGATGCTGGATGTCTTTACTTATTATTTGGTATATTTTTTTTGTAAATCTGACACTTAACCTGCCTACAGGGGGGGATTTAAAATAACAACTTTTTCACAATAAATTTACTTTTTCAACATAACTTTTGAAAATGTTCCGGAAGGTCTGACACTTTTATATATATCTTAAATTAAAGCTAATGTAATATACTTTAATTTGAAAAAAAAAAATTTGACCTCTGGACTTGTCTTCACGGCGAAAATGGCTACCGAATGCTATTTTCGTGTGAAAATTCTCGATTTTATTATTTATATTATATTTAACTTTATAATGCTATAACTTATTGAAAAGTTTATGGATCCACACAATTTTTTTATGAGAAATAATATTTTTTAATAAACCCTTTTTCATTCGACATACTTTATCTTAATCGAGATATTAATAAGGAACCAGCAGATCAAGTAGCTTTTGGAATAAAACACCAATTTTTTTAAAATTAAACACTATCTAAAGATTTGCATCGAAGCGTTTATTTTTGATAGTGATTTTAATCACTGTCAGATATCATTATACTTGATCCAACTATACCACGTCACAACTGTGCCGCGACCCCCCTGTGCTGGGTTTTTTTTTTTAAATTATTATTTGGTTTGTTAATTTATTTTTCAATTTGTGATACTCAAGAAAGCTACTGTTTTCTTTTCTTGTTACATTTTTATATGAAAAAAAATTTTATTTTACGTTTTGAGATTTACTGACAATGTCATGTTAGATTAAAGTTAATAAAATTAAGAGTATTTTTTTATTTAAGTTTGTACATTTATTTTTCAATCTGTGATACTCAAAAAAAGTGTTGATTTTTTTACATATTTTATAAAAATATATATGAAGTCTTAATTAATAACGAATGATTTTCTATTATCTATAATAAAATATTGGTACTTGGAACGATAATATTATCACATTATTTGGAACTTGGAACTTTAATATTATAATACTTGGCACTTGGAACTGTCATTAGCAAATGTTTAATTTATACTAATATGAAATGACAAAATAAAATAATAGAAATTTACGAGGCTATTAATATAGTGTAAATATAGCATAACATATATTTTTATACAAAATTATAAGAAAATTTTTAATTTATGATGTTTTTTGTGTTTTCTGAACAAATATTTTTTTGGCACATAGAACGTTTGACACATTCACTCTTCAAATACTTTTTCAAATTTCATGACCTGCTTTAATATTTATACATTCTTTTTTTTACACACAGAATACATCTTTCAATTTTTATCATTAAAACTACTTGCTTGTGTTTTTATTTTTAATAAATAATATTGAAAATCTAATTCACTTTTCATATTATGAGAATTTATCATGATACTAATTAATTAAAGCATGTTAAATACTCTTTTATTATATTTAAAAAGATTCAAGTCAAGGATGTACAATTAATTCCCCGTCTACATCTCTATTAAAATACCATTGTAAAGGTACTTTATACTATTTAAACTTACAATGTATAATTATAATAGAATAAGAAAAAACGCTTCTCTGGGAAAATTATTGGCGACAGTCGGAAATTTTTTTCTGCAAGCCTTTTAAAATTTTGATCGTTTTTGAGAAAAACGATGACTGACGCCAGCGTCTTACGACTTAAGGTTTGAAAATTTCACCAGACCTGCTTAAGGATATTTCTAAGATATCGTAAAAAATCAAGTCTGATGTAATATTTTTTCTGCAAAACACGTATCGTGGGTGGCGTTGCCGGGTATTCTTACCAGAATCAGTGGCCTAGTAGTGATGATGGCCCAAAGAGGCTTACACACCTTCTGCCCGTAAGGCTCGTAGGGCACCAGGTCGGGGGCAGAGCCCCAGCTAGGCAAAGCCTAGTGTATAATTATTATTTTTTTCAAAAATAAATTAATAACCTTTAAATTTTTTTACTCATTAAACTTACTTCTAGAATACTTATTCTATTTAATATTAACTTAACAAAAAAATGTTCAACTTACCTTTTTAGTTATGAAATCTTGCATAAGCTTAAGTTCACGAACATCAGATATAATTTTATCTGTTCTATCTGTAAATTCGGATGTACCGGTTAAACTAAACTTTCCAACAGCTGAACTGCTTTGACTGTTTGTAATGATAGGCGTAATATGAGCTTTATTGCCAGCTGACATAGGTTTTCTAGGTTTTCTTCTATTATTTGGTCTATTATTTCCATTTTGATGTATACAGGGCATTTGTAACACACCACCATTTTGAATGCACTTTGTATGGAACAATTTTTTACAATCTTTTGAAAAAAAAGAAAACAAGTTATTAAATGAATACTAAATTGTAAAAGTTAACTTTTAATTAAAGATTACTTAAGATGTCATTTTTTGAGATAGAGGCATATTGTGTTAGCAATGAAGTTATATGGTTATGGCTTGGTTAGGCATATAAATTAAGAAAATGACTGGTAGATAACAATTTATTGTTTAGTATTTTAGAATTTAAAGTAATGACTGGAGGTGAGGAGTATTTTATATCACTAGTCATTTCCTAGTTGTACTCTACATCCCACCTATGTATACTGGTCCAAAAATTAATATTGTAAAAGTTAATTTCTTAATTAAATTATTTTCTATTTTATAATCTAGTTAAATATGTATGTTGCCATTTAAAAAAATAAAGTTGATACCCCTTTAATTTTAAAGAATAAAAAAAATTAATTATTAGCTGAAAAATTAAGAAAGATATGTAACTTAATACAAGAAATTTTTTTTTTTCAATATTGTATTAATTTTGAGAGTAATTGAGTGATTTGTGATAAACCGATCACTTGGTAGTATAGGGATAGAAGTTTGAGTATATGTCTAAATTCCAAAAATATTCTATAATTTATAATATAGCTTACATTGTAACTTTTCCAATCTATATCAGTTATTTCTTAAATTATCAATGATACAACTAAGGGAGTTGGGGATTAAAATCCCCACAAAATAGTTATCTATTCTTGAAATTTGTTATGATGTTAAATCATTTATTGAGTTAAAAATATTTTAATTCAATAAAAATAATTAAAATATTTTTTACTTATCAACTTTACATTTTAATCAGTCTTTCAAATTATGAGCAAAACATTTTTATTTTATTTTTTTTTATAACCATTCTTGAGAAAAAATACCTGGCTATTACACTTAATAATATTATACTATATAAATTATATATAATATAATATGTGCTTTTGCAACTTTTTCATAATTAATTGTCTTTACATTAACCTGATCAAATCTAGAGAGAAAATCAGCAGTGATATTTTCTTTTCCAGAAATGTGTCTAATGTCTGTAGTATATTGAGCAATGAAATCTAAATATCTAAATTGTCTAGGTGAACATTTGTCTAATTTTTGTTTGAAAGCATAAACTATAGGTTTATGATCGTTCCACACGGTAAAAACCCGACCTTGTAACATATGTTTGAAATGCTTAACAGTCAAATACATAGCAAGGAGTTCCCTGTCATATGTACTATATTTTTGCTGAGTGGCACTTAGTTTCTTTGAAAAAAATGCCAATGGCTTCCATGTTTTGTCTTCTTCTTGTTTCAAAACTCCTCTAACAGCATAATCTGAAGCGTCAACCTTTATACATAAATTGGCTGCACTTTTTGGATGTACTAGTAAAGTGGCTTGTGTTATAGATTTCTTACAGTTTTGGAAAGCATTTTCTGTTTCTTCATTCCAGTGAATTTCTGTTTTGTCATTTTTTAGGTTCCCTTTTTGGTAATTTAATAGTGGTATTTGAAACTTAGACATATTTGGTAAGAAATGCCTGTAGAAATTTATCATACCTAAAAATTTTCTTAGTTCTTTGACAGTTTTGGGTTTCTTGTAATTAAGAATTGCTTGAACTTTTTGAGATAACGGTGTAGTGCCTGAGCTACAGATACGGTACCCTAAAAAATCAATTTGTTCAACACCAAGTACACACTTGGTAAGATTTAATAGCAATCCAAAAGTTTCAAATCGTTTGAAAACTGTTCTGAGGTGGTTTTCATGTTCAGCTTTACTGTTTGATGCTATAAGTATGTCATCTATGTAAGGAAAACAAAAATCTAATCCGTCCAGTACTCTGTGCATAAACCTTTGGAAAGTTTGACCGGCATTGCGTAGTCCAAATGGCATACGAATAAATTCGAATAGTCCGAAAGGAGTACAAACGGCTGTTTTTTTGACATCCTCAGGAGCTATGGAATCTGGTAGTATGCTTTTTTCAGGTCTATTTTAGAGAAACAGGCCTTACCTTGTAAAATGGACGATACATCATGTATATGTGGAACAGGATAACTGTCTGGTACTGTTTGATTATTGAGGGTATGATAGTCACCACATGGTCTCCACCTACCGTCACTCTTCTGTACTAAATGTAGAGGACTTGATCACTCGCTTCTGGACGGTTGACAAATTCCCAATTCAACCATTTCTTTAAATTCTTTCTTAGCAATTGCTAATAGATCTGGGGGCAGACGGCGAGGTTTCAAGTTGACTGGATTCCCCACTGTTGAAATGTAATGTACTACATCATGGTTGATAGTCATTAAGTTTGACAAAGGTTTAGTGATAGATGGAAATTCAGCCAATATGCTTGCATATGGATGGTCAAAGTAAACGGTTTTAACAACAAAATCTGGACATTTAATTATTGAGCATTGTTTAGATAGGTTCGTCACACTATCAATTAATTTACTATTTTCTAGATCGATTAGTAAACCAAAATTTTTAATAAAATCTGCCCCTATTAATGGTCTAGTGACATCTGCGATCACAAAACACCATTTAAACGGGCGGCGTAGTCCCAGGTTTAGTTCTACGGTTTTAGAACCATATGTGTTAATTGTAGAGCCGTTAGCTGCATACAGTTTTAGTTCTTTTTTTGTATCAGATTTAGTGGGCGGTATGACTGATATTTCAGCACCACTATCGACTAAGTAGGAGATTTTGCTTGAGATATCAGTGAGCTTTTTTTCTTCGGATTCCGAGAGGCGTTCAATAAGTATTTCTTTAAGTTTTAAGTACTTGTTGTTTGGTGGCGGTTTTTCTAAAATGTCGGATATGTGTGCAAGCAACTCGCCGTCCAGCGCTCCGACGACATGGTGATACTTAATGTCGTCGTTTATAATTTGTGCAGTAACAAAACGTGATTCCAGTTGGAAAAACCACATTTTTGGGTTCTGAATCCAAAAAGTTGGCGTTTTGAAATGACCGAACACGTGTTGTAAATCACTTTTCGGATAGGAAATTTCATCGGCGGCCATAGTTATGAAGTGTAGCACAAAAGAAAAATCGAGGTCACCACTTATAGCGTTCTGTTATTAATAAGATTTATTATAACGCACTATATAAAATACAAATATGAAATATATAACTAAAATATATACTAATAATTGACACCATAGAGAACATAACCTTTTTCTCTTACCAGGAAGGATCAATAGGTGATATGTGGTATCACGCTACAATACAATATACCATATTCCTATATCATTTAAAATTAAATTATATCTATAAAACCCATATGACATAAACAGATCCATCAATATCCTAGATAATTTCCATTAATACTATACTTACCAGAACATTTGTGTCCTTGAGTTAAAAATGCATCCATAAGTTTATTGCAGTATGAGCACTTATCTTGTGGTGTGAATCTTCCTAATTTTCTAAATCTATGACCCGCTATGGTAAACATTGTAGTACCTTTCCATTCTAGTAGTTCAAAAGAAGGTGAATAAGTCAATTTGGGTTCTTCTGTTCTTATATTATGTGCAGTGGAACCATCACTGTTTCTTCTTTTTAACTCTTTTTCATTTACTTTTGGTGGACTAAAATTACAGAATTCTTACATTTATAAGATAGTATTATATAATATTGGTATAATTGTTACAACTTTTAACATATTTTATTTAATTTAAAATAAAAAATTATTAAGAAATAGACATAAATATGTAAGCCAAATTAAAAAAAAAAATTTGATTCACTTATGGGCATAAGCCCCACATTTAAAAATTTTAGGTATACTACTAAAATATTTAACATAAGCTATACATTGCAGACAAATGCATTGTAATAAAGCACCTAAGAAATGTATACAATGCACATACATTTTGTACAAATTGATTTTTTATATAGACTTGGTCATTGTATATAATCCTAAACTTGATGCAAACAATGTGTTTAGATTAATAGAAATCAGATTAACAAATACATATTTATAGCAGAAATCAATTTATGAATTGCATGGAGAAGTTTGTTAGTATAAATGGTGTATCCAATAATAGTGAATTAAGGAGGCTGTCTTACTATTTTTTTTTTTGTATATACATAAAAAAAATTACAATACCTATTACAATGCCTGATTTTACACTTTGTCCCCATAATATATATACATATACCAGAAAGTTCAGATCATAATTACAGTGATATAATAATCGTGTCAAAAGTTAAAAGAATTATTAATTAAATCTGTTTCAAGCCTTATATATGTAGTAATTATATGATTAAAAAGATAACCTTAAATGTTCTAAAAATATTTTAAAATAAAGATAACTCACTCAGGTGTTGATTCTGTTGCTGACACTCGAAGTCTACTCATAAGACGTGCAGGAGCTGTAGGTTCAGGGATAACATGTGGAGTTCTAGTTAACATGGTCCGTTTACTAATACATTCATTAGGTTTTTCATTACGAATTCTATTAGCTGGTTTAATATGATTTTCATCAATTTCGCTATCACTGAAAGCTGATGCATCTTTAATAGGACCATCTGTTTTATTGACGTTTACTGAAAAATTGAGTAATAATATCAAAATTTATAAAATATAATTAAGAAATTTCTTTATTTTTCTTATAAATAGTTCAAACGGTGTGATACAAATTACTTTGTACTATTTGATTATAGTAAGATATAATAGCTATTAGAGATATAACAAATATTGTCAATAGGTAACAGAAATCAACCCTGCCCAATTTTAATTAAGCTTGATTAGACTGAATTTTTATTATCTTAGTACCAGGCCTAACTTCAAACTTTTACAAAAAAATTAGTAAATTGGAACAGACTAATATAAAACACACCAAATTGAAATTAGGCATAAATATAAATTGCACTGGGTATAATCAGGCCATGAATTAATCATAATTATCAAACATCCTGATTTTATATTACAAAACAAAATTTAATTCATTTTTTTCAAAAACTTGATATATTTTATTTTAGTTAAATATTTAGTGATATAACATTTATACTATAGAGATTTCAAATGACACTTTTATGTTTTTAATCTTCTGTTGAAGAAATTTTACATTGGCAATATAATATTGTTTGCTGACGATAGAGTTAATAGGAGAAAATTAATCAAAGGCTAGAGGTGTGGAGATCAGCTCTTGAAGAAAAGGGTTTAAGAATAATTAGAAGTAAGACAGAGTATATAGAGTACGAGTTTGACAAAGGAGAATACGAGGTAGGTGAAATGAGGTCAGCGACAATAGGCGAGGACGTAATTGGAGAGATGGAAAGTTTTAAGTATTTAGGGTAAGTTGTGCAAAAGAGTGGTGATATTGACGAGGATGTAAGACACAGAATTAAGTGCGGGTGGTTGAAGTAGAGAGAAGCGTCTAGCGTCTTATGTGATAAAAGAATTTTAATGAGTCTAAAAGGTAAATTTTACAAGCTGTAGTGAGGCCAGCTATGATGAATGGTTCAAAGTGTAGTGTTGTTGACAAGATATGAGCGTAGATGATGTGGGAGATTGTGTCAAGTGGAAGTTTAGGATAAGGGTGGCCGACCCAAGTAGTTGGGATTAAGGCGAGGAAAAAGAAGAAGAAGACTATAAAGATTTCAAATAACACTTTTATGTTTTTAATCTTCTGTTGAAAAAATTTTACATTGGCAATATAATAAAACTATACAATAAGAGTACCAGTTCAACGGATTTCAGAAAATTATACTAGACTGTCATATTTACAAATTATTAAAATACTGATTATATCAAGCTATACTTATTAAGTCCAAAATGATCTAAGGTAACTAATATGGACATCATAATAGAAATAAATGTATAAACAATAAGAGAATATAAAGTGCAATGATATAATAAGTACCATCCCACATAATAAGTAATTTTACAATATCCCTTTCAATAGCATCTTAATGAAACTGTATTATTTTGAAAAACTTGTTATTATTAAATAATACCTTGAATTATATCAGCAGGGATTGATTCTATTCTCATACGACGCCCTGATATTTTTCTACGAGGTATCCTAAATTGGTCATCTCTAAAATTAAAATTAATTTATTATACATTTTAAATAATATAAAATACAATATAAATACCTAGAAGTAGTATGGTGTATTTTTAATTTTATACATTTTGGATCAACTTCTGATTCACTATCGCCTTTTGCACCACTACTTCTATAAAAAATATCATAAAATAAGAAATTAATAAAAAAGCATTCAAAGGCATCTAACACTTAAAACTATTTAGAAAGTATTGTTGCCATATTTAAATACATGATTATTGAACTCAAAGTTTTTGTTTTTTTTTTAAACATAACGTAAAAAAAAAAAAAAATACTTTTCAATGTTTTTTTACAATTTTTGATTAATAATTTAGCTTAACTCTCTCCACAAATAAAAAGCAGGATGGGGGTGGGGGATGCTACCTATGCTATGCTGAGCAGTAAATACTTCTCATCTCAAGCACTCCTTAAATCTAGTATTTAATATATATTATACATTTTAGGGGCGTGGTGTGGCGCGGTGGTCACACTAGTTGTTGACAAAACTTTAGTGTTAAGCTGCGTCTATCGCCGTAGGTGAACGGATGGGTGACCATGCGTGCGCTTCTACGGTGGCGAAAAAAGTACCATGTTCCCAGTGCAGAAGGCAACGGGAAACCACTGCACTTAAATTTCCCCAGGACATACCAATCCAATTGGTATTAACCAACCAAACGGTTGTGAAAAAAAAAAAAAAAAAATATACATTTTACTTTTCCAAAAAGAGAATTTTTATCTTGACAATTATGCTTAGTAAATAAAACTTATTATAACAATAATTTATACTTTTTAATTTTCTTAACGTACACTGGGTAAAAGAAAAATTAATAAATTTAGTTAATAGTAAAATAATTTATCAAATAACTAAATTTCCAATTCATTACTGAAAATTAAAAGTTCTTACTCAGAATCATGTAGCTCTTCTTGACTTGATTCTTTTGAATTAATAATTTGGGGTGCAGATATACTTGTTCTCTGTAGATATAGTTTATTAAATAATATAATTTTAGATTTGAAAGAGTTGATAAATTTACCATTTTTTTGATCTGTGAAAATTTCCGTCTAGCTAAATAACCCCGTGAATGAGCTTGAATAGTAATAACACTACGCCTTAAATTTTTGTACCAACTGGAAACTTTGTGTTTACGCCATGCCGACTGAATATACACAGCTGCAGTTTCATCCATTCTCATTTTATTTACAAACCTTTGAGCTAATATCATTCTCCACCAAGACTTACAAAAAATAAATATAATATAAATATAAATAATAACAATTAAATTTTTTAGAATTAGGTTAACCTTAAATTTATCTATAAGATTCACTATTCTGAATACCTGCAATGTTTCAGTAGCCCAAGTTATTTTAAGAAATTGTCTTCTTTGCAATAATGTACGGAACCAACGTTGTATTATTACAATACTTGCCATAATTTGTTGATGAAGTTTAAAATCCAATTTTAACTTTTCACACTCACGTAAAAACACTTTAGATTCACCGAGTTGAAAGTTGTCATGATCTAAGTTAAGAGTTAGTAAAAAACTTTTGACATCTTGTGAATTACTGAAAGACAGAATTTTTCTATTGAAAAAAAAACATATTATAAGTAAACTATAAATATAAGTACCTATGAAGTCCTTTTGGTAATAGTATTCTATAAAGCTGAACGAATTCATCATAACTCAGGCGTACATTGTAACCAGCTTGACGAATTCTCACAGTTTCTAACATTCCTGTGTAACGGAGTTGTCTTTGAACAGTGTCATGATCAAACAAATTAGCCACCTAAATTGTTTAAATATTGTGTCATTTTTTATTTTTATAATATTAATTTTCAATTGGTTTTTACCTTATTACCATTACTTTTGATACAACGGATGAAAAATGGATTTGCTTGATTAAGTGTTTCCATTAGACTATTTAAAGACATTTGGAATTGAGCTGTAACTGTAAGAGGCTGTTTACGAGCTTTACTACTTATAGTTCCTTGAACTTGAACTCTTCCTGCAAGAGTTTTTACACTTTGTAAATTTTTGAGGCCTTTATTACCACGATCTTTTGGTCTAAATGATTTATTTTTCCTAAAATTGTATACAAAAGTTAGTAATGTAGACCTAAATAATTTATAGAAAATTTATGTCATTTTTTAAATTTAGATTACTTGAATTGCATTATACATTTACAGATATATTTATCATTATATATTCTCTGAAAATATATTATTCACAAATATAACATCAAAATAGAAAAGTTAAAAATGTACACACATACCACCTAGTAAGAAGCAAATTATAATTTTTCCAGTTTTCAAAAGAAAAAAATAAACTCATGCTCAAGCATAAAAAAATACATGCATATACACATGATTCATTAAATTATACTAATAGATTTATAAGTGGAGAGAAGACAAAAAATGTTATACTTGGATCATGTGTTATATATTGTTAATAATTATCCAATTATTATAAAATATTTTATTTGACCAAAAATAAAAATATCATAAAGCTAGAAATTTGAAAGTATCCAAACACCAATAGAATATAAGGGTATATGTTCCTATTTTACAGTAGACATACATAACAATTTGGGTAGCTCGTTCAATCACTTTATCTTCATCAGCAGATTTGTAGTTACTTCGATTTTTAACATCTTCATTAATTATGCTTTTATAAGATTTATTTGTGTCTGCACTGACAGATTTATTCAAAGTAGTATGATTTTTATGTATATTTTGTTCAATGTTTGGATTAGATGCCAATTTTTTACCAATATTTAAAACATATCCTCCTCCATAGGATGAGGAATTAGCTAACATTTTTGGGTTGTACCTGGAAATGTTTGATTTAATGGAATACAAGCTACTTTAACTATATTTAAAATAAAAAATAAAAATCAGGCATTTTTAATACAAATACTACTACAAAAATTACTAAGAAATTTATAAATTATAAATATGCATATATTTTCATCTAGCATACATTTCAATAGAAGTTTTATATTAACTTACACTATGCGGTTAATGGTGAGATTTACTGATGACATTGTTGCTAAATGACTGAATGCAGCATAAAAATATAATACTTTTATTACATTATATTATACATTAACAAAATGTTCACAAATATCTTGAAAATATTTCAGAGATCATAATAATTTGAAAAACTATTAACTTACTGTTTTAATTTTTAACTATCGATGTAATGTAATATTATGCTATAGGTGAACTATAGAAAATGTATATTTTGTAAAAAGAGGTTCAATATAATTTATAAGTATTTAAGATAGTTTTAACTTAAATACAAAATTATCTATATCATTTCATTTATCAGGATAATTTTTAAACTAGAATGATAAAAAATCTAACAGGGGGTTGTGGCATTGTGGTCACGGGGCATAGTTGGATCAAGTATAATGATATCTGACAGTGATTAAAATCACTATCAAAAAAAACAATTTGATGTAAATCTTTAGATAGTGTTAAAATTAAAAAATAGGTGGATTATTCCAAAAGCTACATGATCTGCTTTTTCCTTATTAATATCCTGGTTAAGATAAAGTATGTCAAATGAAAAAAGGATTATTAAAAAATATAATTTCCCATAAAAAAATTGTGTTGATCCATACACTTTTCAATATGTCATAGCATTATAAAGTTAAAAATGTAAAAAATAAAATCCAGAATTTTCACACAAAAATAGCATTTGGTAGCCATTTTAATCACAAACATAAGTTTAGAGGTCAAATTTTTTTTTTCCATAATAAAGTACATTATATTAGCTTTAATTTAAGATATATATAAAAGTGTCAGACTTTCCGTAACACTTTCAAAAGTTAAGTTGAAAAAGTAGTCATTTCAAATCTTCCCCTGTGGGCAGGTCAAGGATTAAATTTATAAAAAAAATGTACCAAATGACAGGTAGACTTCAAGCATCTATAAAAAAAAAATTATATTGATTTGTTCATTTTTGAAAAAGTTATGGTAGGTTTAAGAAAATTTTTTTTTAAAAATTTCGAAAATTAGCGATTTTTAAATTTGTAATTTTTTTGGAGGTTTCCCCCATTTACGGGAGAATGAGGGAAATTTTTTCAATTTTTGAGGGTAGTGTCTTCGACTAGATACGATTTGTGATCTTTGGACGTATCATTGAAAGATATCGGTTGGGACTGAGAAAAAGTGGTAACAGACACAAAAAAAAAAAACACATAGTAAAACCAATACCTTCTCAGCTTCGCATCAAAGCTAAAAAATGCATTTTTTAAAACAATGAATCTCAAGGAAATTATGGAAATTTATACACTAAAATCATTTTAATATAGTTATGAAATGTAGCTACTTAGATAAAAATATTACTAATAAAAATAGAGATCAATACTTAAAATTTCTTATATAAAAAAAAATATTATTAAAATTGCTTTAGGGCCTTCAATGAAATATTTCCAAGTATTGTTAAGTGATTCATTTATTTATTTTTGAATGTTTTACATGATTTTGTTGTATTTAAGTTAGAACTGTATTTTTTTTACAAAACTCAGTAATTACTAATTAGAAATAGTTTCACCAGAAAAGCCGCCCATTTTTAACAACACAATACATTTTTTGCTCATATGAAATTTTTAATTCAAAGTTCAATTTTAAGTTATTTTTAATATTATATTTTCAACATATAATTAAAATATTCAAATACTGACCTAACTTTCTTATTATTTCTACTAATAAAATAATCTTAATTTTATTTTTTAATTTAAAAAAATATTATAATATTAAAAATAATTTACCTGATTATACTGTCATTTTGCATACTGTTCCGAAACCTTAAGGATATACTGGATGCTTTCACACCATCTACTAAAATTATTTTTAAGTTTTAATAATACGTTCTGGACTTAAATTACATATACATAAAAATCAAATTAGTTTTAAAAGATACACATAGTAGACCAACAGTTTTGAATGTATTTAGATTAAGCAACCCATCTTAAATTATCTTTAGGAAGAAAGATATATTTTTGAAGATGATTTTCAGACAATAAGAACAAACTAAGACTTAAAAAAGGTTTATTTTATTTAAAAATTTTACAAAGATTAATGTATGATACAAAAAGCAAATTGGACTCCTTTGAAGTATATAAACTCTTACATTATGAGACCAGTATTTTATATACCCATCCGAGATGGTTGCCTAATTTGGATAAACTATTGATAGTCACTAAGAAATTATTGTAGTAAACGTTGAAAATTGCAAATGTACCTATTTAATAGTTTTAAAGACTTTCACTGAAGCACATAATTACACAATGTTTGTATTATTATTTTATTATTTTCAATTTTATTTAGTCATAGAAAATATAGGACTGAGTAAACTGAGTCAAATCATCTGTTCCCTCTTAAACTGAGTTGAAGTAAAATAAATAATATTTGAGTAAAATAAAAATAAATTTTATTAAATTACTTATTAATTACCTCTACTTTGGCGATGTTTTCGACCTGCTTCTTGAAATGAAAAATAGCTTCTAAAAAATGCCCTTACAATAGCCCAACGAAAAACAGCAACTGGATCAGCACCAACTAGTTCTCTTACAAAAGCCATACTACTGTTTTTTAAAACACCAACAATGTCTTGACGCATTAAATCTAAATTTTTTTCTCTCATTTCAAACACCTAAATCAATACCAACATACTTATTATTATTATTATTTTTGAATATAATATTGATTATCTATCTATTTAATTATAATAATAATTAATAACATTATATTTTTCAGTTTAATCTTGAAAAATCAGTTAATGTAATAACTATGAATAAAAATTAAAGAAATGATATATATATTTATATTTGATATTATTATAATTTAGTAGTTAGCTACTCATTTGGCATACATTAAAATTTGAATATTAAAAATTTAAAATAGAAGTACAAGTGAATCTTGATGACCCAATACTATGATAGTGAGGCACACGCAGTAAAAAATTTTGTTTTTAAATTGCTATTCAACAAATCAAAAGCCATTACAGAAAAATTCTGATCCTAAGAATTATAAATTAAAATAACAATATAACCAATAACTTGAAAATCCTTAACTTGAAATGTGTTATTTTTAATTTGGATCAAGCTTGAAGTCAAGTGACACCACCTAGTACAATTAACATATTCTCGAAAAATTATAGCTATAAACTCATACCTGATTGTAGCACATGTAGAAGCATAGAAAAGAATTTGTCACAGTTATGGTAAATTTTGAAATTGTTAAAGAATTGGCTATAAAATTTAAATCAACCGTTGAGTTAACTGATGAAGTTGTAAAAGAATGGCTCACTCGATCATTAGATTAAAATGCACAACTTTTGACAGATGATGAATTATTAGAAGAAATTATGTATGAAGAAAACAACATAGATATAGAGCTAAATGTCATAATACTATTGCAACACACTGGTAATTATATTGATGCTATAAATGTACTGAATACCTACAGAAAATGGTCAGCAGGTAATAATAGGCCAGATAAAGCACTTTTACAACTAAAAAAATGCAAGAAATTTAAGAAAATATATTTAAGCCCGAAATAATAAATATATAACTGACTTTTTAAAGTTTATTATGGTTTTTTTATTTGTACTAAATAACAAACGTTATATGTAATAAATTTAACTTTTTTCAACAATATAATTTTAATATTATAATTGGTATATAATATATTTTACATGTAATCTCTGGTAATACAGCACTATTAAGGTCCCATATATTGCCGTATTATTGAGATTCACTCGTATAAAAATAAAAATTTTAATAACCTGGTATTTAACTCTTCCAGCATAATGGCGAACAATAAATGCATTCTCTTTACGTTGAGGCATTTCATAAAATTTATTGTCTTTATGAACAGAGTTAAATTTTTGTAACAATGTTTCACAAGATGAACCAGGAAAACTAATAATTAAAATTATATATTAATTTAATACATCTATTGCATGTACAGTAAGGTACTCACTTGCACTGATCATCTAATACACACAATAAACCATTTGGTTTACCTTCTATCATTTGTAAACAACCAGTGTTATCTAAAAAATCTATATCACTCCAATTTATTCCTTCTTTTCTATATTCTTCTTGTTCATACTTAAAAACATGTTGATTAAAATAATACTGAAGATGTTCATTAGCATAATTGATGCAAAATTGTTCGAAACTATAAAATCACGATAATAAGCATTATAAGACATTGCTTAAGAAAAATGTATAAGTATAAGTATTCAAATATGAGTTTTTGTTTTATCTAGACTCATTAATATATAAAAAAAAAAATTTAGTAATAAGTCTAAACAACTTAAGCATTATAACTATATTATAATTGCAAATATATTTTAAGAAAAACTTTTTATACATTTTTCATTTTTAAACATTTTGTATATTACTTCTACATTTTTCTTGGGTAAAATAATATGAATGAACTTTTTAATTTTTAAATACCTGTTAGAATTCCCAAAGTCTTCAAAACCAAATATATCTAAAACTCCAATAGAATTTCCTTGGTGATCTCTTAAAGTATCTTTTTTTGATAACAAAGCATGGTTAACTTGCAAAACAATCCAGTCAAATAAAGCCCCATAAAGACACTTAGCCATTGCATCTCTAGCTGCTATAGCCTTTATAATAATTTAAAAAAAGTAAATAGTGTTAAACAATTAACTATTATAAAAATTAAAATATTACCTCAGGTAATTTATAATTTATTACTAATGTTTCTCCAGAAGCTTTAGCTCGTTTTGCTGTTAATGCAGCTAGTAAAGTTTCTTGTTTTACTCTTAAAAGTTGAGAAATCAAAAAAACTATTTCAGGATTACGAACAGCAACAGCTTCATCGTGATGATATGCTGACTTCCGAGGTTGGAAGTCAACATTACCTAAAAGAAATGTATAGCTTAAAAAGGATTTTCATTAAAATAATAATTTTTTTTACCTAGAAGTAAAACAGCAGAGAGTACAGCAAACAATCTACGTTGTTTTTCTGGGGTGAACCCGACCATTTCCATTGATTGTTTTAGTCTAGAAAATTCATATTTTTCATCTAAATTTCCCAAAGTATAACAACCACTCTGAAATAAAAATAAATATATTTAGGTAAAATTGTGATTTTTTTTTTTAGATAAATTACCCCATTTAAATAGTTATAGTATTCTACTTTATGGAGGTGTAAAGATTCTTTTTCAGTATCATTTGCCCCATTTAATAAATAATAAAACACATGATAATTTCGCTCATTTTGACCTTGAGAACATATTCTAGATTTTTCTAGTAGGTATTTCTGTACAACCGCTCTAAACACATTTATTAAATTATACAAATCAATTAAAATGAAAAAGATGTTTTTTTTTATTTTTTTATTTGTTCTTACCCATGTACCATTCCATTTTCTTTGTAATTTACCTGAATGAATTTACCAAATCTACTTGAATTATTATTATGAGCAGTTTTAGCATTACCAAAAGCCTAAATATAACATTTTTTCAAATTTAATTACAAATGTAAGATTTCACATTATTTTAAATAAAATTTTGTATAAAAACCAACCTCTAATACTGGACCTGCGCTAAGTATTGTTTGTTCAACTCCACTACCGTGGCTTCCTTTTTGGCTCAATGCAGTGAGATGGTGTAAAAGAAAATTAGTTGATTCAGTTTTACCACTACCACTTTCTCCACTTATCACAATACACTGATTTTTTCTTTCCCTTAGCATGCAGTGATATGCTGCATCAGCAATTGCAAATATATGTGGAGGCAATTCTGGACCAAGTCTTCTGTTTTGATACAGCTTTACATATTTTGGATTATATATTGGATGAAACTATAAAAATGTTTTCCTTTAATTATTTCTTAAAATATAAGTCAATTTTTTTAAATGATACAAATTATCAAACAGGCCTTAATATTTTTATAAAATATAGCTTAGCCAGTAATAATTTTTTTATGTACATATTTAAAATCTCAAAAATAAATTAACTGTGAAGAGTTTTAATATTTCCTTGAAAAATAAGCTCAACAATTAATGAGTTAGTTTTTATACTACCTTAAAAGGATTAACAGCAATTAAAATTGACCCAACATAAGTATAAATATGTCCAGCAATAAATCGTGCCCTGAGGTTATCTAAAAGTGTTTGTTCATTGAGATCTGGAAGCTGACAAAGGTCTGGGTACTCTCTATCTTGAGGTTGATAAAGAAATCTATAGAAATAATCTCGTATAAGTTGTGGATCCATGGTAAAACCATCAGCCCATAAATTATCTGATAATTTTTCTCTTAAATAAAATCTGTAAAAATTAATTTATTAAATAAAAATCAATTTAAACATATATAAATTTGAGTAATATTTGAATTGATCAATTTTAAACCGAACCTTTAGGTTCAAAAATTATACTTAGAATTTGAAAAAATTGAACTAAACTTTTCCTTTGTAAATCTGGGCTTAATATTAAACAAGTAAAATCAAATATTATCCTAAATTTTGACGAATAATAATATAAAAATTTTTTTACCTCAACATTATTAAAATTAATGTTTAGTTTGAGTTTAAGCGTGTAAAATATTTAAAGGTTTAGAATTTTAAAGTTTGATTTAGGATTAGTTTTTTTAAATTTTATTTCTGCTATATGTTCTTGATATTTTTAATTTGATTATTGTTAATATTAAATGGAAATTTAATATTTATTTATAATTTAAAATTTTTGCATATCTGAGGGATTGATGTGTTAAATATAATTGTTTATATTATTAAAATTATTATCTTTATTTTATTGTTTAGTTTACTAATTAAACCAATGAAAAATAATTGTGTATTATAATGGTATGTATGATATTTTATTCATTGTTAAGTCATTTTTATTTAATAGTATTTTTTAAGTCCATATATGTTAATATCATACTCCATATAAATAGTTAAAATAGGCTAATTTTGTTTAGTGAACAGTTGAGTCTGGGAAATTAATTTCTGTTTTTGGTGTAAATTATTTTTATTTTACTTAAATGTGTTAACATTTTTTCAGTTTGCCTATTAGTACTTCAAAACAGTATAAAAATATCATTTACATATCGCTATGCACAACAAATAAAATAGTAACTTAAAAAAATCCATTTTAAGATTATAAGGTATTTGAATTAGATTTTACTCTTCTTACAATAACTTTCATTAAAATATAAACAATTTGGATTGAATTGGAATTAAACTGCTAAGAAAATTAATTAACATATAACATGTAATCAAAGAGTAATTTTTATTTTTGATATCCTGAAAAGTGAGTTACTGCTTTATTTGTAGTGCATATCGATGTAAAAAATTTGAAATAATGTTTTATTTAAATTTTACTTTGTTTATTATAAAATTATTTTTTAAACACTGCATTAAATTATTTTAATCATATTCCAGGTTTTGTTTAAAAAAATGTATTTATTAGTTTATTTTAAAAAAAATTGTTAAATATGATTTGATTTTAAGATTGAAAGTTCGATTTGTAACATCACTAATAAATACCTATAATATTCTTGTTGTGTATTTCTACGAGGCTGAGGCCATAATAGCATAACAGCCACCGGACATTCTAAAGGACCAAGCCTACGCTCTTTACATTCTCGACCAAGAGCATCTCCAACTACTTCAGCTAATTCAAAAGTACCGCCATAGCCTGTACCACATCCTCCCGATAAAGAGAGGCGTTCTACAATGCAACTGACAATTTCATCTGAAGTAGTTTGTTTACTAGCTTCTACACTAAGTGCTTCATAGCATTGTGATAGTGCACCTACAAATACTTGTACTATGTATCTCTGATTGCCTTCACCCATGTCACCTAAAATTTAGGCTCTAACAAATTGTGTCATTGATTATCTAAACAAATATAATATAACATAACATTAATAATATTACAAAATATTTTAATATTTTTATTTATATAAAAAAGAATAAATTAATTGCTTAAAGTAAAGTATGTAAAACACTATTTTTGCAAAAATGATATATATGATTTTTTAATGAAAATTTCTAAGTTTACTATTAACAACTCTAATTGGTTTATGAATACTGTAAAAAATAAATACACAATGTGTTATATTGATGTTAAAAAGAGCTCAATAACTAAATATTTTTCTAAAACCACTAAATCTAATAAAAACTTCAATTTTTCTTCTTCTGTTCTAGCTTTGAAATATTACAAATAAATTAAAAATTAATTAACTTATTCAAACTTAAATTTATTATTGATAAAAATTTTTATAATATATGATAAAATTAAATAAATTTAGAGATTAAATGAGGTTTAAATAATTTATAATACAAGATGCCTTATATTTGTGATATGAAAATTGAACCTTTGATTGAGTAAACAATAAAAGTAGGAAAATCATGACATTGTGAAACATGAAGGAATGTTTGCAAATATTTTAAATGAAATAATTCAAATATTTTATATATCAAAATATTCAACTTAAAATAATTAAAAGTAGTAAATTGTAAATATCAAATTTAATAATTAAGATTTTGTATTAAATAAGTAGATGTGCAAGAATAAAATTTTAATAAATATTATTTTATTAGCATATTAAATAAATTAGAGGTTCTTCTAAAAAACATAAAACTTAATAAACTATTAAGAAATTTTTGTTATCAGAAAATGTAATTTATACACAAAATAGTGAGTAAATTTCTAAATATCTATTATTTAAATTTCTATTAGAAATAAATTAAAAATTAAACAGAGGAACTTGAAAATAATGAAATATATTTATTTGATTTTTTAGTTACATTAGTCTAAAGTTAATTATGTTATTTCTAATAAAACAGCTATTAATTTCAATGTAATTAAACAATTAAAACTTAAAATTCACATCAAATACTTTACAACTAAAACGAATTTAACTAGCATACTTGAAATTTTTCATGTGTATCAGTAAATACGTGTTTTGATTACATGACTAAAAGATGAAATAATAATAAAATTTCAAATATCTCATCGTTTTGCACTTAGTAAGCAACGAATTATCCGGTAAGCACTTTCAATAGCTCACGCACTTCACTAAGTACACATAGATTATAGACGAAACGAGACCAAAGGAGGTCGGTAATGCGTTGATAAACAATCAGGTAGGTAGACATTTACCCAACATTATAATGAATAACGTTGGATAAATTTGTAGCTTTTAAATTCCCGATAAAGAATTCACGTCGGTAAATATTTTTTCTTATAACGAGACTGAAAAAACAGAAATTACTACTCCGGACTGAGATGAATACCGCTACGCATGCGCAACTGTCTCAATCGAGGATTTTGTGATACGCGTCAATTGGCTGTAGTGCGCGTGCGCTTCAATTTTCTCACGGCCCTAGATTGGGAATTTTCCTGACTAAACCCGAATACGTGTACGATAAACGTTACGTTGTACACATCCCTTAACTGATAAATTTTACTGATAACATATCAAAATCGTCGCTTATAGTATGCATCTCAAAATTTGACTAAATCAGATTTTTTATCAATAATGATAAAAGAAATTTCTCTGAACATTTTTTTTTTCTCCAAATATTTTTATGAGACTCGTAGTTTTAATATAATTTTAAAAATAAAATCACCTCTTGTGTTAAAAGGTGTATAATACAAGTTTGATTTTTTATCTTCCTGAATGAAAACCTTTTACCTATTGTGTGTTGATAAAAACGAGTATTTTAAATAAAAAAATTCAGAAAATTAATTAAATGTTTTGTTAAAGAGGCTTACACGCTAGGCGTTTAAATGCGCGCGTACGCGTTTTTAAAAACGCGGCGTTTTGAACGCAAACGCCGTTCATGTGCATACTATAAGCGTTTTGACGCGTTTTTACAATGAAAATTAGCCCGCCAAAAGCTACAGTATAATCATAACAGATTCCTCGTGGTAGCATTTGCTCTGAATATTTTTTTATTTTTTAAAGTATAAAATTAGTTAAAATAAGTATGGATACATTAGATGATGTTGAAGTTGCATGCGTTGTATACGCCATGTATCTACGCTGTATAAAAAAACATAAAATAAATAAAAAAACAACTATTCGTAAACATTGGGTTCACCCCCTAAATTAAAAAAGACCTCGAGAAGGTCAATTTCAAGTTAATTTTTTAACTTTGAGGAGTTATCCTGAAGAATTCTTCAGGTACTACCGTATGTCTATACGCTCGTTTGATGAATTGGTTAGTTGAGTTATTTACTGTATTTTAAAATTTTTAACTGTAACATAAAAAAAAACATTCATTAATTTGAACAAAGCAGGTTTATATTCAAGGGCGTCATTATGAAGGAGGATTACCTCATATAATAATAATTACCCTGTGAAAATCCAATTTTTTGAGGGGGGAAATAAACAATTTTATTTGTACATTCCCTCAAGACTGAATACTTAGTACATCACGACTAATACTGACATGTATTTGAAATGNGTAGCATTTGCTCTGAATATTTTTTTATTTTTTAAAGTATAAAATTAGTTAAAATAAGTATGGATACATTAGATGATGTTGAAGTTGCATGCGTTGTATACGCCATGTATCTACGCTGTATAAAAAAACATAAAATAAATAAAAAAACAACTATTCGTAAACATTGGGTTCACCCCCTAAATTAAAAAAGACCTCGAGAAGGTCAATTTCAAGTTAATTTTTTAACTTTGAGGAGTTATCCTGAAGAATTCTTCAGGTACTACCGTATGTCTATACGCTCGTTTGATGAATTGGTTAGTTGAGTTATTTACTGTATTTTAAAATTTTTAACTGTAACATAAAAAAAAACATTCATTAATTTGAACAAAGCAGGTTTATATTCAAGGGCGTCATTATGAAGGAGGATTACCTCATATAATAATAATTACCCTGTGAAAATCCAATTTTTTGAGGGGGGAAATAAACAATTTTATTTGTACATTCCCTCAAGACTGAATACTTAGTACATCACGACTAATACTGACATGTATTTGAAATGGTATTTTCATTAAATCCATTCTTTTATTTTAGGGTGTATTATTATTTTTAAGCTTATACTTTACAATATAAATATTATATATTTATTATTTTTCTATGGTATACGTTTATTAAAACAATTGTTAATAAGTATACCGCAAATACCCCCAAAAACACCACTTCGTGTACAATTGTGTAATAATATAATTATACTTTGTATGCTAGAAAGATTTTTAATTCATTATTTTACAATCATTAATTTAAATCAATAACATAATTCAACACTAGTTTGTTCAATTTTTAAGTTTTTTAGTTATTATCTTACACGTACAGAACAAAATATATTCAACATTTTATATTCATTTATAACATTTATATTCAAAAACATTTTATTTTAATTTTACTACTAGACCTAAATATGTATATAAAATATATTAATTGCCTTTTTATGGCAAATATATATAATATATATATTTGCCATAAAAAGGCTAATTAAGTATTTCCTGGATGATTATAAAACATTAAAACACACATTTATAAACTATAATTTTTTTATGGTAAATGGAGTATTTGTAAACATCGCAAGAAGACTGACGAACATTAAACATAATTAACAAATTATATTTCTAGGACATTGAATTTTGTAAAAAAATTTAATTTTATATTTTTATTTTAAAGAAATTTACATTAAACCCAATTAATCAGGAAAAGTTTGTAAGACATTTTAAAAAACAAGTTAAAAAACTCAAAAATAATTTTACCGATATCATTTATGAAAGAAAAATTGTTTACTTAAATATTTATATTCAAATTTATGTTTGTTAATTTGGTTCAAAATGACAGTCTTTTTTACAATGATCTCTATTCACAGTTATCCCACTGGACCATATAGCTGAATAAAGAATTTTAAGTAGATTTTAAGTTAAAACTTTATTTTTTTTTAGTTTAACCAAAAATTAGATCTATAAACTTTAGTTTAGATCAATATAAAAAAATATGTGTTTCAAAAAAGATTTTAAATTATTTTGTTAAGTATTTTAAGTAATGTAATGGATAAAATAATTAAATAAAATCTCATATAATATTAAATTAAAAAAAAATATATGAATTATCTAAAATTTAAAGATTCTATTAGTTGGATCAAAACTCCAAAAAGAGGATACTTGTTTAAGATTATCAATACCACCAGAAGAGCGACTTACAGTTACATTGAGGTAAAAGTATTAAATATTTGTTAATAATGTGGACTTTGACTCATTGAATTAATTTAGTCGGCAAATTTATCACTAACAGTTGGCAAAATTCAATCCACACCCTCCTTAAAATTATCTGTAGGACCGCCCTTATTGAAATCAAAATAATATATTAAAACTACGACAATGTTTGCTAAAATAGCTATGTTATAAAGATATTATGTATTGTGAGTATAATTTAAAAATATTAAGGTGGTCCTAATTATAAAAAAATAGGTATTCATAGGAATGTAAAAAACATATAAATTTTTTTTTTTGTGGCTGTGACCATTTTTTATTAGCTCCCACTTGACTGATATTGATAGTCAAAAGATCACAAAATGTTTCTAGTTGAAACTATAAATTAACTTGATCAACTAATTTTTAACAATTAATAAAACGTATAAGAACTGCATATACAGAATATGAACCCATAAATTTGTCCATTTTTTTTTAATTATATAAATACTTCCCACAAAAAGTTAAAATAAAAAATTTCAAATAAAATGTTCGACAAAATTTAATTTTTATGATTTATATTATTTGAAGTAATTCCATAATGAGTTCCTATGTAAAACTATACATATATACTAATAATAATATTTTCCCCTATTAATATTCAATTTTAAAGTATAAAGTACTTATATAAATTGAAATGTATTAAGCTAATACACATGATCGTATTAATTTTATTAACATATATATATATATATTCATGTACTTTATTTAATACTTACCTGTATTCCAAATTGACTCTTCCAAATATATGGAATTAATAAAATTTTCTGTGTCAAAAGACATGATAGTTAGAAGACAAAAGGAAATGAATCCAACATAATATGTGAAAATAGATTGAATGAACCCTCACGTGCCCATGGTTCAATTTAAATGCGGGTGTTTTATATAAAGCGATTAATCGCCGCGTTTTTAAAAACGCGTACGCGGGCGTTTCAACGCCTAGTGTGTAAGCCTCTTAAAACTGAAAAATAATTTATTCATTTTTTTATACAAAATACTTTTAAAAAGTACATAAATTCTTTGTGTGATATGAACATCGTATCTAGAGCACTGGAATCATAGGTGTAAACCTGGCAATAGCTCGATACGTTTATCTGAAGATAAAATTGGCTATTTAATCTATTTCAAACTTTCAAAATTGTTTTTTTTCATTTTTGTGGAGGCATTTGCAAAAAAATAAGATATAGAAACAATTTATCTCCCAGATTGTTTTGTTAAATCAATATGTACTTTTACACTTGTGATATACAGAAATAAAATAATTATTAAGTTGAAGCATTTTAAAGTTTACATATCTATATTACTTTATTTTATTAAATAATTTATTTTTTGTTTAGCCGGTACAATAAAAATATAAAATAATTGCAATAAAAAAAATAATGTTATATGTTAATAACACTTCAATTTTATAAATATAAATAAAAACATTTTATCATTAATTAACAACTAAATGCACCTAAAACAGTTCAAATTACCCCAGAAATTAATTAATCTGATCAAAGCAAACATCCTACACACGGAAATCAAGATCAGAGTTGGCAATATTGTGTAACAAGGGATACCAGTATCGACTGGTTTGAGACAAGGGAACGCTCTGTCAACCATGCTTTTTAATATAGCGTTAGAAAGGGTCATCAGGGAGAGCCGTATTGAAGATAACGGTGTACGTTTGGGAGGTTGCATAATAAGAGTATTGGCCTACGCAGACGATATAGTATTACTTGCGGAAAAGAAGGAAAATCTCAGGGAGCAAGCGGGAAAACTATTAGATACGGCAAAAAGAATAGGTTTAGAAATAAACAATGAAAAAACTGAGTACATGATTGTGCAGAGAGGAGAGCTCGCGGATCACGTTCAGCCATTTTTGGAAGTTGGGCAGTACAAGTTTCAGAGAGTGCAAGAGTTCAAATATCTGGGATCAATATTGACACAAAAAAACGATGAACATATTGAAATAAAAGCAAGACTCCAATCCGGTAATAAGTGTTACTATGGACTAAGTAAGTTATTAAAAGCGAGAACGTTATCAAAGAACCTCAAGATACAACTGTATCGCACCCTCATCCGTCCAGTGGTAATGTATGGTTGTGAAGTATGGACATTACGGAAATCAGATCAAAACAGATTACTGATATTCGAAAGGATCTTTGGTACGTGTATAGATGAGACCACGGGGGAATGGAGAATTCGAAAAAACGAGGAACTTAAACTGCTGTACCAAATGCCTGATATAATTAGAGAAATTAAAAAAAGGAGACTTCAATGGGCTGGACATGCATGGAGAAAAGAAGGAACTTTAATCCGAATGGTTCAATGTGAGATCCCCCAAGGAAAGAGACCCTTGGGACGACCCCGACTAAGATGGGAAGACCAAGTCAGGAAGGATGTACAAATGATAGACCCAAGTGCCAATTGGAATGTACTAGCGATGGATATGGTGAAATGGCAAGATATATGTTTGAATGTATGATCTTAATGGTCGAATGCAAAAAGAAGAAGAAATGCACCTAATATTTTACTCATTTTACTAATAAACTTATAAGTCTTGGCGGAAATATAGTCAGATTTATTATTATCATCGTGGAAATTAATTGTAATGCTGTGTACGAAAGGTATTTATAAGTACAAAACAATAAGTAATAAAAATTTCAATACTTACCTTATTATTGAAATATAACATTATTTTATATTTTATAATATTCAAGATACTACTGGGTAGTCTAATAAAGTTCATCTTAAAATATACGAATGCAACAATTATATGAATAAATTAAAGTAATCAATATGTTGTATTGTTGAAACAAAATATCTTATTTTACTTTATTATTATTCATACGAATGATACGTATCTGAAACATTTAAAATGTTTATAATTATATTTATATAAGTAATTAATCATTATATCACATTGTTATTATGTATACTTAAAATAAGAATATACTATATTTTGATAGCATTAATTGATCATTTTTAATGTTAATAACATTAAAATATATAATATATTAAATATATTCATATATAATCAATTAAGTTCAGTAAAATTATATTTCATTTGTTGTTTATGAAACTTTTTTGGCATTATTTGAAACTAATACTAATTATTTTAATATTTAAGAACTATGAATATTATTATAATTAAATTTAATTTAAATAATTTGTGACATTATAGAAATAATTTATTTTCATTATAATTCTCAATTTTAAGGACTTGTCAATAAAGAATAAAANCTATGTTCTAAGTTAGACCTAATCGCACATTTATGCCAAATTTCATAAAATTCGGTTCAGTAGTTTCGGCGTCCATCGCGGACAAAAATCTGACATTAGATTTTATATATATAAGATTTCGCGAAGCCCTTTAGATATTCGAGCATACCTCAAAGACAATATATAGAATTAAAAAAAAAAACTTAGCAGATCGTTCGATAAAACTACAGTGCAACCACTGCTCTCATGTAATATATTTGTGTTTGTTGTGGTATTAATGTTGATATGATAACGCTAGTTGAGGTAGTCGACGACTATGCAGTTGTCGCAACTCGATCTCGACAATGTGCAAGTTGAAAATGTCGACAGTCGATGGGTCAAAGAGGTGTTGACTATCGTTTTGTTTCTATATCACACACTGACCAAATGACGCTTTGATGTTATCGCAATTCATTATAAAATTAAATAAGAAATACTGATGGTCCATATTTCGTGATAACAAATTATATTTAGTGTTCTGGAGTAATTTGCAACATCATTTTTTATGATTAATACTTTAAAAAGAAATTTACATATATCATTAAAAGAATTATAAAAAATTATTCGTTACTTGTCTGCAGGAATGGCAGGTAAGCTCATATTCAAGTTGTCCTCCATTATGGGGACATAACATTTTGTTCGTGAAAATCGTACTAATTTTAAAAATATTTACTATTAATTTACCCCTCGCGTTACAATTTTTTTTTTTTTAAACAAAATTGAATAAAAGAAATAATATAACAATCAGTAATCTTTATACTTAACGCCCTAATATTTTAAAAAATGATCAAATGAATAGGTTTATGATTAACTTAACATTAGAAAGTTAAATTAGTTTTATTGAATTGTAAACTTTATTTGAATGAACATTAAAGAATGATACGAAAAATACATTTTTACTAAATTTGAATATTTCAAAATATTTATCGCTACCAAATCAAACGTTTATTAATTGTTTGTCAAAGAATGTTAGTAAAAATATCAATTGTAATAAAAATAATTATCAATTTGTAATTAATACTAAAAATTAAAATCAATAAATATATTTTTAATTTTTTAATATATGTCATAAAAATGTATTAATTTAAATCTCTAAAAAATATTTTTAGAGACAGTACTTTTTACCTATACTCTCCAAATTACTAGCAAATACTTCTAAATTTTCAAACTTTCAAAAAATGAGATGCTCAATTTTATGTTTTAAAAAATTAGAAATGACCTGTAAAAATTATTTTTATTTAAGTATTAAAAAATGTATTTACAGTAAAACCTCTGTTTTAATTTAGATCATAATTACTGTGACAATGTTGATGATAATAAAATTAAATCAGAACCATCTAGCAGTGAAAATGATGACTCTAAATATGCTGCATCTTTATCTGATGATCCTGATTATATTGTACCTAAACCTGGACCACAAACAAGGCTTAGAACAAGGAAAAAGTTAGAACAATCTATTTGGACACCCGTTAGGACTGCCCCTGGTTTAAGACCTAATTGCATTATTTATTATGATGGCAATGGATATGCTTACCACAATCATAAAATTGCAAATAATAAGAAGTAATAAAATTTAATTAATACGAAAAATTTTTGTAGTGCATCTTTAATATAATGTTTAAAAGATATGTTTAAACATATGTTTAAAAGCATAAGGTGTGGTGCAGTGGACCATTTATTCCTTTCTGTAGCATTGATATTCAGCTGAGTTTTTTACTCTTGGTTCTCTGATGTGTAAACATATGCAACTTATTTACTCACGTCTTACCTCCTCAGTCTTTATGAAGTTATGTTAGGTCAAAATCCAATGTAAAAATCCTATCAAATTTTTAAAATAGAGCCGATTCCAAATAGCTGGAAAAGAGGCTAAAAGGATAAGATGATGCTAAGGGCTATATAAAAGGATGTATGTCTAACCAATTTTTTTTAATTTAGCTTTTCCATACTAGTTATAAGCTTCAACAAAAAAAATTTGGTTCCTTTTACAACTAGATAACTCATTTATTAATTAAACATTTTATATATAAAAAAAAGTTTTTCTTATATTATTAATATTTCTATTTAGGTATTTAAAATGTACACAAAAAAGTATAAAAAATAAGCCTTGTCCAGCTAGAGCAGTTATCCGTAACCAAGATAACATGATAAGGCATTCTGGTGAACCACACACACATAAACCAAGAAATTATGAAGATGAATTATTAAAAAGAAATTTCTTAATGAAAATTAGAGAACGAGCTATCAGTGAAAATACACCTAATAGAAAAATATTTGATGAAGAACTTAAAAAGTTTGTTCTTTATTTTTTATATATATATATATATAAGATAAATAATACATGTATAAAGTATTCAGTAAGTAAAGAAACGGGTTTCTTTAAGATTAAAGATGATAATTTTTAGAATATCTAACTGAGTATTAATAAATTCCTATCCCACTTGTCTATGCCATACAAAAATAATAATTGTTTCATTTTAGAACTCCTAAGTTACGTGGTAAAGTTTCATTTCCAAGTACCGCTAGAAGAATGCAAAGATTTCGTCAGCCACAAAAAATGCAAGGTCCTTTATTTCCTATTGAAGATAATGAGCTTCTCAATGCCATAAATGATTACAAAAACATTCTAAGTATAGACAAAAATAATAGTGAAGAGTATAAGACTGATGAATCAACTGAGGAGTTTGACCCAGCTAGTCACATGGAAGTAATTGAAGTAAATGATATGTTTGTTGAAGGTGAGGAGAGTATAAATCAAGATGAAGGATTAAGTATCAAGGAAAATAAAGAAAACATGTCCCTTAACACACAACCTGAAAAAACTGTGAATATGTTTTGTAAGTTAAAAATTTATCAATTATTATTATATGGAATAACCGAGTGGTTTTTGTATATCAGTGAATTATTTTATTTTATTTATTTTTTAATGATTGATTCAATTAAAAAGCTAATAAAGTTTAATATAAATAATTATTTTAATGGTTTTGGAGTAAATAAGACAATTTACTTTTAAAAAACAATTCCAATTTTATTACAAGAATTAAATTACTATGAAGAATAATAATGAATATAAGTTTAAATACAACTTAAAAATTTAATTATAAATTATAAAAATAATTAATTATTTTAGGTTGTATTTACTGTAATAAATGGCAAGAAGCACAAATTTATGAATTTGTTCCTAATGAAAAATCTAAAATAATTGAATTTAAAGATAAACCACTTAAAATATTAGAAGATGAATTGATTACTTCTAATAAACAAAAAACTGCATCTTCTAAAAATAATACACATATTAGTACTAAAGAAATTATCAAAAATTACTCTGAAACTCAGAATATTGTGTCTGAAAATTGTGATGATGTCTCAGAATCAATTAATCAAGAAGTACCCAGTATAATTTCAGAAAGTAATTCAGTAGAAAATGATCGGTCTGATTTTTTGGAAGTGAACAAATTGAATAAACAAAATGTCAAAAAGAAATCAAAAAGAAAATTAGGCTTTTTACAAATGCGGATTGATTCAACAATATATTTTGACAATATGGGATATAGCTATCAGATTCAAAATGAAAAAAATGATAAAAAGTTTGTAATAATTTTTAAAACCAAAAACTATCATTTAAAAATCACATTCACATGTATTCTTATTATAATTCTGAATTATATTTTTTAATAGGTACTTGAGATGTGTAGTTTGGGGGAAAAAAAAATGTCCTGGACGTGCACATTTAAATAAAAATACAATGGCTATAACACGTTCTAGGGGTCATAATCATTTACCATCTACTAATAGTAATGCAGAAAAGCAAGCTCGTGCATTTTTACATGCTATTAAAGGAAGAGCACAAGATGAAACTACACCATTAAAAACAATTTATGAAGAAGAAATAAAAAAGTAATATAACATCGCTTAAGATACAATACCGATATCTCACTTATTGGTCAAATTGAGTTAGTAACCCTATGTTATTTTAATTTTTGTTAGGTGAGCTAAAACAAACATATATGTAACAATACCATATTGGGTATAATTTAAAAAAATACTATGTAAGGATTAGTTGTATTTTATTGTTCTCTTGAAAAGCTAATATGATCATCTTAAGCGATGATAATATTAAAATAAAACGTATTATTTAATAAGTTAAAAATAAATTAAGAAACTTTTTCTAGGACCTTAAAATAATATTTGTTGATTTCAGTATTGGTTTTTTGGGTTATTATGAATCTTATAAAATTATAATATTTAAGTATTACTACAGTATGAGCTATCAGGTTAATTTGAATTCAAAGTTTTGGTTTTTTTCTGAGTTTATTTCTTTAAGTTAAAATCTAATTTTGATTAGTTAACCATTAAAATTGATATAGTAATTTACAATCTAATAATTACTATATTTTTGATTCTTAAGTATTAAAATTTTTGAAAAAATAAAATATTGATTATTTATTAATTATTAGATCTTTATATAATATTGACTTCGTACATTTGTAAAATTTGTTTTATTTATCTTAAATTTCATTTTCTTGAAACCTAACAATACTTTTTAACTTTAAAAAATTCCTTATTTAATTTAGCTTCGGTGCGAAGCTGAGAAGGTATTAGTTTTACTAAGATGTGTTTTTTTTTTTTTTTTTTT